>NC_089038.1:882931-1191896 GCF_034140825.1 Oryza sativa Japonica Group | reverse complement strand
GAATTTTTAGAATTTATTTTAAAAGCCTAGAAGAGAAGATCTAATTTTAATTAATAAATTCCAATATAAAAAGGGGCCAGATAAAATTTCATTAAATACTTTGCTTAATTCTATAATTCCTAGATTTTTCTGGGATTTATTTGAGCTAAGGAAGTATTTTTAATAAATGGAATTGCATTTCATAAATAATTTAAATTGAAAAAGGTTTTAAAAAGTTTCTTTTAGCTTAGGGCCGAAAGTCGGCCCAAAACCTCTCTTCTCTCTCTCCTCGGCCCAGTCCGGCCCAGTCCGCCGCCGCGCGCGCGCGTCTGCCCGCTGATAGGTGGGGCCCACCTGTCAGGCCCGTCGTCTTCCTCCGGCCGAAACCGTAGTTTCGCGCCGCCGCCGCCGCTTTCCAATCCGGCCGTTTCTTTCCGTTTCCGGCCGAATTGATAGAGGGGAAATGATCTTTGGGATCTCCTCTACCTTTTCTCCTTTGGAAACACCGGCTAAAATCGTTTGCAAATTCGTGGATTCGAGTTTGTTTCGGATTCGATTTTCCCGAACTTTCCTTCTCGTCGCCGGCCGCCGTGGGCCTTCGCCGCCGCCTCCTAACCCCTTTATAAGCTTCCCCGGTGTCTCCTCTACCCGCCGCCACCCTCGCCTTCGCCTCTCGTCGCCCGTAGCGCTCTAGCGCCGTGTGCTCTAGCGCCGCCGTCGCCGCCGTCGCTCCAGCCGTGCGCCGCCGCCGTTCCAGACGTCGTCGTCGCTCGAGAAGACCGCCGTCGTGGTCGCCAAGCCGTCGCCGTCCTCGTCCACCGCTTCGCCACCGTCGGAGACCGCCGAAGCATCATCGCCGTCGTCAAGCCGAAGACCGCCGCCGTTTCAACCTCGTCGCCGTCGCCGTCCGTTGGTCTTCCGCCGTCGCTTTGGTCGCCGGTGAGTTCGCCGTGCCGTCCGCTACCCGTTGGTGTCCTCCGTTCGTGCCGAAGCGCCGCCGTTCGCCGGTGAGCATGCGCCGTTCGAGCCGCCGAGCCGCCGCCGCCGGTGGTGACGTCACCGCTGACGTCATCGTCGCCCTCTCCCGTGAGCCGGTCGTGGACCGATCGATCTCGGCCGTCCGTTTTGGATCAAGTCGATCTCGGCCGTCCGTTCGCGTGAACCGCCGCCGTGCGCCCGGTCCACCGAAACCCTAGCCCGCTGACGCAATAAATCCTCTTTTCCTTTTCAAAAATAATTCATTATTGCGTCATAATTCAATTAAAATCAATTTAAGTTTTTTAATCCGATTTAATCTTCAAAAATTCATAACTAATTCATCTTAGCTCGGATTTAGTTGGTTCAAGTCTCTAAATTTTTCTAAAATTGAGATCTACATGTTAAAAATATCCACATGTACTGTTCATGCTTGTTTATGTGCTGTTTTGGTTATTTTGCTCTTTTCTGCTTAGATTCCGTCGTTTCCGGAGAGTCCGTTTTCGCTAGAGAAGAGTTTGAAGAGTTCCAAGGCCAGCAAGGCAAGTCACACAGATCCCAAACAACCCTTAGAGCATGTTGATCCTGTTTAAAGCTATGGTTTCTATTCAACTATTGCATTTATTTTCGAATGTCATTGGGTGGAATTAACCTATTGTTTGTTATAGCCCTTTTGTTCTTGATTACCTTATTCCTTGATACCTTGGGTTATTATAATTTGACTGGTTGAGCTTTATGTATATTGGTTCAACTAGATATCAGATATAATTGCTTAGCCCTGCTTAGAAACATTAGCACACTATTGGGATAACTTATGAATCACTATAATTTAATGATGGCTTAATGATAGTTCACGATGGTCAATCGTGATTGGTTAATTAATTAATGTGCCAACTAAAACCTGATAATGGTGGGTTGTGAGCACATGGTTTTGTTGGTCGTGCTCATGACAATTAAGGACCGGTTCACGAGTTTCGGTTGTGAAACATTAACCGTGCCAACCACAAGCCAGCGTGGGCAACGGCTTTATCTTTTGTATAGCATGGTTCATTGCGGGGCACCAGACTGAGAAGTGGCGGAGATAAGCCCACGGGGGTCGCTGGGGAGTCCATGCCTTATTTATAAGGGGGTGATTATGATCCAGGAAGGTGCGCTGCGGTGGATTGTGTTATGCAAGGGGTATTGTCACAACTCCTTTCCGAGGTACCGTGGTGGTATTGAGGCACATGGTGACATGATGTGGGGTTGTGTCTTGTGGGTACAGTGGTACACCTCTGATCAGAGTAAAACTATTCGAATAGCCGTGCCCGCGGTTATGGGCGGGTCTAACAATGTCTTTCGTGATTAGTCTCACACCTCTCATCATGTTAACAGATGCTAATTGGTAATAATTTGATTAGCTCCTGGTTTGGAATGGTATATTCCTGGTTTGGAGATAGATCTGTACAGCCGGGTATGGTTGTTCAGAATGGTTGGGCCTATACAACAGGGTATGTTGTATAGTGTTGGATTAATATTGTTTAATTATTACTTAACTGTTTTATTAAATTCTCAAATGTTTGCTAAATGCTGCTTTTGCAAATGAAACCCTATTATGCCATCCTTTGTTATCCTGTGCACTTGCATATTTGCTGCGTGGCTTGCTGAGTATGTCATATACTCACCTTGCAATCATTCATCAGAGGAAGAGTTCTACAATGATGCTGATGGTGTGGAGGATTAGGTGTAGCCCTGGTCAAGCTGCCTGTGGAGTGGAGTCGTCTGCGCCGTTTATTTTATTTTCCACTGCTTAGATCTTTATTGATTGAGAGGAACTATCTACCTCTGTAATGACATTTTATTCGCTTATTAATTAGAGTAATAATTGTACTCTATTATCAATTTGTTATTGTGTGCCTCGGCTGATTCCTGGACGAGGGTTCACACACATGTAAGCGTTTGGAATTTTGGATAGAAATTCCGGGCGTGACAAGTTGGTATCAGAGCCCCCTTGACCCTAGGTTATGCCAAATGGTTATCCATAGAAGCTCTCTAAAAATATTGGAAAAGTAGAACTGTTCTCCTCCCTTTCTCTTTTAATTAAACCAAACTACTGGCACATGCACTTCATAATCTCTTTTAATGGTTCTCATTCAAAATTTATTCCAGTGTTATTAGTACTGTACATCTATTACTATACTAATGGCTCATTTACCAGCAAAAGTTTTACAATATTGTTTTATTTAATCTTACTGCACTGAAATAAATTTAACATGTTGATTTTATAACTTTCTTTCATTTCTTTTGAAACCTGTTATTCAAAAGCACAAAATTTGTAACCTTATTTCCAACTGTTTCAACTTATCTTGCAAGCTTGGTTTATTTTATTTACTTACCTTTTTACTTTGATTTTCTAAACTTTATTCAAATTAATCCAAAAACTTGTGCTATTAATTGGATAAATGTCTTAACTCCCTCCTTTCACTTGTCTTTAGATGCCGCGCTACAAGCCTGAGTACTTGTTTGGTGTTGAGGGATTTGTCCAGGAGTTGCGTACGATGTCCTTTGCCATAGGATTTGGGACTGCCCCTTTTTATGCCCAGATTCCTCATGATCGTCATGAAGAGAAGTGTCGAGTCAAAGTCACCTTGAACAGTAATAGTGAAGATATCCCCTCAGTGATGTTCGAAGCTGGAGGAAGAAACTACATCCATTCATGTCAGGAGGTGGCAAGGATCGCCATAGGAGAGCTCCGTGATCGCTACAGTGATCAGTTGGCCGACACTGAGTATCGCTACCATCCTCGCCAACCCCAGGGAAGTGACCGTGGCAGCTACCTTGAGACTGAAGGAATTGAGAATGATGCTACTACAAGGCATTTGGTTGAGATGCTGTGGGCTATGGATGAAAGCCGTGCAGAGACTGTGTTAGCGGCTCAAGATCGTGAAGACCGGAATCGTGGTAAGATTTGCAAGCTAGAGGACAAAGTGGATCGTTTGGAGAAGGAACTAGCTGCATTGAAGGGAGAAGCACCGCCGCAGAAGGCCAGGATTCGTCTTACCGCAAGGAAGAGAGCTCTATTTGTCCCTCGCTATCAATTGGCGCCAAAGGTCCGTGTGGTGGAAAAAGAAGTTGCCCCAGCCTTAACAGATCCTCCGGTCATCATTATAAGTGATGATGAAGAAGAAGAATCCAAGCGCAACCATTCCAAGATTGAGTGGGTAGCAACTCAAGATGATGAAGACGAGCCTTCAATCGACCTTCGATGCTCGGAAGAACTAGAGTGCCATGTCTAGTCGTTGTCTTAGATCGTTGTGTTAGTTTGCTTGTTTTAAGTTTGGTTGTGTGTGTGGGTCTTGCATGTGATTTACATCAGTGGTGGGATGTAAGTGCATGCGTTTGTTTGCTTTTGAGTGTTAGGAAGTTGGTGAGTTTAGTGGTGTGAGAGTCTTCAGTTTTGTAATAATGAAACTCAGTTAAGATCAATAAAAGTTAAAGTAATTATAATAGTTCAACTACATATATTAGTATAATTGTTTAGCCAGCTTAGAGACATTAGCATACTATTGGGATAACCAATGCTTCACTTTCACCATGATGGATACGAAGCAACCACTAGAAATTAACTATCCAGACACCTCAAAAATAAAACTTGGTTGTTGATCAGGAGTTGCTACTATGCTGTATATCTCAAATGTGTAAAGTATGTGTACTCTCTCTCAAATTAAATAAATTTGGCACAGTGGCTTACCCTTACCCCTGATTCCCATGAGACACTTCATTTCCTTGCCTTAAGCGCTTGAGAGACAGAACAGCAAATAGAGCACTAATCACCCAATCTTTATTCAACTTTCATTCCGGAGGATTTCAAATGATTTTTCAAAAGAAATCCAAGTTCCTCAAATGATTCACTCAATCACTCCAAGCATATGAATTCTTCACCAAATTGCCTTTTTATTCCTACTCTTAAGTTAATATGTGGAGCTTATGTAATGACCCGCCTCTCCCAGGCCGGGCCCACTTATATCTGGCAGCTTTCATATGTTTATTCAACTTTCATTCCGGAGGATTTCAAATGATTTTTCAAAAGAAATCCAAGTTCCTCAAATGATTCACTCAATCACTCCAAGCATATGAATTCTTCACCAAATTGCCTTTTTATTCCTACTCTTAAGTTAATATGTGGAGCTTATGTAACGACCCGCCTCTCCCAGGCCGGGCCCACTTACATCTGGCAGCTTTCATAGGTCATAGACTGCCCTCACAGACCAACATATGTCTTTTCTACACACTTTGTCCTCACTCGTGTGCACCCGGGAAGAATTTCCCGGTCAGTCACCCATCCCAAATTGCTCCAGGCCAAGCACACTTAACCCTAGAGTTCTTTGGAGATTGGCTTCCAGAAAAGAAGTTGCAACTTGTTGATATGAGTATTATATTAATCCTATTAAGCCCTAGACCGGGATGTTACAGCTTAGTAGGAATCAAACATGATATACTTGTATTCACATTTATTACTAAGTCAAAAACTTGGACTAAAATAGATGACTAAACATACTCAAGATCAAGATCGTGCAATGTGTGTGTGTGGTATATGGTGGAAATGAAATGTGAAAAATAAAGAAAATACTTCTCCTTTGTGCTTACTTTCTTCTCCAAAATCCTCCTTTCATAATTACGTAGAGGGCATGGCTACTTTTTTTTAATATCATGCTCAATATTGAGAGAGCATAACTTAATTATTTTTATAACCATGCCTTTCCCTCCATATTTATTTTCTCTTTTTTTCTTTTTTTAGAAAGGATTTTCTTTTAGGAGAAGAAAGCATATATAAGCATGGAGAATTTATTTGGATAGTGGAAATAAAGATGGAATGGATGAAATGGATATATGCTAGCTTCCAGTGTAGAAGTTTAGCACGTGCATAATATGTGGGTGTATGATCTTGATTATAGAGCATGAAAAGTATATACACAAGTCACAACGATTTGACAAAGTTGAATGGAATTACAAGCAACCAAAATATATATGGTTTAATCAATATGAATAATTTTGGCTGTGTTAGGAATTTATATCAAGTGAGGAACTTTCAAAGTTATCATTTTGGAAAATAAAACATCCGGAATTCAAGTCAAGTTCATACTAGGACTATGGTATGTTCGGAGGTGGTGTTGGGAACCCATCTCCCATGCACGAAAAACGAAGCGGTCCATTAGCGCGTGATTAATTAAGTATTAGCTAATTTTCTTTTAAAAATGGATTAATATGATTTTTTTTAAAATAACTTTTGTATATAAACTTTTTTCAAAAAAATACCGTTTAACGGTTTGAAAAACGTGCACGCGGAAAACGAGAGGGGAGTGTTGGTAACTTCTCTTGCAAACACACACCCTATAGCAACTCTAAAACCCTTATTTCATTCATTCATCACTACTCCATGTGGTTTGCACAAACGGACTCGAAAAGCGTATTCGCAGAAAGCGTATTGGTGAGGCGGAGGAGTAGAGGAGGAGATCGAGATGGCGTCGTCGGCGACGGAGACGGAGACGGTGAGGGCGTTGCACATCCTGATCAAGCACGAGGGCTCCCGCCGCAAGGCCTCCTGGAAGGATCCCGACGGCCGCGTCATCTCCGCTACCACGCGCGCCGACGCCGCCGCGCGCCTCGCCGACCTCCGCGACCAGATCCTCTCCGGCCGCGCCAACTTCGCCGACCTCGCCGCCCGCCACTCCGACTGCTCCTCCGCGCGCCGTGGCGGCGACCTGGGTGCGTCCCCCGATCTGATCTCTCTCTCTCTCAGATCCACTTCTTGGCCCATCCATTCGTTTCTTGCGGACTTAGTTGGTGTAGCCAAATCAAGGAGATCTTTCAACCTTTCTTCTGTGAGTGAGACGCGATTCTTTCATCTTGCCACTTCAATCAACTTTTGCGCTATAATTGCAACCCTTAATCCATACAGGAGTTATGTGTAAGTTTGTAATAGTAACAGTAACTACTCAAACAAGAATTATCGATCGATAGAGCTATATGCTCGGGAGTTCCTGGAGCTCCTAGGAGGAGGTAGGTCACATCTATCATCTATGGATTGTTGCCTAACTGTTTGTACAAGGATCAGTTAGCTTGTTCACATCTATCATCTACTCATTTTTGTCACAGTGTGAAATGAGGCATTTAATGAAATTCTAATTTTAACTCGTGTATAACATTCACAGATGTCATGACATGAGTAGGACATCCAATAATTTGCTTGGTCTGATGGCATAGTTTGCTGGTCTGTTTATCATGAAAGATCACCAGCCTCCCACTGGATCTGTGTTGTTAGTGTCTGCAACCTACTAGTGGACGTAGTGTCTGCGCGATACAAGATTTGCTATTTTGTCAACGAATTTGTGCACTACTGGGGCTAACTTTGCAGGTAGAACTATAGCCTTTCAAGAATAATTAACCAGGCTAAATTAAGCCAAATGAAATGAGCTGGTTCAGCTGTAAGAGCATACAAGTCAGATGAATAGCTTATGCTGAAAACTAGAGTATTAATTCCCAAATGGGTGTTACTGTTGATTCCCTTCATTCGATCATTGATGGTCAGCTCCTCTGATAAAATGTTTTTTGTAGTTAATTACTGCACCATTTTTTTTTCTCTTCCTTTTGTGTTTCCCAATTGTTTGGTTGCACGCGTTATATCAGTGTAACAAGCACTTCTGCAGTCATTCCATTATGTTGTGATATCCATCTTTTATTGTGCAAGTTTATTCTGTTAAGACTTGTTTGTAGCCACATTACACGTCTTCCATCAGCCTATGGCATTGTCTTCATTATTCCTTAGCATCGGCATGCCGAGTAGGGAGTGTCACATGTCTGTTTCAAGTAGAAATATTTAATCGAGAATTCTTTAAGAGAATTTACCTAAGCACCCATATTCTTCTCTGTGTGTGCGCATCTTTAAGTATAGCTTTAAGGGAATAACTTTGCAATCTTTGTGTTGCATTACGGCCACTTATGTTTTATGTGCTTCTTGGGCACTGTTATCTTTACAGATAATGCATAATGATTTTCTGGTATGGGTTCTATCTTTGCCAGTACTATAGGTCTTTTCTAACCGTGGCGTAACCCTCCTTGCAGGCACTTTTGGGAGGAGGCAGATGCAGAAACCCTTCGAAGATGCGACATTTGCTCTCAAGGTTGGTGAGATGAGTGACACTGTGGACACTGACAGTGGTGTTCACATCATCCTGCGCACTGCTTAAGATGCTGATATCGATCGTCAGCTGGTTGGCTTCCAAATGTTATTTTCTGGTAGCCTAAAACTTCAAATCAAAATGAACCCTGTAACGAATATGATATGTTCCGCGACCCGCTTTTGTTTCGACATTTGAGCACATGGTATGGCATGTTTCCGTGATGAACATTTTAATCTCCTATTGCTCCGTTTTCTAGCGATTGTTCATTTGTTTTCAATATTTGGAAACCCTATCAATATATGAATGGACACATGGGTGTAGAAAATATGATTTTAACGATCTAAAGATCTGAAGAAAACCAAACTTACATACGGGCAGGCTCTTGTAGGCTATGTTTTCGGATAATAATAATTATTACCTCTGAAGTAAGATTTAAAATCTGGAGAATTTTCTTGGTTCCATGGTGAAATGAATTTTCGTGGAATTATGTTCAACCAATTTTGCTCCAAAACAAACTTTACAATTATGTCAATCTGCCATTTCTTTGCTTTCTATTAAGCTAGACCAACATTCCAACTGTTGAAACCTTAACCCCAAATCCTTGGAGTTATGTTCATCTCATAGCTCATCTCTTCAACAGATTCTAGAAATTTCCGATGCATCTTATAAAACTTGTAGCTTATTCTCTCTGTCCCAAAAAAAACCTAACCTAGGTAAGGATAGAACATAACCTAGGATAAAGGAATGCGGTAAGCTTTTTTTGACAGAGTATGTTGCAGTGCATCTTACAGGCCAAATTTTGCTATCATGCATTCATCTCCCAAAACTAGTTAGCCGTCCACCATACACGCAAAAAAAAAAAAGCCACAAAAATTGATAGCATGACCAAGATCAGAGGAAGACGAAACCAGGCAGTCCGTACAATAAACGAGTAGATATTTACGAAAATGACAAGAATAATGAAAAATATTAGTTGTTTATATGATACTACCTTGTCACAAAATATAGCAATCTAGAACTGTACGTGACATATTCTAGTCCAACGAATCTCGACAGCCTTTTATCCAGATTCATTAGACTAGATGTGTCCCATCCAATCCTAAATTGTTATATTTTGGGACGGAGGGAGTAAATAGTATAAGGGCCGCAGGAGACTGTAAAAACTATCATTCGACAAAATATTTTAAACTATCACTCTTTTTATATTAAAAAACTCGTTCTGTTTGTTTCAGAAAAACTATCACTCTTTTTATATTAAAAAATTAAACAATGTGAAAAAGAGGAGATAATTCTGCTTTCTTGTAATAATCACGTTTCTTATAAATGTAAAAGTATCTTACACAATAACGAGAAAAAAGAGTCTGAATATCAATAACACCGAGAGCGTTTTATTTAATAATATATCCTCTATTCTTTTATGAAGGGGTATGTAGTTTTACTGAAAAAGTATGTATTAATATTTTTGTATTGCTTTAGCTGAAAAAATATGTATTAATATTTTTTTTGTATTGTTTTAGCTAGAAACAGACTAAACCATTAAACTTTCTCTCAATGTGTATTAATTATGCACCAGTAAGTGTTAATTCATAACTAAAATTGATGTGAATTTGAAGACAGACATGGTCTTGTGAATTTAAATATTTTTCTTACTTGCATGATGACTTTTCTTATTATGTAACCATTGGTAGCTTCTTTTTACATGTTCCAAAAGTTTTTATCCGAGTGAAACAATATTGAAGAAAGTAAGAAAGAATAAAGTTGCACAGAATGATTAATGCAAAGAAAGAGTTGTTAGGTTACAGCAAAGCAGCTAGTTAGTCCACGACTCCAGGCACGTACAATAATATCTATGTGGAGGGTTTAGATTTGATTTCGGCAGAAACGAAAGTGAAAGGTACTATATGGATATGATATATCAAACTGAAACTGATTCAGAAAACCGTAAAAACTATCAACAGATACATTATCAAAGTTCCATATCTGTTGCATATCACCAGACAGCAAAATATATAGTTCCACAGCACAACACTACCAACACCGATACTTGATGTGTAACAAACACATCATATTTCTGACTTGTCTTATAACTCTTTAACAATAGTAGAACAGCTATTAGAACAGGTAAATTAATGGCAAAAACATATGCGAGACCAAAAGGGTTTTTTCTTAGAGCTTGTCCTCGAAATCCGAGAGAGGGGTCATCTGCTCCTTGAGACCCTTCCTCTTGCGGATGTCCAGCACCAGCTGGTTCGCCTGCGAGCTCACCTCCAGAGGATCAGAAGTCATCATGTCCCAGTGATCAAAGACACACTGAGGGAAGGCCTGGCCCGATGTTGCGGCACGGAGCTGGCTCGAGAACCCAAACGACTCGATGACGGGGAGGTAAGCCTTGATGTTGTACAGCGGGGTACCGGGCCTCTGCATCTCCTCGAACACATGGCCTCTCTTCTGGTTCAGAACGCCATAGATACCGCCAAGGGCATTCTCAGGGGCCTGGATCTCCACCAGGTAGACTGGCTCCAGCAGCCTTGGCTTCGCGGTGAGCTGAGAAGCATAGATGACCCTCCTCGCTGTCGGAATGACCTGGCCACCGCCCCTGTGAATAGCATCAGCGTGGAGAACCACATCACATACCTCGAAGCAGATGCCGCGCATGTTCTCCTCAGCCAATGCACCTTCTTTTGATGCCCACTGGAACCCAGCCACAACAGAGTCCTTGATTTCATTAAGATACTGAACTCCCTTACACATGTCGACCACCATGTTGGGGCCAGTGGTCTCAGGTCCAAAGCACCAAATCTTCTTGGCGAGGTCCTTGTCCCACCCAAACTCCTCAGACAGGATCTTGGACCGCACCTTGGGATCGTCACGTGGGCCAATACGTCCATCGTCGATGGCCTCGGCCAGTCCCTCCTCCAAGGGGCGAGCTTCCATGTAAAGACGGTTGTGCTTGTTTGGGGATTTGCTCATAACTGTACGGCAGGACTTCTCAAGAACAGTCTCACGGAAGGAGACAACAGGAGGGGAAACAATAATCTCAGCACCACCCATGAAGTCTTCCTGTAGATCCTTCAAGCAGATTTCAAGGTGAAGCTCTCCAGCTCCAGCAATGATATGCTCACCGGACTCCTCAATGGTACAGAGGACCATAGGATCAGACTTTGCCAGACGCTTTAAACCTTCAACAAGCTTGGGAAGATCAGATGCAACCTTGCACTGAACAGCAACACGCACAACTGGGGACACTGAGAACTTCATTGCTCTGATTGGGCAGGCATCAGCTTCCTTCTCATTTGTTAGGGTGGCATTCTTTGTGATGAACTGATCCAGACCGACCATAGCGACAGTGTTACCACAAGGAACATCCTCAACAGACTCTTGTTTCTTTCCCATCCAGATAACAGTACGCTGGACACTCTTCACATACAGATCCTTCTTCTGGCCAGGGACATAGTTGGGACCCATAATACGCACCTTCATGCCAGTTGCAACCCTCCCAGAGAAGACACGGCCAAAGGCAAAGAATCTACCTTTGTCTGATGCTGGAATCATCTTGGAAACATACAGCATGAGAGGACCTTCCGGATCACAGTTCCTGATAGCAGTTGCATAGACATCATCAAGAGGACCCTCGTACAGATTCTCCACACGGTACTTCTGGGCCTTCGAAGGAGATGGAAGGTGGTATATCATCATCTCAAGAAGTGCATTACTGGCTGGCAGCCAAGTTTGCATAACACGCTTCATGAGAGCCTTGCCCATAAGATCCTTCTCATCAGCCTTCATGACCACACCAAGCTTCTGCAGCATAGGCCACAACTTGTCCTTCTGGTCATTCATGCAAGTGTTGATGATTTGCTTGATTGGCTCATAACAGAACTGAACGAAACCTCTTTTGCAGGTAGCTGAGCCAGTGCTCTTGTTGGTCCACTTCTTTGTGGCCGGGTCAAAGAAGTTCTCACCCCAAAGCCTCTCCATCATCTTAGATTCATCAACTCCAAACTTGGAAGCATACATCTTAGCAAAGCTTGAGAGTGTGAAAGCCCAGCCATGCAAACCAGCAGAGAAAGCAACAGTTCCCTTCTCAGGGTAAACTTGGACATCACCAAGGAGCGTGTCTTCATATGTTGCCATAATGACATTGGCATTCTCAATGACACGGGAAAAGGTCTGATACGCCTCCTCACCTTCGACTTGAAGCTCAAGGAAGCACCTGTCCATCTTGTTCACAGTAAGGACAGGCCTAATCCTCTCACCAAGAGCTTGGCGGAGCACAGTTTCAGTTTGCACACAGACACCCTCAATACAGTCAACAACCACCAAAGCACCATCAGTAATACGAAGAGCAGCAGTGACCTCCGAAGAAAAATCAACGTGCCCAGGTGAATCAATAAGGTTGATCAGGTACTCATTTCCGTCTCTCTCGCCCTTGTATAACTTGAGTGATTCATCACTCATCTCGTAGAAAAGAGAGATGCCAGTGGACTTGATTGTAATACCACGCTCAGCTTCATCTGCACGGGTATCAGTCATGCGAACATCACCAGCAACTTCCTGGGCAATAATCCCAGCAGCTGCCACAAGGGAATCTGTAAGCGTGGACTTGCCTGCAAGGAACACATAACATATTAGCATAGTGTATTTCTAACAGAAAATGGAATGGTCAGCAGCAAATTTACAGAAGAGTTGAAATGCTTGCATAGCCAATTAAAGGAGTATATAGCATATGAATTCACACTTCAGCAGCATAATATTTAGAAATTTAGAAATAGTCCAAAGATAGTCATGTTACAATTATGAATCAGACCAAGCAGTAAAACCTTGTTAGAATCAACAAAATTTCACATATTAGGCATGCCATTAAAGCAAAAAACATTAGAATTAAACAAATACTCAGCATAAGAAATGAATGACGCTTAGAGCATGAGCATTGAACATATTAGCCTATATACAACAAAAACACAAATAGCATCACAACTTGAAAGATAATTGACTATTTGCAATACAAAAACAGAAACTAGAGATTTGGCCAAAAAAAATCCTAAGGCTTAGTAAGCATAGATAACCTCAAACAAATTTGTATTAATAGGACATGCATGGAGGCATCGATGTCAAGCACACAAGTAAAGCAGTGTAAATTTTGAGATTTCATGTCAAATCTAATACAATTACACATGTTCAAATGAACAAGTAAATAATTGACTAATACAATTATAGGCATGTTAAAATGAACAAGTAAACAATTGGTACTATATAAAAGTAAGCATCAGTCATACATATAGAAGGTAACAGAAATCAATACATATAGAAGGTAACAGGTGGAATTATGGATGCACGGATGAAAATATACATCATTAGAGGACAAATGCAAACAAGATACAATAGGAAAAGCGAAATACAACACTAACTGCTAGAACTAAGAAGTACTACTGTAAAACATCGTTAGTCTTAATAGATCAAATCTTGTAGCACATACCATGGTCGACATGAGCAATGACAGACATGTTACGAATGTTATTCTTCTTGTCCATAATCCTGCGCAGCTCTTCAACCGTGAACTTCACCATCTTGGCAGCCTTTGAAGATCACGCTACGGATGCAAATTCCTGTTTACAAAAAGCAAAGGAGCCTCCTCGTTAGAAGCCAACAAAAAAAAAACTGAAGCGCATGCAATCTTAGCCAAAAATCTTCCAGCAACTATGTCAGGAGAAGTTAATAAGCCCAAGGAAAATTCACAGAACCCAGATACCAAACCAACCAAATCGAGTTTAGGATGATACCAAAGATGATTACTTATGGCTATTATCAAGAACACATCAATTCATTTTTACTGCTATCCTCACAACCAAATCATGTGCAGTCAAAATACTGAAAAGGAACATCCGATCTATGAGAAGGCAAATCAAGAAGCTAGACGCAACAAAACTAGAGCACTCAGTACTGAAAAGATTTGAAGAAAACCATTTCCATCCTGCTAGATCGGATGATAAATTAACAAAAAAGAAAAAAAGAGAGGTGTTCTTTGCATGTGGATGACTGATCGCGATGAACATACAAGGCAAACCTGCCTCAAGAAGAAGAGAGGAAAAGAGAGACGGTCGGCGAGGGGATCGATCAATGCTTACCTGCCGAGGCGGCAGCGGCGGTGAGCGAACGCGCGCCCTAGGGCTAGGGCTAGGGCTAGGAGAGAAGAGGAGAGGAGTGGAGGCGGCTGTGAGGAAGGGGAGGAGGGCGGCTAGGGTTTTTATGGTGCTGGTACTTTGGGTCTAATGGGCTTTCCTCATCTCAAATCCCGTTACGGCCCAAATTAAATTGCAAATTTCTTCCAACTCACTCACAGTGTTAGGTACACAACAACTCAACCGGAGTAATATAAATTTTTGCAAAGTTACCAACCACGTGTAAACCTCTCCGAGGAGCCGAAAAAAATTCAAAAAAAAGAGAAAAATCGTAGCTTTACGGGTATAACTGATTTATGATGTTGTTGCTGCTATGCTAAATCTTATAATAATAACTTAATAATAATAACAACTAATTAAAAAATTAATAACTTCTCGTTCGTCCGCGTCCCGTGCGTAGTTGAAGAGTTCGTTTTACTTCATCCATCCGTAGTCAGTACACGTTCGTTCCGTGTTTTCGTCCGTTGCGCCCATCGCACCCGTCGTCCCTAAATCCGATCGCGTTCTTTGCATCCTCATAATCGGAGAAAGGAAAAAAAATTCAAAACATAAAAAAAAATCCAACCAAACGAACAACAAGAACCGAAGCTTACGGAAACAAATCCAATCCAAAAATTCCCAAAAAAAAAAGAAAAAAGAAAAACAATATTTGGTCTACCTCTTCTTTAGCGGCTACAGCGGGCGGGCTGCCGGATCAGGCGTCCCCGAGCTCGGCGCCGCTAGATCTGAGAAAGCAGGAGGAATCGGACAGCAGCGTCGCCGACCTCATCTACCTCACTGTCTTCCTTGCGCCCTTCCGGAGCTATGGGGCGTGGATGGAAGCAGTGAGCAGTTCGGGTGGGGATAGAGGGAGGCAGCGGCGGTGGCTGGGGACGAAGGCAGCGAGCGGCGTGGTGGTGGTGGTGGTGGATAACGATGGTCGACAAGATCCACGGATTTTTCCCCCATTCCCTGTTTTCTCTTCTTTTTATTTCGGTAGACTTGGTTTGTGCAATTTGCTGGAATGCTTGTAGTAATTAATTAGTTACGTCCGACTAATAACGGTGAGACTCCTAGCTGTCCGAAAAAGCTAATTGTGCGACTGGATACGGGTCACGCGCAGAGGGTGGCGTTGGACGGCGCCCGCACGGGAGGTTTTTTTTTTAAGTAAAATACACGGTCGGTCCTTAAAGTTGAGCGCGGGTGTCACTTAGGTCCACCATCTTGTTTAAGTGACTCATTGAGATCTAAAGGGCCTCTGAGCGAGTTGTCTGGCTTACGTGGCAGTCTGGCGTGGCAACATATTTTGCATTTTGCCCCCCATTTGTCTTTCCCTCTTCCTAAATCTCTCTCTCACAGACGCAGGTCGACAGGTGCGCACGGTGAGGCATCGGTGGCGCGGAGGGGCGGGGGGCGGGCGGCGGACGGCGGCACACGGGGACGGCCCCGCTGCCCTCCCACGCAGCATCACTGACTCTGCCCTTCCACTCAGAGGCTCCGAGACTCCATCGCTGCCACCGCGCCCGAGCTCGTCATTGTCGTCTTCAACCTGGGAGTGCAGAGGATGGCGTTGGTGGTGGGCGGGAGAAGAGGCGTCGGTGGCGAGCGACGAGAGAGAAGGCGTCGGTGGAGGGCGGGAGAGGAGGCATCGGTGGCGGGCGGCGAGAGAGGAGGCGTCGGTGGGGGCGAGAGAGGAGGCGTCGATGGCGGGCGGTGACGTCGGTGGCAGGGAGATCCGGTAGCCGCCATCGGTGCCAGCGATGTGCTGTCACGCCCAGAAATTTAGCCTAAATTTGCAGACTATTTTGTGTATTAAATCTCTGTCCAGGACCAGCCAAGGTATACAAAACGACAAGTAATATTAAGTTCCAAACGTAAATAAAGCGTAAAATACTTACAGAAAAGGCACTTAGTCCTCACACCGAATGAGAACGACAGCAGCGGAAAAGGCGATCATAGCAGGGCTTCAGCTCCACTCCACAGGCAAAACTCAACTGGGGTTTGAGCCTTGGTCTTCTAACTTCGTCTTCAGCTCAGAAGCACTACACTTCTGAAAAGGGGAAATAATAGCAAGGCTAAGTACAACCACCGTACTCAACAAGCCACCCTAATGATGCATACGTGCAAGGGAAGACAAATGGAGGTTTGTGGCTATTTGCATAAAGGCAGTTGTAAAACATTTTATTGAGCAAAACAGTGAAACAGTTGGTTAAGATAACATTATATCTCCACTGAACAATGCTACACCACGTTGAACAGGCCCAACCATCCCACCTGAACTACAGTGCATTGGGTCGATTTATTAAGTGTGAGACTAATCGCGGTGAATCTGGTCGACCGCCCATAACGGGCGGGCACGGCTATTCGAATAGTTTTACTCTGATCAGAGGTATACAACTACAACTGTACCCACAAGACACAGCGTCACGCCCTGAAGTTCCCCTCCCTTGCTCTAAATTCATAAAATAAATCGTCCGAAGAAATTGTTTAATTTAACCTAGAGATGAATCCTTAAGAAAGTAATGCAAATAATAATCGGATTTGACATGTGGAATTTTTCTTGAGTTCTACATGTCGAAATTCATTAACAGGATTTTTAGTGGAATTTTCAGAGCTCTAGAAATAATTTTAACCATTTAAAATTGAGCAAGCAATATTTTAATTCCAGGGAAAATCCTTTTTCCTTTTTTCTTTTTCTTTTTCCTCCCTTTTTCCTCCTTTTTTCGAATGGGCCGCCGGCCCATTCTCTCCTTCCTCCCCCTCCTCCCTGCTGGGCCGGCCGCAGGCCGAGGCCCAGCCAGGCCGGCCGCCTCCCTCCTCTCCCCAGGGTCGCCGACAGGTGGGGCCCACCTGTCGGGCCCTTCCCCAACCTCCGGCCGCACGCCCACGTCGCCACCGCCGCCGAAACCGCCGCACCCCGCCTCCTCCGGTCCACGTCGGCCACGCCCGTGCATGCGCCGCGCCTCCCGCACCCACTCCCCCTCTCTCTCTCGCCGCGCCCTCAACCGAGATGGCCGGGATTCAAATTTTGAATCCCGCCGCTCTCTCTCTCTCTCCCCCGCCTCCAACCTCCCACGTCGCCGGCGAAATCGGGCTCGCCTCGGCCACGTCCGTCTCTCCCGAGCCCCTATAAAGCATGCCCGCACTCCCCTCCACCTTTTTTTTCTTTTTCCACCGCTCTCTCCCGTGCCCTCCATTGCTCCCGCGCCGTGCGCCCATCCGCCGCCGCCTCTCCCGCTACTCCGGCCGCCTCTAGCCGCCGCTACACTCGCCGCCGCACCGCGCCGTCGCCGCCGTTGGGTTCACGCGGCCGAGGTCCACCTCGTCCACCCCTCCTCCGTCGAGGTTCGCCACCGGAGCCCCATCCCCGTCGTGCGCCGGTGAGTGACGCCATGGCCGCCGCCTTCGGCCGGCGCCCTCGCCCTCTCGCACTCTCCTCTCTCCCTCTAACCCCTCTCCTTTTGTTCGTTAGGAGGTTCCAGAGCTCGTCCCGCCGTCGCCATCGTCCTCCGTCGCTCGCCGTCGTCGATCGTTGTCGGTGAGGTCTCTCCTCCTCTTTCTCTCTCTCTCCCGCACCGTTTAGCCGTCGCGCCGCCGCTTAGCCGCGTAGCTGCCGCTTCGCCGCGACGCCGCCGCTCTCCGCCGCCGGTCGGTCGCCGCCGGCCGCCGTCTTGCGCCGCTGCCGCATACGCGCCGCGCCGTCGCGCGCCATGGCCGCCGGGCCGGTTTGCGCCGTGCCCGCGCGCACCGGCCGCGAGCTCCCGCCGCCGTCCGATCTACCCTTGGGTAGATCGGGGCCATCGGTTCGGCCGTCGCGTGGCCGCCGCGTGGTGCGCCGCTCCTCCCCGGTCCGTGGACCCGATCCGCCATGGACCGCCCTCCCCGAGTCACTGCCATGCGGGTCCCGCTTGCCGGCGCCCCTTCCTCCCTCTCCCGAGCCGCTAACCGGTGGGGCCCGCTTGCCGGCGCCGCGCCCCGCCTTGATGACGTCAGCCCTGGAATATATTGCGCAATAAATGATTTAAGGTTTTTCTTGTATAGTAATAAACACAGTGAATCTTCTAAAATTCATAACTAATTCATCCGAGCTCCGTTTAAGCCCATTCAAGTCTCAGTAAATTCATAAAAATGTATAGAATCCATTAAAAATGGTTTTGTTTCCTGTTTCAGTAGTCTTATAGCATGTTTTGCTTGTGTGCTTTGTTTGTCGCGTAGATTTCGCCCGTTTCGTCGATTCGTGGTTTCTTGAAGACGTTGCTGTGGTTCCATCAGTGCGAGAGCAAGGCAAGTCATACATTGCAATTGATCATATTGTACCCAATTTACAAATGTCCCGCATTTCTATTAAATATTGCATTGTTTTACAATATTATGTGGGATGGGTCCTATTACTCAGCTATATGTTGTTTCCCTTACGCCATTGATAACTTGGGTATTAAAATGACTAGATGTTGGTTTGGGAGATGCTTAGCCTTGCTTAGTTTAACTAGTGCACAAAAGGGGATCACATTAAGGCATAGACTGATTATTGGCAATAGCTTTGGATTAGTGCCACCGCAATGGTGTTGGTTAATTAAAATACACTACATGGTGGGCTGTGGGTGCATGGTTTTGCTAGACGTGCCCATGGCGATTAAGGACCGGTTCGCGGGATGCCCTGGAAGAACTTATCGTACTTACCACAAGCCAGCGTGGGCAACGGCTGGGCTTGTAGTGTAGCTTTTCTCTAGCCGACGTACCCAGGCGAGGGTGGGCGTGATGGAGTTGGGTCGGCCGGGGTGTCCTGTTGATCGGCTTCCGGATTCACCGCGGCACGAAAGGGGGGCTGCCAGTTGCCTGCTGGGGACGGGGGCGAACCCTAAGGTGTGGTGCGATCGGTTAGAGAGGGTTATGCGAAGGGTCCTGTCACGGCCTCTTTCCGGAGTATGTCGTGGTGGCATGTCGGCGCACGGGAACGTGTCGTGGGGCTGTGTCTTGTGGGTACAGTTGTACACCTCTGATCAGAGTAAAACTATTCGAATAGCCGTGCCCGCGGTTATGGGCGGTCGACCAGATTCACCGTGATTAGTCTCACCCCTAGTTAAGCTTAATGAACTGGTGTAGTTCAGGTGGTTGGTTGGGCCTGTTGCAACGTGGCGTAGCGTTAGACAGTGACTGGTTAATATTGCTTAATTACTACAACTGTTTTTACTGTTTTCAACTACTGGTTTTAAATGCCTGCTTTATGCAAATGAACCCCGTAGCCTCCTTTGGTTATATCCTGCATCATACCTCCTCTTCCGGTATGACTTGCTGAGTACAGTGGGTAGTACTTAGTCTTGCTCTTTTCCCTCACACCAGAGTTGAAGTTCTTCTCAGTTGGAGATGTCTTGAAGAGGTTGGTTTCGTCGCTGCCGTTAAGGGTTGCCTGTGGAATGGAATCGCCCGCTGCAGGAGTCAAGTCTTCAGGCTTAGCTCGCTTTTACCTTTTTTTTCGCTGCATTTGTAATCTTTTATATTTTTGTAAGACGTGGATCTGTATGTCAACAATTGTCATTTGTGTACCCTGGCTGGTCCTGGACAGGGGTTTAATACACATTCAGCTTAGAAATTCTGGTTCGTGAATTTCTGGGCGTGACAAGTTGGTATCAGAGCCGACCTTGACCGTAGGACAAGCCAACTGGAAAACCTAAGAGCCATCTAAACCCCTTTTCATATGCACATGCCTTTTTCACTTGGATTTGTTTCGGGAAACTTTGGGGTTTGATCTTTTGATTTTGGGAGAAAATCTTGGTCGCCTATTTAATCGGATCTCTTGACTAGGGACAGTCCAGGGTTTTAGCAAAACTTTATTTGGAATTTATTTGGCAGTCAGTCGGGAATTGTTCGGTGGTATGCATTAAGTTGTGTCTAGATTCGATGGGATGCAGTCTTTATGCGCATCATTATTATCGTGCATTTATTTCATGCATTAAGTCATTGTTTAGTCAGTTGCATTAGTGTTTTTTTGTTTGGGTTCATGAAAAATGTTCCATGCATAAAAATCATCATGCTTGGCTAGTTGTTTGGGCCATTTGTTGCGTTGTCTAAATTTGGATTTGAGCATGCATTGATTCCCATCCCTTGTCTACCTTAGAAGTCAGACCTGTTCTTCGATCGCAAGCGCCGCTCGAGCCTCAGAGTCGCCGCCCTTAGCTTTATCGTCTTCTTAGTCTGTTTGCGTGCTAGTTTTTGTGTTTAGGTTTGTTGCTTGTGGGTTAGTCGGCGGTCGATATCATGTGTGAGTGGTATGACAGCCTTAATTAGGAATTGCGTGCCTCTTTTTTAGTGTTTTAATCAAGATTAAGATAATTGCACTTAATTTTATCAGAGAGATTAGTTTCTGAGCCATCTGTTTTCTTCCTTTCTCTTATTTCTACCTATCCTCGTCCAGATGGTGAAGACAAGGAATGATCCCCGTGACTCAAACGACGCCAGTGGCAGTGAAGAGCAGACAGATGAAGCTCATACCAGTGGTGCACCTGGCAGCAGTTCATCTCCGCCGCCCGAGAACCCAACAGTCACTCAGATGATGACAATGATGATGCAACAGATGCAGCAACATTACCATCAGATGTTGCAGCAGGCGCAACAGAACCAGCAGTTTGGTCCTCCACCATCACACGTGTCCAAACTGTTAGACTTTCTTCGTATCCAGCCACCCACTTTCTCAAGCACCACCAACCCAATGGAGGCCAACGACTGGCTCCGTGCTATTGAGAAGAAGCTGAACCTACTGCAATGCAACGACCAAGAGAAAGTTGCTTTTGCTACACACCAGTTGCAAGGTCCCGCTTCTGCCGGGTGGGATAACTACGTGGTGACCCGTCCAGATGCCTCCTCCACAATCTTCTCAGAGAGGTCACCGGGCAACTCCTCCACAAGCTGTCTAGGAGGCGGCAACCTCCAAGAGTAACAAGCAATGACCCGGTGTGGAGATGATCAATCAAGTGCCACACTAGCTCTACAATGGAAGCAAATGCACTTGACTCTTGGCTAGATCAAACCTCTAACACACTAGATGGATGAACACAAAGCTCAAGTGGGTGTGAGAGAGGTGCAAGGGGTGTATGCAATTGAATTGGGTGCCAAAAGAGTCCCCTTGCTGCTGGTGGGGGAGTATTTATACTCCCACCCACCAAAACTAGCCGTTGGGGGCGAAATCCCCCAACTTTGTGCTCTGCCGGTCTGACCGGAGGTATGTGGCCGGTCAGACCGTGCTACTCTGCAACGGCTAGAAAACTAGCCGTTGAAGTGCTGTCAGAGGGCCCCATCGGCCTGGCCGGTCAGACCGACGTTGAGAGGGCGGTCAGACCGGCCTCGGCTTGGTCAGACCACCATCGGCTCGGTCTAACCGACTACGGCTCCGTCGGCTCTGTATCGGCCACCCTGAGCAGCACCATCCTGGCCTCCAGGGGGCCGGTCTGACCGTGCATGTGCCGCCGGTCAGACCGACCTTATGCGCCGGTCAGACCGCCGTTGTGGCACCGGTCAGACCGGCCAGGGCACGCCGGTCAGACCGCCAGTGTGTGGCCGGTCTGACCGCCCCTAGTCAGGCCGAACCAAGTGAAAACAAAGGTGATTGTGTGTGTGTGAAGATGTGAGCACAAGAGAAAATGCAATGACCTAATGTGGCAATTTAATCATCTTTTTACTAGGTCATTACCCCCCTTGATAGTACGGCAAAACTAACAAGTAAACTAGCAAATTTGATCGCCCTTCACCTCGATCAATTTTAAAACTAAAACACTAGTTTTACCGTTTTCTTTTCTTCGCTTCGCGCCATCAATTTTAATCCATCGATAGTCATCCATGCGCACACATGATGTGGACCTAACTTAAAATATATAGCTCAAAGACATCAGTTAGTCCACAATTAGCGCTTGTCATTAATTATCAAACTTAACACCGGAGGCCTAGATGCTTCACCCTCTCGTGCCACGGTGAATCCGAAAGCCGATCAACCGAACACCCTGGCCGACCCAACTCCATCACGCCCACCCTAACCTGGGTACGTCGGCTAGAGGAAAGCTACACTACAAGCCCAGTCGTTGCCCACGCTGGCTTGTGGTAAGCATGATAAGTTCTTCTAGGATTTCCCGTGAACCGGTCCTTAATTGCCATGGGCACGACTAGCAAAACCATGCACCCACAGCCCACCATTATGTCGCATTTCAGTTGGGTAATTACGACCAATGAAACATGGTCGGATGTCCCGAGCACGCAGCTCGTTCTGAAACTAGAAAGGTCTAATACTGCAATTATCCCATCAACTGAGCTAGTGGTAATTAAGCATGGCTAAGCATATAGTTCTAGCTAGGTCACATAAGTAACACAAGCTAGTCGATTTATCACCCAGAGTTGACAAAGGACGAATATCAAATAAATATGGCACAAACAAGCAGATAGGTAATTCCCTGATCCCATGCAATTATCAAAACATGTATATTTAATTTACAAACGGAAAAACATTTATAAATTGGGATCAATATGCTCAAGGGGAATGTGTGACTTGCCTTGCTTCTTCCCTTTGATCTTCCGAACTCTTTTCTCGTGACCGCGGACTTCCGAAACGACGGATTCTACACGTTGGCACGCAAAACGATGAAAAACACTAATAAAAACCAAGGAAACAGTACATAAAAAGGAAACAAACATGTAGATCTCAATTTTAGATGAGTTTTGCAAGTTGAATGGCCCAATTTGGAGTTCATATGAATTAGATTTGGATTTTAGAAGTTTTGAGCCATTTAAATGGATTTCTAGAATTATTATTGATTTATGATGCAATTATTATATATTTATGGCGTCAGCCGAGAGGAAGGGGTGGCGCAGACAAGCGGGCCCCACCCGTCGGTGACTCATGGGAGGCGGGCGCACGGTGGACCAAGTCCACGCGCGCACCGTCCGCGGGCGCACCACGTGGCCACGGCGGACTGGCAGGAGAGGTGGCAAGGACGTGGCGCCGAGGTGGCACCGGCGCGGGACGGCACCACGACGGCCACGTGGACGGCCTGGATTCACCCGAGTGAATCCAACGGCGCGGGAGGCGGCTGCCGGGCTCGACACCGCTTCAAGCCGGCCAGCCGACCAGGGAGCAGCGGCGCACGGCCCGATGGTCGCCGGCGACGACCACCGGCGTGGCGGCACGCGCGGGATGCAGCGGAGGGAGGCTGGGAAGGAAAGGGGATGCTCACCAAGCGGCCCGCGGCGGAGATAGGTGGCTGACAGAGGGAGGCGAGATGGCGGCGGCATCCCACGGGCGAGGACAATGGCGACGATTTCACGGCGTCCGGCATAGGAGGAGGGGTGGCCGAGGGTCGGCGAAACCTGGGGAAGCGATTTGAGGGATTAGCGAGGAGAGTGGGCGACCGGAGCGGCGAGAAAACCACGCCGAAGATGGCATTTGAGGCGGAACTCACCGGTCACAAAGAGGAAGGGAACTTCGGCGCGTTTCCGGCGATGGGAAGTGGTAGCCGACGAGCAGTGGGGCGCGGCGAAGCCGACGACGACGGCGGCGCGGTTTGGAGGCGACAGGAGTGGCGGCAGGAGGCGGCCGGAGGCGGCAAAAACGACGGCGGCCTTGGTTTCGCAGTGGGGAGGTGGTTTCGGCGGTGGAAGGGGGAAATGGGGTGGAGGCCGGTATGCGGCGCGAAGCGGCGAAGCTGATGGTGGTGGCGGCTCGATGCGGCGGTGGCTACGGCGGCTGTGACGGGCGGCTGGAGCGCGGCAGAGGTGGTGGCGGCTCGGATGCAAGGGGAGGGGGCGTTTGGGCAGTGATTTGGAGGAGCAGAGCAGTGGCCAGGGTGGGGTATGATGCAGCGAAGCCGCCGGCGCAAGCGGCCAGGTGCGGCGACGGCTAGCGCGGCTGCAGCGCCCGGCTGAAGGTCGCCGGCGAGCGGTGGCGATGGGGAGCGGCGTGCGGAGAGCGGGAGAAGGCGAGGGAAGAGCCGACGAGGAGGGGAAACGAGAGAAGGGAGCCCAGGGAGTGTTTTTATAGCTCCGGGAGGGGAAATCCGTTGCCGGGCGAGGCGGATTTGTAGCGGCAACTGCCAGTGGCGTGGGCGGCATTGTGGGGGAGGTTGGCGGCAGCTCGACGCCAGTTTTTGCGGGGTTAGTGGGGAAGTGGGGGAGGAGGAGGTGGGGATCGAGTCCACGCACTCGCGGAGCGGTGTGGAGCGCGGGAGGCGCAGCGTCGTGGGTCGGGACAGGCGGCCATGGCGGTTGCAGCCGCCCGGATGGAGGTAGGGGAAGAAGCTGACGAGTGGGCCCCGCGGTCCTACTTGTCAGCGAGAGAAGGGGGAGGAGGCTGGTGGAGGGAGGCAAAGAGGACTTGCGGGAGAGGGAGGGAAGGAGCTGAGCCGGCCCAAAGACAAAGAGGGGAAATTTTAATTGGTTTTATTTTTATTTAATTGATTAATTGAACTTTGTATTATTATAATTACTTGTGAAGCTCCGAAATTTCACAAAAAAATCCGGAGAATATATTAAGGTTCCCGGCCATGATTTTTAAAGGAAATTTTTTAATTCCCTCATTATTTCACTTGATTAAATTGTTTTAACTTTTATTTAATTTCTAGAAAATGCATTATTCAATGATTTTTAATCCCGAACGAAAATCGGGGGGTTACACGTGCGCCGGGTGCTGCGCCTCTCCGCCACGCCTGCCTCACCGACGCTTCCACCTCTCTACCATGGCCGCCGCCGTGCGCGCCTACTGCCGGCCCATCCCCACGCGCCGCTACCCGCCTTTGCCTCCGTCTCCGCTGCCGGCTGCACGAGCGCGCCACCGGTGCCCGAGTGAGCCCCGCCTCCCCCGCCGGCCGCTCGCGCTACCTCCTCCTCCGCTCCGCCGACGGTCGCCCGAGCAACCGCCGCGCCGCCAGCACCTGAGCGTCGTCCTCATCGTCACCATCCACTCCTCCATTGCCATTCTCAATGCCACCGTGCTGGTGAGCTGGTGAGGAGCGGCGCGGCAGTAGGATCCC
Organism: Oryza sativa Japonica Group; assembly: GCF_034140825.1. Classification (NCBI taxonomy): domain Eukaryota; kingdom Viridiplantae; phylum Streptophyta; class Magnoliopsida; order Poales; family Poaceae; genus Oryza; species Oryza sativa. The sequence continues at coordinate 1,166,618 of NC_089038.1, read as the reverse complement.
GACGCGGCCGTGATGTTACAAATCCCGGCGTCGCCGTGACGCCGCCGTCCGCCGCCCGCCCCCGTGCTCTCGCCCACTGCCCCTCTACCTGCCGCCGCCCGCAGCCGTGGTGCACGACAAGGAGGGGGGCCGGTGGCAAGCACGCGCGGAGAAGGAGGAAGGGGTGGCCGGTGACGAACGCGCGCGGAGAGGCATTTTGCTCGGCCTCGTCGTCTCCCATGCGCCACCGCCACCGCCACTCACGCATGTGTGTTGTGCTAGTGTGCTGCTTGCTACTGGCGCTCGTGGCGCCGTCGGTAGTGGCGGTGGCGCGGCATGACTATGGTGAAGGATTTAGGGATTTTTGTTCTGTCCATGGCGCTACTATTGCGGAGGGGCTTGTTTGCAAAATTGGTGCTTGCGTGGCGTGCCACGTCGGCGGTTAGAACCGGTCAAGTGGGGTTTGAACCTCATTGAGTCACTTAAATAAGATGATGGATCTAGATATGCAATTTACAAGATTATGGACCTAAGTGACACCCGCGCACAACTTTAAAGACCGGCCATGTATTTTACTTTTTTTCCGGCTTTGGTTTTGTTTTTTATTTCGTTTCTCTTCCTTTTTTTTCGGTTCTCTTTCTGTTTTGTATTTTTTCAGTTTCTCTTCCTTTTTTTCGGTTCTCTTTCTGTTTTGGTTTTTCTTTTCTATTCCTTTTTTTTGGTTTTTTTTAAGATGTACATATGCAAAGTTTATATTCGTATGTATACCAAATTTTGTATTCGTACGCATACAAAGTTTGTATTCGTGTTTTTTTCTCTCAGTTTTTAATATATACATATACAAAGTTTATATACACGTATGTGAAGTTTGTATACTCGTATGCGAAGTTTGTATACATGTATATATTTTATACGTTATTTTTTTTGTACACATAAAAATTATATATATACATATATACTTTGGATACAATACAAAGTTTATACATGTGTATATAAAGTATATACATACGTATATATACATGTAGTAGTATTGTTGTAGTAGTAGTACTCCTTCCATCCCATTTTAAATACAATCATAAGTCTCCGTGCCCAATTTTGATCTTCCGTCTTATATGAATATTTTTTATGATTATTATTTTTTTATTAGATGATAAAACATGAATAATACTTTATGTGTGACTTCTATTTTTAAATTTTTTTAAAAAAAATTAAATAAGACAGACGATCAAAGTTGGGTATGAAAAATCATGGCTGCACTTAGGCCCCCTTTGATTCAAAAGGAAATTCATAGGAATTTTAAAGGATTTCATTCCTATAGAAATTTTTCCTACATAGCCATTTGAATCAAAGGAATAAATCCTGTGCAATTCCTATGGAATGCCTAATGCCATACAAGTTTTGGAAGAAATCTAGCATAAGGTTGTACCGTATGAAAACTTTCCTATGAGTCTCCACCTCTCCTCTAATTCCTGTGTTTTTTCTGTGGTCCAATCAAACGGTTATTCTTGTGTTTTTCTTATGTTTTGCAATTCTCTGTTTTACCCTTGCATTCATATTAAAATCCTGCGTTTTTCCTATTTCTACATTTTTTTAATCATGTGATTCAAAAGGTGCCCTTGAATTGGAACAGAGGAAGTACTACTGTAGTGGTAGTAGCAGCAGCAGCGCGCCAGTAGTAGTACCAGGAGCAGAGGAGCGGGAGGAGCAGTAGCAGTAGGAGCAGAGCTGTAGGAGCAGTTCCACGTTAAAATTAGAAGTTTGAAGAAATTCGAATGATGTGACAAAAAAAAGTTGGAAGTTTATGTATGTAGAAAAGTTTGATGTGAAAAAGTTGAAAATTTTTTAAAAAAAGTTGGAATGTAAATAGGGCCTAGGAGTAGGAGAGTAGTAGTAGGAGGTGCTTAGATCAGGGGTGTAAAATTTGGCATGTCACATCGTACATATGGACATATATTTAAAGTATTAAATGTAGTCTAATAATAAAACAAATTACATAATCCGTCTGTAAACTGCGAGACGAATTTATTAAGCCTAATTAATCCGTCATTAGCAAATATTTACTGTAGCACCACATTGTCAAATCATGGAGCAATTAGGTTTAAAAGATTCGTCTTGTAAATTAGTCGCGATCTATGCAATTAGTTGTTTTTTTAGCCTATATTTAATACTTCATACAGGTTGAGGTGAGATCTAAACAGGGCCATAGTACTACTACTAGAAGAGCAGTAGCAGCAGCAGTAGTAGGAGCGCGTGACCAGTCCACTCATCAGGGGCACTCCTAGCGGTCTCCCAGTATTCCGAGCGCCAAACATGCGTCAGCCCAGTCCCACCCTACCCTACTTTCTATCATCCCACTCTTACGGTTATCGGAGTAAATGATCTACTCTGATCGCGTATCTCTACCACCCACCCTTTCGAGTAAATGTTTTTCTCTAATGTAATCCAACCTCACCCTTGCGCATACTATCATGTCTATTCATGTCTATGTGAGATTCTTAACTATACCCACCATCCCCTTGTATTCCTCTCCACCACCCGGATTTTTCGGATCTGACCACCACCGTATGGAGAGGGGCTGTTTCCGGCGATGGCATCGAGGGAGGCCGGCGAGGGCGCAGAGCCTAATTTTACGAATCTTGCCTACCAAAAACCAGGAGCAGAAAGCGAGCGGCAATGGTGCAGTTCTGGCGATGGCAAAGGTGACGAGTTAGGCAGGACTCCCATCTCCACGATGGAGGGTGGAGATCCGGCATTGCTGTGACCGAATCCGGTGATCCCGCAGCCGGATGTGGCCATGTGGCACGGGACGACGCATGCAGGCGCGCCACGGCGGCTTGTGGCGCGGGAGACGACACGGCGGGCGGCACGAGCGTTAGCAGAGCGGCCGGCGGTGGCCGGGCAACGGCACGGATTAGCCGAGCGATGACCACAGAGCGGGGTGGGTCATGGCGACCTAACGACGGCCAGATCCTCCCTCTCCCGGCCAAATCCGGTGGTGGCTTGGCAGCTCTTCTGCCAAGGTTGAGAAGGAGAGCGGACGGCAGCACGTACGTACGACGAAGCGGAGCGGCCGTTGAAATGACGTGGTGGCGTGCGCCCGTGGGACAGCTGTGGAGGTGCCGGCGCGAGGTGATGCAGTCGTCTGACTGCTGGCCAACTGCTCTGCTCTGCTTGTTTCTTTTTTTTTTTTTTGTAAAAGTTTTATTCACGTGGTTGGTACATATGATTCAATGTCGCATCCGGAGTATACAAAAATATTATTATCTACATATTATTCTGTTGTAAAAAATCATTTTGGCCCTAGGAAACCGAAGTACAGAGTAAATACCAATCCAAAAGCAAAACGAAGTACATCAATGCATATTTCATGTGGGAATAATTTCTTTACCACATGTTAAAAAATAAGCTGACCGAAGTATACCAATACAGATTATCATGCGGGAGTAATTCGTTTACTACCTGATTAAAATTAGTTTTTATCTAATCGAAGTACACTAATACAAAGAGTAATTCCTTTACTACCTGATCTCTTTCTAGAGTTAATTTCTTCATGAAGTCAGCAGTCTGTTAGTAAATGATTTACTCATTTTTTTTGGCTAATTGTAAATGATTTACTGGTACTGGTTTCCTATTAGTAACGGGAACGGTTTAGAGAGAGATACGGGAGAGGGACAACAGAAAAATTAAAATTGCCGTGAGGATAGGAGAGCCCAATAGAAATACGAGGGGGAAGAGGAACGGAAAAGGCGGAATAGGAACGGAAAGGTGGAAGCGAGATAAGGGAAAAAACAGAAAAACCGAAGGTATGGGATACCTGAGACGCTCGAACTATTGTTCCAAGCGATTTTGAGTTCGCTTCAACAAATAAATTACAATGTTCTCCTAGCAAGCAAAAAGAGAGATATTTTTTCCCAATTGATTAACCAAGGCTACTAACTAAATTGACCGGTTAAAATTATTCTTTCTCAGTCTCGGACTCAGTACTTTCGATCTCGGTCCCGTTCTTTTCACTTTGATCCACCCCTAGATGGATGGTTGGACGACAGATATGAGGGAGCGCACAAGTGCTGGGGAGTGTGGACCGTCTGGTATTTCAGTCTTTTTAGGTCCCTAGACGATATAAACCAAACAAGAATCAATCTTTCCTAAACTACACACCGCAGGTTAGAAACCAATGACAGACTAACCAACAGTTTTTTTTTGTTCGGTTATTTTTTTGCCACCCCTCGCAAGACCCTGCAATTCACTAACCTCCAATGTCTGTTTTGTGCTTTGTCCGTGAATGTTAGAGCTCGTCACTTGCCAATTTTCCCGTATCATTTTACTTATAATCAATCACTGTTTAATAGATTGTTTTTTTCTGCAGCTAATCAATTACGTTATAATAAACCCTTTTTTCTTTAAAAATACTAAATAAACCGACTTAGCTATATAATTTTCATGTTACCAACATTAAGAAACTACATTTTCCATTTGATTTTTATTATTTATCTCAGGATTTTAGCTAATAGAGTTATATTTTTTTTAATTTCATTTTTCAAGTATTTATCTCGGGATTTGAGCTAATCGAGTTGTTTGAGTTAGCATGATGATTTTGCTTCTTGGCTTTTGCTGATGGCGTGGCATCAACCACGAAACAATTCATGCTGAATATCCTACTTTCAATTGAAGTGGTTATACTAATTTTCTTTCCTAGCTTTACTGATCTTTCATAAAAGGTAGTTCGGCATTTTGATTTGGATTGATTTCTTTTTGGATGAGTTGTAACTATGAATTTTTATTTTTTTAGAAACATCATTTTTTTTTAAAAAAAATGCTCATATCACAAAAACAATCATCTCATAAAATTTGATTGTTTCCGTGGCAACACATGGACACTGTGCTAGTATAAATATTATTACTCTTCCCCTCGGTTCCAAAATATAGCAAGCTGGGGAGGGAGTATTGATTTTTGATCTTTTGTTTATTTGTAAAAAATATGAATACTTAAAAGGATGTCGTATTTATCAAAGTGTTGCATATTAGCCATGAAACTTTTGTTCATAGTCTAATCATTTAAGAAAATATTTTATTGGTGATTTAGTTATTAAAGTTGAACTAGATAATTATTTAAAAATGGAGGGAGTATTTCTCGGTTAATGCAAGGAAAAAAAAACCTTATTAGTCCCACAATCTTCCACTGTAAGTAAAAAGAGTACTGCTATATATACGACATACGAGTTAGTTGTACAACTCATATACAAATAGAAACATGCAACCATAAATAAATCAAGGAGAGATTATATTCATATGCACTATAGCTGTTTGCAACCGTTGATTAAATTCAGTAGTACATGAGTCGGATAGCTAGGGTCGTATACATAGCAATTTCCAAAAAAAAAAAAAGTTTCATGACAAACTACAACCCCTGACGAGGTTGCTTATAGGGTGCTCATGAATTAGTCTCTGATTTGGACTGATCCCATCCCACAATCTGTATATCTGCTGGTTCATGATTTTTTTTTTCATGAACCAGTAAGGTAATAAAGTGGCGCTTTTTTAAGATAAAAAAAGAACTTCCATGACGAGTTTATCAAATATCAAAATTGTTAAATTTGTAGAATCATGTCAGAGGTTTACAGATCCACAACAAAGGACATGCATTCAGATTTATATATGACAGACAAAAAAAAAGAACTGGTCTTCATCTATTCCATTAAAAAATCATCTGAATCATGTTAAAATGTTTTTTTTTTCATACATAGGAATGCGAAGCCGAAGATTGCTTATAAAATTTACATCCCATCTCAAAGCATGATCTAGATAGATTTAATCCATTAATTCCTTACAAGCATACAATTTTTGAGCAAGCAGTAATTGAAATAACAGTATAAAATTATAAGAGGTTGCCTGCGAGAAGGGTTAGAGCATCTCCAGCAAAGCCCCTAAACATAGACCTTAAACAACTTTGAGGGGTTGTGACTAAAAAATAAAGTCCAACAGGGCTCCTACTTAAGGCCCCAAAGTAGAAAGGCTCTCAAATTCTCTCCCACAGCCCCTAGGCCTAGGGGCTATATCCCCAGCCCCTATCCAGTTTTCTTTGGCGTGAGGGGATGTTTCCATGACGTGTGCTCCTTCCCACGCGATCGCTTGCACGCCGCCGGCCGTCTTGTGGGTGATTCTGCTCTAATCCGGCCATCTCCCTGCTATAGTATTGGTCACCTACATGGATGCAAGTATGCATAGATGTTTCAGCGTATCGATGAGACATCGTTTGGTTCCTGTTAAATGTCAACAGCCATCTGCCGCCAGTGGCCAACTGAGATTTGATTTGGCTGATCTAGGAGTTACTACTACCATCTCCTTGCATATATGCCTGCAGTACCGTGTATGCACTGGATATTGTCTGAATCTTGTCCAGCCCATCATATATGATTATATGCATCCATATATATATGTACAGGTATATCATTGGATGTTGATCGTAGGATGGATGGATGAACTGCTACTGCTACCAGCCACAGCAGATGCACTGATCGAGCATTCTAGCGAGTAATCATGCACTCACACTAGTGTATGTATATGCACAGATCAAATGTGATATCAGAAAAAAAAATTCAAAATTCAATTTGAATTGTGTTGTTTGAAATTATTAATTTAAATATGATTAAATTCTATGCGTTGGAAATATTAATATTTACATTATTGTGATATTAAACTAAACATAAAAAATGGATTATAAGATGAAATAGAGGAGAAAAAGAAATAGGGGCTAAGAATTAGAGGTTGTTGATGGAGTTAGAACCATTTTTAGAGTCTTAAGGAAATAGGGGCAGCCCCCATTTAACCTTTAGGGACTTTAAAATAGGAGCTATTGCTGGAGATGCTCTTACAAAGTACAAACAAAAAATAAGCAATCATACAAATTTATTCCAAAGGACATGGAAACATTTGAGAAAGAACAGCAAAAATAAAACAATCAACCTCATTGGTAAAGCACAAGTTTTATCCCAAAGAACTTTGTCTGTGCAGTGCAAACATCCATGCATATGCAAATGTTAATTACATGGGCAGTCTACTGTAGTATCTGTATCAGTATCACTCCATTTCCATATGAAATGTGTTTTGACTGTGTATTAGGCATATACAGATGAAATAGGGCAGGATTCAGGAGGACCAAGTTTTAGTGGCTTCGTCTATGAGTGTCTGATACAGCTCCTCAACCACATTGAGGAGGAAATGGTCTGCACCATGTCGCGCCACGAGCGAAACTGACACAGGAAGACCATTGCGCATGCCCAGCGGAATACTCACCTGCAGCACATAGGCAGAACACATCAAAAAAACATTAGTCACCCCAACCATTGTCAAGGTAGAATTAATAAGAAAAGATAGATTAACTTGCTAGCTAGTTCTACCTGGCAAAACCCGGATAATCCAGCGATGGAGAGAAGTGAAAATGCTCTTGCTCGGAAATTTTCCAGAGGAGCAGCTTCCATGCCCACCTTGGGTGGAGGCCCAGGAACTGTAGGGATTGCAAGGATTCCATGATCCTATGAATAAACAAGCAAGTGGCTAAGAGAGCTGGAAACTACTTATCTGATAATTGACACAAATCACCAGAAAATTATTGGCTGCAGAAGAATGCAGGAGGAAATCATTCTTTCAGTTACCTTCAGAAGAGCAGCAAGTGCAGACTTGAATTCAGCCCTTATAGCTTGGAAATCCTCCAGGGATTCATTATCCCCAGATGCAATGGCCTCCAGTATTCTCTCCCGTAATCCAGGGCCTAGGTTAGGTTTTACAGTGTTGACCCACTCTGCATGGTTTGCTTTGAACTGAGACCTGAAGTACACATAGTTTTAATGGATTAATTTACAGTTTTATCTCCCAGACTCCTTGTCCTACATATGCAACTCTGGCTAGTGAACGAGCACAAATCCTATCACTAGATGCTGCTGAAAATTATTGGATTTTTCTACCACGATTATGAACAAGATGATTGGTGTACTAAAAGAATATACTAAACTATTTGGCATGGTGTGCAGTAGTCAGTAGCTAGCACTATTAACTCAAACCTTAAAGCAATATTACTAGATATCCTGAATAAGCTAGCTGTAGGTGAAACCTTTGAAGGCCTCGCATGACATGTGAAATGACGGATAGAGCTGGCACAGAAGGGAGTTCGCTTTCAGAGAAGTCAGTGATGAACTTTCCTATGCTTGGAACATTATCAGAGATGAAATCTCCAAGGTTCCTATTGTCTAATATCTGACCTGTGAAAACAAAGGAACAACCCCATCAGACAAGATGTATGGTAGAAAGCAAGAATTCTAGAGCTCTAAGCTAGAACAACATGAGTGCGTAGATAGTACTACTCACTATCAAATCTCTTTGCTACCGAAGCATTGATGATTTGATAGGTGCGGTCGTCGAGAGAGCCTAAGATCTGGAAACAGTCCATAGGAATTGTGACTTGAGTAGGTTGCTTGACAATGTCATCAGGGAGTGGCAACAGCACTTTGGTTACACGAGACAACGTAGATAAATCTCTGGAAAACCACCCTGCACAAGCAATTGCATGAATAAACCAGAAACTCATCAATCAGCACCACTCGCAGTAGTAATTAATACTGATTAACAGGTCTTTGTTTTCACCTGATTGTAACTGTGCTGAAGTAATTTGACCAACATTATGCAGTAACATTAAGGGTGTAATTTGAACAGAAACAATACCTATGCAGTAGTAATCAATACTAAAAGGGAAATGGAGGAGATAGTAAGTGAATAATTACCAACAGTATCAAACATTTGCGCCATGGGGATGACATTCTCTGCAGAAACCAACCCATGGGAAGGGCGGAGTCCAAAGATGCCGCAGTAGGCAGCAGGCACCCTGACGCTGCCGCCGGTGTCGGTGCCGAGGGAGAAGTCGACGAGGTTGGCGGCGACGGCGACAGCTGAACCACTGGAGGATCCTCCGGGGACTCTCCCAGGCGCGCAAGGGTTGGTCGGCGTGCCGTAGTGCGTGTTCTCCCCATTGATGCTGACAACAACAAACCAATCCTAGCTCATAAGAGTTAAGACCCACAAATTTTGTGACAACCAACCTTTTACAAATTTTGTGACAAAATTATTGGAAATGGGGAAAACAAATTTATTTTGGGGGGATAGTTGGCTTGGTAGGAAACCATTAGCTGAGCAATATCCTTTCATTTATAACAGTACCTTCACCAAGCATGTTACAGTTGCCAAAGTGACAAAAGAGGGGTGAAATTGGATTTAAGTTTAGGAGAATTCTTCTTCTTTTTTTTTAGAAACAAAGTTCAGGAGAATTGTTATGGGTGACAACTTGCTTTAGCATGGAGATAAACTTTCAACAGAAAGTTCAGTCGATTGTACTGAATAATCTGAAAGATAAATTAATCTGGAAGCTGACCAAAGATGGGTGCTTTACTGTCAAATCCTTCTACAGGGCATTAAAAATGCAAGACTTAGCTTATCCTTCCAAGAAGATTTGGAAATTAAAAGTGCCTCTAAAAATCAAAGTTTGTTCTTTCTGTGGCTTGTGTTTAAGAAGGAGTATTCTGAAAAAGAGCATGGGGGTCGCAGTGGGTACCTGTAGGCCATCTCGTCCATGATGGTGGTGCCGAGGCTGGTGGCGCCGGCGGCGAGCGCGGCGAGGACGACGGGGGAGGTGGCGGCGGCGGGCGCGTGGGTCCTCGCCCAGTCCGGGTTGCCGAACCCGGTGACGCGGCCGGCGATGTCGAAGCTGCGAATTAACCAAACAAGACAGTGAGTATTCGTCGTTCATTTGGGGGAGAAAGGAAGAAGAAGAAGGCAGCGAGCGAGCGAGCAATCCGTACATGTCCTTGATGGCGAAGGTGAGGCCGTGGAGAGGGAGTTGCTGCGATGGCGGCGGCGGCAGCACGAACCTCTCCATGAAGGCGCCGTAGTCTCCTCGTCCTCCACCCGCCATCGCCATGTCGAGCTCGAGCTCTCTCTGTCTCTCTCTGCCGCGTCACCTCGGCTAATCTAATCGTCTTGTTAGCATCGAAGCTGGGCTGGGCTGGGCTGGGCTGGACGATGGCCATCGCGGTGGGGCCAGTGATGAGGAAAGTGAGGGGCTGATCAGATTGACGCTATTTTTAATTATATCACTTTTTTGGGTAAAGTTATAAAAAAATATTTACGTTTAGTTTGTTGTCAAATTTGGTAGATATATAAGAAATCCTGTCAAAATTTGGTAAGACAGGCCCTAAATTCTATTTTGGCTACAACCTAACTTTCATCTCTCGTTATAAAATCAGATACCTCCAATTCTCGACTATTAAAACCGGGTAAATTTTGTCTCCATTAGACTGTTTGGATGACGATTTTATCACATGTGATGCTTACGTGGTACGTTAGATGGGTCTTCATCTTTTGTGTGGAGTGTGTGGCGCTTGCATAGTATTACATCCAGCAAAAAAATAAAAACAAAAAAATTTAAAATAAGTGAACCATGTGTAATTCTATCGGAGAAAACAATAGAGTTAATGAGACCCGCATGTCATTCTCTCTCCTCCTCATCGCTTCTCTCCCTCCCTCCCCTCTTCTTTCTCGTCGTGTCATTCTCCTCAGAGAGCATGAACACAACGGCAGTATCATGTCCGGTGATTGCCTACGGTAGGGACCATGTTGTCGACACCATCATGATGGTCTTGATTAGGGTGGTGGTGTCCTTTACAGGTAATGCGGAACCTTCTCATAGGTGAGTTTGTGGCACCGAACCGCACCTCACTAGAAGCATGAAATAGGTCTACCCCTATAGGGCTCCAAGTCATCAGCCCGCGACCAAGACATGACCCTCGAACCCCACTCCATCCACATCACAAAGGACCCTTGTTAGCTGTGAGTACTCCGAGAGCTATCCGTTGGGCATCACCCTTTCTTCGCAGCATTAATACTGGAGTCAATCGAGGCACTGGAGAGGCGGACTGAGGTGGTGGAGGAGTTGACCAAGGTGTTGAGGAGGAGGGCATGCTCATGGAGGACGACGATACCGACCGACCGCCTGGTGCCACGTGGTAGCACTGCTAGACCGGGTCGTCATCATCTCTCTATTCCACCAATCTGCGCATGCCATACGCAGCCGACCAAGCCGAAAGCTCCTAGGGATGTGAGGCATCGCAAAGAGCGCTAGGGTCGACATGGCTCACACAGATCTAGACGCCGATGCTTGGGGACCCTATCCCCTACTCAGTTTAGATCGTTATTGGCATCGTGTCACCGTCCCATTGAATTATTTTATTATTTATTTTTTCTTGAATGTAATACCATGAAAGCACCACATATGACATATACATCATGTTTTGCCTTTTTCTTTTCTTTTCATGGATATGTTTGTTGCCAGATAACACAATCTTTCTTTACGGCCACATGCATGTTTGTGTGGGCTTAGACTCTGGCGTATTATTTTGATTGTTTTTTACGCAAACATATTATTCTGATTCAAGCCAAAGCTCTTATGTTTATTAACTTTTCTGTAGATGAATTGAAATGAACTGAAAGAAAGTTTCAAAATATAAAAAATGACACAGCATCATGTGGCCCAACTCGAATGTTAAATAATTATTATTCTCTCCATTTTTTTTTAGAAAAAACGGTGTTGTTGGTAAAACGTAGAGCACCATCCATTTTCACACTTTGACAACCTTTTTAATAAAAAAAAACTATAAATACTTACTTCATCCGTTTCACAATGTAAGTCATTCTAGTATTTCCCACATTCATATTGATATGAATGAATCTAGACATATATCTATCTAGATTTATTGAATGTGTAAAATGCTAGAATGACTTATACTGTGAAACAGAGGGAGTACTTAGAGAGATTGTATTATCAACGTATGTTACATATTAGCCATAAGTATCTATGAAACTTCCGTTCATAGTCTAAACATATTAAAGTTAAAGTTGAAACAACAATAATCAGCGCTAATAGCTACTTGAAAATATAGAGAATATTTAACATTTTCACTGTTAATGGCACAAGACGAGAAAAGGCTTGATAGTCCCAGAAGCCACACAATCTCCGCGATTCCAAAAAAAATCCATGACGAGGTTTATCACTATTGTTAAATTTAAAAAATCTTGCTCGGAACAACAATCAAGAATAGGTTTGTAGAATTGTAGGTTTACACATCCATTCTTTAATTTGGTGACAGCACAGAAAATGCATTCCGATCAATATAACAGAAAAAGAGCAAAATCACATCTTAAAATGTTTTTTCATGCGCAGGAACATGCATCAGAGACATCTTATTTCAACGAAGGAGCTAGATTTTATGAGTATTCATTAATTCCTTTACAGTTTTGGGCATGCAATAGTTGAAAGAATCCACACAATTATAGAGGTCATCGACACGACATTACCGTGCATAGAGATTAGCATGGAGTTCCCAGCATATAACGAGGAACCAAGAACGTAGAAACATTTGACAAATACTATCAAAGAGAAAACGATCGATCTCACTGGAAAAACATACAAAAGCTTTAATCCAAATAACATTGTCTAAAACTTAACGTGCAAGTGTGTCACATCATCATCCACTAGCAATTATTATCTAAAATATTTTAAATTATATGACTCACTAGCAACTATTATGTGGAGTATTTTAATCTCCACATCATTTTCACATTATTTAAACATATACATTTATCTGATGTATAACATACATTCATCCACGTATTTCGCAGCAAAGTGCGAGGTATCAGCTAGTTCATGTATATATGCATATGCAAGTTTACATTGGGTGGATTGTATCACCCCATTTCCATTATTCCATATATGCAATATAATACGTGTTTAGACTTTGTATTAGTAGGTATATACAGATGAAATCGGGCTGGAGGATTCAGGAGGCCCAAGCTTTAGCGGCTTCGTCTATGAGCGTCTGGTACAGCTCCTCAGCCACATTGAGGAGGAAATGGTCTGCGCCATGTCGTGCCACCAGCGAAACTGACACAGGAAGACCATTGCGCTTGCCCAGTGGAATACTCACCTGCAGCACATACGCACAACACATCAAGAACACTACTCACATTTTCTAAAATTAAAAACATAAAAACACTACTCAAAGGTGGAACTAATCAGAAATTGATAGATCAAGTACCTGGCAAAACCCGGATACTACAGCGATGTCGAGAAGGGAAAATGCTCTTGCTTGGTAATTATCCAGAGGAGCAGCCTGCGCCTGAATGCCCACCATTGGTGGAGGGCCAGGAACCGTAGGAATCGCAAGGATTCCATGATCCTATGAACAAACAGGGTAAAGGGATAAGAACTGATCTAGGAACACCTAATCTGATACTCCCTCCATTCTAAATTGATCTACATAAAGTTTTTTTTGAGGTTATTCCTAAATGATCTACATATTTGTGTTCATTCATTAAGTCTATTCATTATTTGTGCATTGGAGTAAATGGACATTGATGCATGCATCCATGCATACAAGTATTTATAACCCACGTTGTCGGTGATATGGGACCGGGAGTATCATGACCAGAGGCTTGAGGCAGACACAATCGCCCACGTGGCCTGGCACCTTCGGGGACGTCGGGCCCGAGGGTGAGGTGTCCGCCCTCCTCCTGATTTCCCCCGAGGGGGGGGGGTCGGGTTGCGCTTGCCCGGCCCCGAGGGCCGAGGCACCCCGACCCCTTAAGGAAGTCTGCGCCACATATATGGGATAAGTGAGCACAGCTGTGCTCACCTAACAGCATTTATTGCAGTCTGGTCAAGCGTGTCACGCTGCATGCAACGCAGTACAGCGCGTTCCTTTATCCGGTCTGTGACCAGTCACAGACCGGTCAGATCACGGGTTAGGTGGCGACTGGCGGTCTGACGCACGCCTTGCCCCATCCCGTCAAGACGAAAGCCTCTAGGCACTCGTCTCAAGCCGGAGCTAGCGTGTTATCTCTTAGAGATGGCACGTTAGCCCTGGTCAGATTTATACCAGGCTTCATCCTAACCATTACAGGCAAGGTGTTACACGAAGAAGGGCAAACATGCACGTTGTTAAGCTGACGCGTGGTGGACAAGAATGACCGGTCTGGCACTGGTCGCGTCATCGACAGACAGCCACGGTCCCGCGTCATCTCTGTCTTCGGGGGAGGTGGGGGTAGGTGTGGGCTGTCCCATCAGAAGGGCTCCCGGATGGAAACCGTACCGATCTCCGCCCATTAAAGAGAAAAAGAACAGTCCAGTTTAAAAAGAGAAAGGTGCATGTGGTATCCCCTTGAGATATAAAAGGAGGACCTTGCCCATTTAGAGGGGGGTTTTTTTCCTTTTTTGGAAGGCTGAGGGGAAAGGAAGTTAATCCTTTGTAACTTGTCCATACACAAATCCACAAAAACACAGGAGTAGGGTATTACGCTTCGCAGCGGCCCGAACCTGTATACATCGCCGTGTCTCGTGTGTCTTGCGGGCGGGTGATTTTTCCACATACAGAGAGAGAGAGAGCTTGGGATTGCACCCTAAGCCCCTGGTCGAACCGGCAAAGGGGGGCTTACGCAGTCTCCCGGTGAGGGGCCACGAGCTCCGTCATCTGGCGCGCCAGGTAGGGGGCTCAGTGTGTGTTTTCTGAGCTCTCAGACTCTTCCGTGTGCGCCAAGTTTTTCTTGTTCAGCCTAATGGCCGAGCAAGGAAAAGCGCACGACCTCTCTCCGAGTGTGAGCGGCGACGACGGGGAGCCGAATCCACGCCGTCGAGCTCGTACTCCCCCACCTCCTCCGCGCCAAAGCCCTAAGCAGGGGGAGGCGCTTGAGAGGGTCGACAAATCCGTGGCATCACCAGTCGCAGGTGATGCAGGAGAACGGCGAGATGGGGAGCGTCGCCTCCTCGTCTACGGCGACGGCAGCACGCCTCAGGGTGCGCTTCAGGCTGCTGGCGCGCTCCTACGACACCCGCCTGTCGTCCATGACCCGGAGTCTCCAGCCCAACGATGGCTGGAAGACGTGGCCAACTTGGTCATGACGGCACAGCAGCGCCTGGGTGCTGGTGGACGGTCCGCCACCACCAAGACCTCCGGCGCCGCTACCACCGGCTCCGTGTCGTCAAGGCGGAGGGCGCGGCGAGCGGCGGCTGCTGCGCGCCATTCGGCCGCCACTCCCTCGTCGACACCTCCAACTCGGGAGGATCAGCATGGAGAGCCGGATGCCCGCATCGACATCGAGCGCCGGCGTAATAACCGGCGTACTCCCCGCGCAACGGAGGGCGCCTCTTCGTCCAGAGTGTCACCTCGACATGGACGTGAGGATCAGCCCTCCGTGCCCCCGGCCGGTGGTGTTGGCTGTAGAGCCTTTGTGGCGAGTCTTCGGAATGTCCGTTGGCCCCCAAGGTTCCGGCCCACCATCACCGAGAAGTACGATGGGAGCGTCAACCCCACCGAGTTTCTCCAGGTCTATACGACCGGGATCGAGGCCGCTGGGGGTGACGACAGGGTCATGGCGAACTTCTTTCCCATGGCCCTAAAAGGACAGGCGCGGGGTTGGCTAATGAACCTGCCACCCGCGTTGGTCCACTCCTGGGAAGATTTGTGCCAACAGTTCACCATGAACTTCCAAGGCACATATCCGCGCCCAGGCGAAGAAGCGGACTTGCATGCAGTACAGCGAGGCGATGATGAGTCGCTTCGCTCGTACATTCAGCGGTTTTGCCAAGTCCGCAATACTATACCATGCATCCCTGCACACGCGGTGATCTACGCGTTCAGGGGGGGCGTGCGGCACAACCGCATGCTCGAAAAGATCGCTTCCAAAGAGCCCCAGACTACCGCGGAGCTTTTTCAGCTCGCGGACCGAGTGGCTCGTAAGGAGGAAGCGTGGACATGGAACTCCTCCGGTTCCGGAGTGGCAGCTTCGGCCGCCCCCGGATCCGCCGCTCAGACAGGGCGGCGTGACAGGAGGAGGAAGAAGAGGTCGGACCGTTCCGGCGACGAGGGTCATGTCCTCGCCGTCGAGGGCGCTCCGCGGGCCACTCGAAAGGGGAGGCCTGCGAGCGACAAAAAGAAAGAGGCTGGTACTCCCAGCAGGGAGCGCCCCGCCGGCAGGTGGTGCTCCGTCCACAACACCTCCCTCCACGATCTCGCGGACTGTCGTGCAGTCAAAAACCTGGCTGAGCGAACGAGGAAGTGGGAGGAGGACAGGAGGCAGGAACGCCGTGAGGGCAAGTCCCCGGCGGTTCCTTCCGGCAAACGGCGAAGTGAGGCCAAGCAGAAGGCCCCCGCTGTTGACATCGATGATGGTGATGATGACCTAGGTTTCCAAGAACCTGGGGCCACCATTGCCACCGTCGATGGAGGAGCGTGTGCTCACGTCTCTCGCCGGAGCTTCAAGGCTATGAAGCGAGAGCTTCTGGCCATGGCCCCTACTCATGAGGCGATGCGTCGGGCGCGGTGGTCGGAGGTTGCTCTCACTTTCGACCAGACCGACCACCCACCGTGCATTGCCCGGGGAGGGCAGGTTGCGATGGTGGTTTCCCCCACCATCTGCAACGTGAAGTTGGGACGTGTCCTCATAGATGGAGGAGCGGCCCTCAACATCCTTTCCCCCGCGGCTTTTGATGCCATCAAGGCCCCGGGGATGGTGCTCCGACCGTCCCAGCCGATTATCGGTGTGACGCCGGGGCACACGTGGCCATTAGGTCACATCGACCTACCGGTCACCTTCGGTGGACCCGCCAACTTCCGCACGGAGCGGGTGAGCTTCGATGTGGCGGACCTCAGTCTGCCCTACAACGCGGTCCTAGGGAGGCCCGCGTTGGTGAAGTTCATGGCGGCGGTCCACTACGCCTACCTCCAGATGAAGATGCCGGGCCCCGGTGGCCCCATCTCTGTCCATGGCGATCTTAAAGTCGCGCTCGCTTGCATGGAGCAGCGCGCGGACCACCTCGCTGCTGCGACCAAGCCCGAGGGTGGTGACGAGAGGCTTGGCACCTCCGCCCCCACCGCCCCGAGGCAGCGGATTGCCACATGCGACGAGGTCCCGGTCAAGGAGGTTGCCTTGGGCGACGGCCCATCCAAGACCACACGGATCGGTGGTCTTCTGGATGGCAAATAGGAAGACGCGCTCGTCTCCTTCCTGCGGGCAAACGCTGATGTCTTCGCATGGAGACCGGCGGATATGCCCGGGGTCCCCAGGGAGGTGATTGAGCACCGTCTCGCCGTACGACCGGATGCAAGGCCGATCCGGCAGAAAGTGCGGCGGCAGGCCCCGGAACGTCAAGCCTTCATCCGCGAGGAGGTGGCTAGACTTTTGGAGGCCGGGTTCATCCGTGAGGTCATCCATCCGGAGTGGCTGGCGAACCCGGTGGTCGTTCCCAAGGCGAACGGCAAGCTTCGGATGTGCATCGACTACACCGACCTTAACAAGGCATGTCCTAAGGACCCTTACCCCCTGCCTCGCATAGATCAGATTGTCGACTCCACTGCGGGGTGCGACCTTTTGTGTTTTCTAGATGCATACTCTGGTTATCATCAGATTCGCATGGCTAGGGAGGATGAGGAGAAAACTGCGTTCATTACCCCTGTAGGAACCTATTGTTATACATCAATGCCCTTCGGGTTAAAGAATGCAGGTCCTACTTTTCAACGAACTACTCGAATTTCTTTGGGTAGCCAAATAGGACGTAATGTTGAGGCTTATGTTGATGACTTGGTAGTAAAAACGCGCAACCAAGAAACTTTACTTTCAGATCTAGCGGAAACTTTTGAGAACCTCCGCTCCGCCCGCATAAAGCTGAACCCCGATAAGTGTGTGTTTGGTGTACCTGCGGGCAAGCTTCTCGGGTTCTTGGTCTCTGCCCGAGGCATTGAGGCCAACCCCGAGAAGATTCGAGCTATCGAGCGGATGCGCCCCCCCAGCAAACTTAGGGATGTGCAATGCGTCACCGGTTGCATGGCCGCCCTAAGTCGTTTCATATCAAGGCTGGGAGAGAAGGCGCTACCCTTGTTTAAGCTCCTCAAGCGCTCGGGGCCGTTCACTTGGACGGAGGAAGCTGAACATGCCCTTACTCAGCTAAAGGCATATCTCAGCTCTCCCCCGGTTCTAGTCGCCCCGGAGCCAAATGAGCCCCTGCTACTTTACTTAGCGGCGACCCCCCAAGTAGTTAGTGCAGCGTTGGTTGTGGAGCGCGATGAAGACAATCCTCATTCCGCGCACCCCCACCCTGTGCCGACTTGGCCCGGGAGCAAGCAGGGAGGAGAGGCCCCCGAGTCAAACGGTGGCCTAAGGCCCCTGACGACCGGAGACGGCCCTCTGCCCGCTTGTCAGACGGTGCTGAGTGCCCCCGACCCTCAGGAAGGCCCCGAGGCCACTGCGGGAAGGCCGCACCTATCGCCCTTTGGCCCCGAGGCTAACCCTGTGCTGACTCGACCTGGGAGAGAGCAGGGAGAAGAGGCCCCCGAGCCGAACGGAGGCCTGACGCCCCTGACGACCGGAGTTGGCCCGTTGCCCGCTTGTCCGACGACGCCAGGAGTCCCCGACCCTCAGGACGGCCCTGAGGCCACTGTGGGAAGGCCACTCCTGTCATCCTCCGACCCCGAGGTCATCGGTACAGAAGACAAGTGCCCCCCAAGAGGCCACTTGGACGAAGAACGCCCCGGGGATACGGCCCCTAGCGAAGGGGATCGGCCCCGCCGAAAGGTGCAGCGGCCTGTCTATTTTGTTAGTGAGGCCCTCCGGGACGCTAAGACCCGATACCCTCAGGCCCAGAAGATGCTTTACGCTATTCTGATGGCCTCAAGGAAGCTGCGCCATTATTTCCAGGCGCATCGGGTCACTGTGGTTACGTCTTACCCCCTCGGCCAAATCTTGCGTAATCGAGAGGGTACAGGACGGGTGGTAAAATGGGCAATCGAGCTTTCTGAGTTCGATCTGCACTTTGAACCACGCCACGCTATCAAGAGCCAGGCCCTCGCCGATTTTGTGGCAGAGTGGACCCCGGCTCCAGAGACCGTCTCAATTCCCGAGGCCAGCACGGACCCCTCACAGCTGCCTCAAACCGCCCACTGGGTGATGCAGTTCGACGGTTCTCTGTCTCTCCAGGGCGCCGGTGCAGGGGTCACGTTGACCTCTCCGAACGGAGACGTCCTCAGATACTTGGTCCGTCTCGATTTTCGAGCGACTAACAATATGGCAGAGTACGAGGGACTCCTTGCCGGACTCAGAGTGGCAGCTGGACTGGGGATCCGCCGCCTCTTGGTATTAGGCGACTCCCAGCTAGTCGTTAACCAGGTCTGTAAGGAGTACCGGTGCTCTGACCCACAGATGGACGCCTACGTACGCCAAGTGCGGCGTATGGAGCGCCATTTCGATGGGATAGAACTTCGGCATGTACCCAGAAGGGATAACATAGTTGCCGATGAACTCTCAAGGCTCGCGTCCTCGCGAGCCCAGACCCCACCGGGCGCCTTTGAAGAAAGGCTTACCCAGCCGTCGGCGCGACCCGATCCCATAGGGGAGACGGATGCGCCTGACCGGCCCCCGAGGCCCGTCGGAGTCCAGGCCTCGGGACCCGAAGGGAGCGCTCCAAGCTCCCTTAGATTGATTGCTTGGATCTCTGAGATCCAAACATACCTCACAGATATGACTCTACCTGAGGACCGCGAAGGGAGTGAACGCGTACAACGCATTTCCAAACGCTACGTGTTGGTAGAAGGGACCCTCTATCGGCGCGCGGCTAACGGAATCCTCCTGAAATGCATTCCTCAGGAACAAGGCGTTGAGCTTCTTGCTGACATCCATGAGGGCGAGTGCGGAGCCCATTCCGCCTCGCGTACCCTGGTTGGCAAGGCCTTTCGTCAAGGATTTTATTGGCCGACAGCTCTCAATGATGCAGTCGATCTGGTCCGGCGATGCAGAGTGTGTCAGTTCCACGCCAAGCAAATCCATCAGCCGGCCCAGGCCCTGCAGATCATACCACTGTCATGGCCATTTGCTGTCTGGGGGCTTGATATCCTGGGACCGTTCAAACGGGCCCTGGGCGGGTTTGAGTATCTGTATGTTGCGATCGACAAGTTCACTAAGTGGCCCGAGGCTTATCCGGTTGTCAAGATTGATAAGCACTCTGCTCTTAAATTCATTAAGGGCATCACGGCCCGTTTTGGAGTGCCTAACCGTATTATTACGGATAATGGCACCCAATTCACTAGTGAACTCTTCGGCAACTACTGCGAAGACATGGGCATCAAGCTCTGCTTCGCCTCACCTGCTCACCCCAGAAGCAATGGCCAAGTGGAGCGCGCCAATGCAGAAATCCTCAAAGGCCTTAAAACCAAGACCTTCAATATTCTCAAGAAGCACGGCGATTCATGGATCGAGGAGTTACCAGCGGTGCTCTGGGCAAACCGAACCACACCAAGCCGAGCGACCGGGGAAACGCCTTTCTTCCTCGTTTACGGCGCAGAAGCGGTTCTCCCATCCGAGCTCACCCTGAGGTCTCCTCGGGCCACCATGTACTGCGAGGCTGATCAAGATCAGCTTCGTAGAGATGACCTCGACTACTTGGAAGAGCGAAGGCGGCGCGCGGCCCTCCGAGCCGCGCGCTACCAGCAGAGCCTGCGGCGCTACCATCAGCGCCACGTCCGGGCCCGATCACTCTGCGTCGACGACCTTGTCCTACGCCGCGTCCAAACGCGTGCTGGATTGAGCAAGCTCTCACCAATGTGGGAGGGTCCGTATCGAGTGATCGGTGTCCCCCGGCCGGGCTCGGTACGGCTGGCCACGGGCGACGGCACGGAGCTGCCAAACCCGTGGAACATCGAACACCTTCGTCGCTTCTACCCCTGAAGGGGGGGGTCGGGTGTCAGGTTTTGGCTCGGGCCAACCCCGCACCCCCCTCGGGTGTGCAGGATTGGCCGGGGGCTACCACACATGCACATATATTCATTTTTCCTTTATTTCAGCATTTCAATAGAAGCAGTTTCAATTTTCTAAAGGTTGTGTCTGTGCCGTTTTTTCCTTTTGAAGAATCTTGACTTGAAATAAGGTCACTCATGCTTGACCTTGCCCTCGGGGGTTCGGTTCGGTCAGCTAAAATCGCCAAACGGGGCCCAGAACCGAGCCGTGCCCCGGGGCGTGGTGAACTCCGGGGGGGAATCGGCAAAAACCTACAATCGGGTCACCCATACCCCTCGGTCACCACGTTCCCGGCCTGGCCAGTCTCGACATGTGGATCTCCCCAGGCACTAGCCCCGACCCGAGCCATCCAAGGGCACGAACCCTTATTTCAAGCTAAGACGCAAAAGGACCACGGCACAGATCATCCTCATCTCGTATGTATAGCAAAATAAAACTAACACAAAAATTTTTTCATCATTTCTGATTGCAGATTAAGTTAATTTGTACAAAAAAGAGGCATGAAGGCCTTAGAAGAAAGAAAAAGAAAAAAGTTAAGATTGGCGGGGGCCTGGGGGCTCATTCTGACGCGCCCAGGTCGCCGGCCTCGTTGCCACCGTCGCTTGCACTGCTGGCGTTCCCCTCCTCGTCGGAGTCGGGGGCGAACGCGAGCCGAGGGGCCGAGCCCTCGAAGCCGTTGACGATGTGGTCGGCAGCATCCCCGACCCGCGCGCGCGCGTCGTCCTCGGTCCCGGGAGGGAACTCCTCCAGCGCCATCCATGGAGAGAAGTTGGGGTCCCGGGCCTGGTAACTCGCCAGCACGAGTTCGACCGCTCCCCGCGCGAGGTCCCTCGAGGATGACTTGATGGTCTTCTCAAGCTCCTCGGGGAGTTGTTCGAGAACCCAGGCCATCCTGTTGAGGTGCGGAGCGAGGCCTTCCAGATTGGTGGGGGGCACCGTCGTCTGGCCTTTCCAGAGGCCCGCTTGCCGACCGGCGCGCTTCAGGCGGGAGACCGCATCCCAAAGCATGCCGGGCCCAATCTCGCCCGCCAAGCGAAGGGCCTCGGCCTCCCCGGTGGAGGAGTCCAGCGCTCGCTGCATATCGGCGACGGTGTGTTCGGCAGCTACGAGGCGGGCGGCTAAGTCGCTTTCGCCCGCGGCCGCCCCACCGATATGCGCCCTCGCGTCCAGCTCCTTTTCCCGTGCCTCGAGGTCAGCAGCCCGCTGCTCCAGTGCGGCTCTCTCGGCGCGGACGCATTCAAGATTGCGGCGCGCCTGCTCCTCCTGCGCCGCCTCGCGGAGGGACAGGCTGTCCGCCAGCCGTTTGGTCGTGGCCTCAGCCTCCTCGAGAGCTCGCTCCCGCTCAGCGAGTGTGTCCTCGCGGAGGCGGAGCGCGCACTCCTCCTCGGCGCAGGCGGCCTCGTGCGCCGCCAGCGTCGCCTCCCGGAGAGCAGCGGCGGCCTCGCGGTCCGTCAAGCCTTTCTCCACGGCGCCGGCGTGTTCTTCCAGCGCCATAGCACGGGCCTCAAGGGACTCCTCGCGCCGCCGGGACGCCGCCTCAGTCTCTGTTACCCGCCGCTCTCGGGCAGCGGCGGAGTCAAGGACTCCCTGGGCGGCGTCGAGCTTTTCTTTCAGCTCCGCCTCCCGGCTGGCGTTTTGAAGGCGGAGGGCGTCTTGCGCCTCAATCATCGTGGTGGTAGCGATGAGGGCGGCCGCTCGCTCCTCCTCCACCTCACGAGCGATCTCCGTCAGCGCCGCCTTCCGGGCTTCAAGCTCCGAGACGTGACGGCGGTGAGCTTTACGGCCCACCTCCACCATGGCGTCCACCGAGCGCCGCCCCTCCTCAACGCGTGCCCATGCGGCCTCGAGCTCCGCTCGTTCCGCGCGCAGGGCCTCCACTTGGGCGCTGAACCCATCTAGCACCGCGGTGTTTGCGGCGGCCAAGGCCTGCAGAATGGGCTCGGCGCTCAGCGGGGCGACGGAAGATGAGGAGAAGAGCCGCCTTGGAGAGAAGGCGATGCGGCTCGGCCCCCCGGAGGACGTGCTGGGCTCGGGGATGTCCCCCGGACCCGTTTGATCCTGGGCGTCGCCCGGAGAGGTGGGCCCAGGCGATGTGCCCGCGGCCTCGTCGCGAGCCTCCCTGGAGGCTGTCGCCTGAGGGTTGCCCGAGGGAGTGGGCCCAGTTGACGCGCCAGCAGCAGCTGTTGCCTCAGCCTGGCGAGCCCGGGCGGCCTCCTCCTTAGCGGCTTCCTCAGCCCGGGCGGCCTCCTCCCGAGCAGCTTCCTCCGCTTGGCGAATCCGGGCGGCCTCCCGGGCGGCCTCTTCAGCTTCCCGAAGGCGGTCTGCGGCTTCACGCCGGTCAGATTCTCGCCTCCGCTCCTCTGCGGCCGCTGGATCTTCGGCCTCGGACTGGCCGGACTTGGGGTGGCGGGAGGAATGCGACGGGACATCGCTGAAGCAGAAGAAAAAACCAGAAGACGAACAAAATGAGAGTGAGACGAACCTGCGAGGGGGTCGGTTGAATGACCACCTTGGAGGGGAAATCAGGTTTCCCCGGCATGGTTCCGTCTCCCCCGTCTTGCGGAGCCGTTTCTTCTTGCGCTCCCCCTCGGGCTGCGACGTCGGCGCGGCCCCCTCCGGGCGCCGACTGCTGGCACGCGCCGCCCCGCCCCCTCGGGGAGGAGATGGGGGAGGTGTTCCTCCCAGCTTCCTCTTCCCCTGGGCGTCGGCAGGGCGGCTGCTCCCCGAGCCTCCGACGCGGGGCCCAGAAGCACGACCCCCTCCTGGGGCAGATTGTTCCCCCCGGCGGCGCTCGCCCGCGCCGTCGTGGCCCTTAGGGGCTCTCTCCTCTGAGGCCCCGACCCCCATCATAATGGTTAGAATGGAGGCGCGGTCGGGATCGCTGCAGAGGGGGAGGATCTCCTGAGGAATGCGAGACGCCTCCACGGAGCTAAGATTCAGCACCCTTTGGACCACGATCTTGAAGTCCTCGGGAGCCCAATCCCATCTGGCTCCCTGGTGGGTCCGCATGTAGTCTTCAGGCCCAGTGTACTCCCAGGCGCTCCGGGCGCGCCGTTGGAGCGGCGCAATCCGGCGACGGAGGTAATCGCCGTACACCATGGCCCCGGTGAGCCCCTGGGATCGCAGGCCCGCCAGGCGGTCGAGGACGGCGTCGTAGTCCTCCCCCAGATCTACCGGCGCCCGCCAGCTGGAGACCTGCGCCGGGGGCTGGCTTGGAAGTCGGAGGCGCGCTTCGTTGGCGAGGGGGGTGTAGAACCAGTCGCTCTTCCAGTCGTCCCACTTCTTGCGGAGGACGCAGGGGATGTAGCGGTTCAACACCGGCCCCCGCGGCTGGAAGTAGCAGCCGCCAACCACCGACGGCGGTGACACCGACTGCACGGTGAAGAACCACCGGAACAGCTGAAGAGAGGGGCGCACCCCAATGAACATCTCGCACAGGTGCGCGAAGATGGCCAATGTCATCACCGCATTGGGGGTGAGGTGCGCCATCTGGAGATCGTAGAACTCCAGGACATCCATGAAGAAAGAAGAAAATGGCGGGACCAGCCCAGCCATTGCGAAGGGGAGGAAGAAGATGGACCGCCCCGGGTAGTCTGGTGCCGGGCGCCCCTCGCCCAGCATCACTATCTCCCGACCGGTGGCGGACTCCGGCATGAAGCGGCGCGGCAGTCCGGCGTGCCTCTCGCTCACGATGCGGGAAGGCGGTAGTACACTGCCGTCGAGCAGAGCAGAGCCCCGTGCCATGGCGGTGGAGGAAGAGATGATTGAGAACGAGCGCGTGTGGCGAAAGTAGGGCGTAGCAGAGAAAGAGTTAGAGCTCAGGCGGCGAAGGCAAGAGGAACAATGGCGAAAGGAAGGAAGCAAATCCTTTTCTCGATGCTTTTATACCCTTGCCATCGCTGGCCCTGGCTCCTCGTTTCTCGCGCCCACTACCTCGCTCCCTCGTATCTCGCTATCTCGCTCCCTCGTTTCCCGTGCCCACGCTTCCACTAATCCCATTCGCCCGCTTACGGCGCAGGAAGTGGATATGCGGTTGTGGTAATCGAAATGGATTGTATCGTGCGCGCGTTAATTACGCTCGCCGACTGAAGCGGCGTTACCGTATCTCCGGGCGAGACAAATCTGCTCACCCAGATTCGCGCGCTGCTCAAGTGGTGTGGCAGTCTTGAATAGACCGCCCATTATGGACAACCAAAGTTACCAATACCAATGTGCATGGATTGAGACCGTTGGGTATTTTGCCCAACTACGGAGACCGGTCCCACCTGTCACCAGGCTTTAGGGGTGGCGTCACACCTGACCGCTTCCCTTGGGAAGGGAAATTGCTCTGGCATAACGCCGGGGGCTACTGTCGGTGATATGGGACCGGGAGTATCATGACCAGAGGCTTGAGGCAGACACAATCGCCCATGTGGCCTGGCACCTTCGGGGACGTCGGGCCCGAGGGTGAGGTGTCCGCCCTCCTCCTGATTTCCCCCGAGGGGGGGGGGTCGGGTTGCGCTTGCCCGGCCCCGAGGGCCGAGGCACCCCGACCCCTTAAGGAAGTCTGCGCCACATATATGGGATAAGTGAGCACAGCTGTGCTCACCTAACAGCATTTATTGCAGTCTGGTCAAGCGTGTCACGCTGCATGCAACGCAGTACAGCGCGTTCCTTTATCCGGTCTGTGACCAGTCACAGACCGGTCAGATCACGGGTTAGGTGGCGACTGGCGGTCTGACGCACGCCTTGCCCCATCCCGTCAAGACGAAAGCCTCTAGGCACTCGTCTCAAGCCGGAGCTAGCGTGTTATCTCTTAGAGATGGCACGTTAGCCCTGGTCAGATTTATACCAGGCTTCATCCTAACCATTACAGGCAAGGTGTTACACGAAGAAGGGCAAACATGCACGTTGTTAAGCTGACGCGTGGTGGACAAGAATGACCGGTCTGGCACTGGTCGCGTCATCGACAGACAGCCACGGTCCCGCGTCATCTCTGTCTTCGGGGGAGGTGGGGGTAGGTGTGGGCTGTCCCATCAGAAGGGCTCCCGGATGGAAACCGTACCGATCTCCGCCCATTAAAGAGAAAAAGAACAGTCCAGTTTAAAAAGAGAAAGGTGCATGTGGTATCCCCTTGAGATATAAAAGGAGGACCTTGCCCATTTAGAGGGGGTTTTTTTTCCTTTTTTGGAAGGCTGAGGGGAAAGGAAGTTAATCCTTTGTAACTTGTCCATACACAAATCCACAAAAACACAGGAGTAGGGTATTACGCTTCGCAGCGGCCCGAACCTGTATACATCGCCGTGTCTCGTGTGTCTTGCGGGCGGGTGATTTTTCCACATACAGAGAGAGAGAGAGAGCTTGGGATTGCACCCTAAGCCCCTTTTCGAACCGGCAAAGGGGGGCTTACGCAGTCTCCCGGTGAGGGGCCACGAGCTCCGTCACACGTGCAATATCCTGATTTGCTATTGGCTAGGAAATAGTGGGGATGGTGCATGCATAGAGTTTGTTGCTAGAGTAAATATAGTATGAGAGAGTTATTAGCTTTTTTTGGTCTTAGTGTACCTATGAAATATGTATATCAATTTGGAATGGATGGAGTACTAACAAACACACAAAAAATTAAAAATAAATAAATATTGCCTGCAGAAGAATGCAGGAGGAAGTCATTCTTTCAGTTCAGTTACCTTGAGAAGAGCAGCAAGTGCAGACTTGAATTCGGCCCTTACGGCTAGAAATTCCTCCAGGGGTTCATCATCCCCTGATGCAACGGCCCCATGTATGTTCTCTCGTAATCCAGGGCCTAGGTTAGGTTTTACAGAGTTAACCCACTCTGCATGGTTTGCTTTGAACTGAGACCTGAAATGCACACAGTTTTAGTGTTTTATTTGATCTCCCTGACTCCCCGTCCTATATTGCAACTCTGGCTAGTGAACTAGTACAAATCTTATCACTAGACAACGGATATGCCGCTAACAATTATCAGATTTATCTGCCTGAATTATGAACAAGATGGTTGGTGCACCAGAGTAACAGTAGAATTCCAATTAAAACTGTTTGGCATGGTATAACCTTAAATAAATACAGAGTATTACCAGCAGCATTACTGGTTACCTTAGAGAAATGTTACTACACTAGCAAAATGCTCATGCTTTGCCATTGGTAAAATGTCCATACTTTGCGTTGCTTATGCTTATTTGAATATAAGTTACTCACTTTATTCAAACAAACATTAGACTATTACATAAAAATATCAGGAGCTTATTTGTAAAACATTTTGTCTTTTATAGTAGTATAGATAAAGATATCTTGATTGAATAAGTTGTAAGTGAGACCTCAGAAGGCTGAACATGACATGTGAAATGACAGAGAGAGCTGGCACGGAAGGTAGTTCGCTTTCAGAGAAGTCAGCAATGAACTTCCCTATGCTTGGAACATTGTCAGAGACGAAGTCTCCAAGGTTGGCATTGTCTATTGCGTGACCTGTGAAAAAAAATCCCCATCAGACAAGATGTATGGTAGAAAGCAAGAATTTTATAATTGTAAGCTACAACATGAGTCAATAGACGATTTGGTATTACTCACTACCAAATTTCTTGGCTACTGAAGCATTGACGATTTGATATGTATGGTCATCAGGAGACCCTAAGATTTGGAAACAGTCCATGGGAATTGTGACATGAGTTGGGTGCTTGACAGTGTCATCAGGAAGTGGCAACAACACTTTGGTTACACGAGACAACGTAGATAGATCTCTGGCAAACCAACCTGCATAAACAATAGAGTTTTTCAGATAATGGAAATGATTCACATCTCCAGTCTCTACCAACAGGCTCAAAACCACTTAGTCTAAAAACGATAAATAAAAATACTCGAGGTTATTTTCCCTCGTAATGATATCCAATTTGAAAAAAAAAGAAGAAAACACATAGATTCAATCTATAACGATGATATATAGGAACTAGGCCAATTGCATAAGCAACAATTGCATGAAGAAATCAGAAAAACTCATCAATCAGCACCACTCTGAATAGTTGTCATTAATAACAGTTGCTTGTTTGCTCCTCCCTGTGATTGTGCTATAATTTGACCAGCATAATTATGCAGTAAAATCAAGTGTGTAAATTTGACCAACAAATTATACAAGTATATAGATGCAGTAGAAGACATTAATCAATTAATGGTAAGAGGGAAATGGAAGTGAATAGTAATAATAATTACCAACAGTATCAAACATTTGTGCCATGGGGATGACGTTTTGAGCGGAAACGAGGCCATGGGAGGTGCGGAGGCCGAAGATGCCGCAGTAGGCAGCGGGCACCCTGACGCTGCCGCCGGTGTCGGTGCCGAGGGAGAAGTCGACGAGGTTGGCGGCGACGGCGACGGCGGAGCCACTGGAGGATCCGCCGGGGACTCTGCCGGGGGCGCACGGGTTGGCCGGCGTGCCGTAGTGCGCGTTCTCGCCATAGATGCTGCGTTGTTGCGGCCAAGAAATTCAATCGGATTAATTCTTGGATTTCTTATATATATACCCCTGACCTACCTGTATGCCATCTCGTCCATGATGGTGGTGCCGAGGCTGGTGGCGCCGGCGGCGAGCGCGGCGAGGACGACGGGGGAGGTGGCGGCGGCGGGCGCGTGGGTCCTCGCCCAGTCCGGGTTGCCGAACCCGGTGACGCGGCCGGCGATGTCGAAGCTGCGAATTAACCAAACCAAATCAAACAGTGAGTCGTCGTCGTCGCCGCCGTTCTTCATTTGAGCGAGCATGAGTAGTACAGTACATGTCCTTGATGGCGAAGGTGAGGCCGTGCAGGGGGAGTTGCTGCGACGACGGCGGCGGCGGCGGCGGCAGCACGAACCTCTCCATGAAGGCGCCGAAGTCTTCTGCCATGGCGTCGCGACGCGTCACTCTCACTCGGCGGCTACCGCTTCGATCACTTGGTCCTCCACTCCTCCTCTGCTTAATTTATTAAGGCGGCAGAGCGGCTGGGCCTGGGCTGCACGGCGGCGGCAAATGGAGGCCCAATTAGCAAAACAGCAGAATATAGGTACTGTATGACTGAATTATATTCCTTAACATTAAAATATATATTTACGATCGGAACAAGTTTTTTTTTTTTTGAGTAACAAATCTGGTTAAAGATAGGAAGTGCAATGCTTGGAATCAAATGTACTCTAAAAATGTACACGGCCGCTACAGGTGGCGTGTCAGTATTGTTGTCACGCCAAGCAGGCTGACAGTTCAGATTTTAGAAATAATTTTTGAAAATATTATTTTTTAAAATCAAAAAGGTTCAAAAAATAAAAAAGCCTAGTTTCGACAAGATCAGCACGATGGCACAACACTGAGGCAATATAACGAGTTGGTTTGGTTTGTGGCCTAAATAGGTCATTGCCAAATTTTAGTAATTTTTGGCATGACTAATTTTGGTAATGCAAAGTTATGTTTGGATTAAAGCCAAAATAGCCTAAGTTCACTATTGAAATGGCCTATTTTTTTAGGCATGCCAAAATTTGGCTTCAAAGCAAATAGATACTAAACACTATTAAAATTGCTAAATATTGGTAAGTCTAATTTAGGCCTCGAACCAAACCAGCCCAACATAACAGCAGAAACTATTTAGAAAACTTCGCGTGCATACGAAAGTCCTCATTGGGGATAGAGGGAACAGAATTTTCACCGAAATAAAAATTCCTTCAGAAATGAAGCGGATTTTTTCTTTTGGCGGTCCAAGGGAGTCATAATCCCTTGTCACGGTAATTCCCTCATCACATATTACTAGTAGCAGCTCTCTATGTTTAAATAAACATGAATTGTGTCGTTTGGGTGAAGCAAAATCATGCTGCTCCCCTACACCGCCGGTTCAAGTAAACATTATCAGGCAGCATGGAGCTCCAAGGCTGGGCACAAGCTTTGAAGAGAGATGAATGGTGTTAGCCGTTTTCAGCTCGATCATAAGCATTGGATTTGTGCTTGGGTGTAAACGTAAACCCTTCTGGAACTTTGCCAAGCAACATCTCTGAGATCCTGATCTGTACGTACATTAGACAAGATATATATTATCAGCTTGTGATAGCTAGTAAAAGATAGAAACCATCCAACACTCAGAACGAGGACAGCTTACCCAGTCAGCTGCTGAATCAGAGATCATTAGGGTTTCAAGATCATCACGGCCACAGTAGCTTGGGGGCCTCCAGTTCAAACGTTGCGGGATCACATCCAACAGGCCAACCGGTATGTAGCGGCAGGTGTAGCTTAGCCATTCTAGTAAAAAATAGCGTGTTGTTTCAACACCTGAAAATACACATGATAATTTGATGATCAAGACAACCCTTTCAAAATCAATTTGATTTCATGCCGAGCATTTCAGTGCAGCAAGAAAAAAAAAACTGTAACTCGATGATGAGCAGATATTATCGCATTCCAGGCCTCACAAAACTCATAATCTGAGCCAATATCTGGCAATAGAGAGAACCTACCTTTGGAATCGGAACCCCAGTGTTCCAGACCAAAACTCACAAAATCTTTAAGAATATTGAATCTCTCGCCAGATGTAATATCCCAGTGCCTTTGTTCTTTAACCTCAGTAAATATCCAAGGCTGTCAGGTGAAAAAAAAAACCATGCATTAGCACAAAATTAGCAGACATGAACTTGAGGGAACAAAAGCCTGACATTACAGCTAGCAATTATAGCATTTTTCTCATGATAGATGTTAAAGTACATATACTGCAGCACCAAACTAACCTTTATGAGTGCACCTCGAGCAATCATGCTTGTCGATATTTTAGAGCAGCCTGAAACATGTTTGTTCCAGTCAGTAAAAGAGAATACATCACCATTTCCAACGACATGCAACTGGTCAGGGGCTTTCTGGGCACACTGGTAAATATAATCCCAATCAGCAAGTTTGCTGTAGCGCTGTTGCCGGGATCGACCATGTACTGTTATGGCTGACGCACCCCAGTCATAGATGTCGGAAACTATAGAATCAGCACGGTTCCTTCCCTCAAAGAAAGCAGTTCTTACCTGGAATCAAGCAACAGAGATCAATATGAGCAAAGCAGTGTTTATTTCCATTTTAATATGTCATACATGTCTTAGCAGCCCCCTCCCCATGTACCTTATCTCTAATTAAACTTTGCATTGATTACCGATCATGAGACATAAAATGTTCAAGCAGGCTAAGTCCACCCATAGATAGTTTTCCTTCCAAAAAGTACGCTAAACATGTAAAATATTTGGTTTTTCAAAGCTCTGATTCTAGTTCAACCCTGTTGACCATAAATGTGACAATGCATTGGCAGATCGACATCTGGATGAAATCACCAGAACTTTTGTCCTCAAGTGCTAATTAGCTCCTAACAGAGTATAACTGAGCTACTGCACCATTACCTTAACAGTTAAAGGTTTTTCAGTAACAGTGGATGCTGCTTGTACAATACTTTTGATCCTCATAGGTTTTGTTAGCAATGATGATCCAGCACCTTTGTTGACAACAATATCAATTGGGCACCCCATATTTATGTCTATGAAATCAACTGAACATTCGTTATCCACAAGTTCAACGGTTCGTGCTACTGTATCTGGATAGGCTCCACAAATTTGCACCCCAAACAAATCCTCTGATGAATGCCGTCGCAGCAAAGCCCACTCTGAAGCTTGTCCCTACATGAAATATATCAATAATAAAGTGTCTCATGAAGAATGTCAAACAGATATATTAACTTAACTTTGCTTTGGTTCAACTTTTTGCAATAGGAGTAAGAAACATGCAATCAGAAACAGGAAAAGCATGCAATGAAACAGGGCAGAGGTAATTTATTTAGTTTTTTAACCTGTAAAAGATTTGTGCACATGGCCATTTCTCCACAAGTAATATCAGCTCCCAAGGTTTTGCAGAGTCTCCGAAAAGGCAGATTCCCGACAGTAGTCAAGGGAGCAAGGTACAACTTCTCCCGAAAATCTATTATCTTCTTTTCACGTAAATGAGGTGTTGTGATTAGGTCAGTTCTACAAGAACTTGAGTTATTTGAGGGTTCCAATCCATTACTCAAATTAGGATCTTCAGATTCTGTGTTAGTGTTGAGAGTACCTAAACCATAATGTTCCAAAAAAGGTCAACACAACAATTCAAAATAAGAGTAATAGATGCATTGAAAATGGCAATCTTAAAGTTCAAGAACAAACCCGCTCCATGTTTGTCAATTTCATCACTTTCAACCTTTGACTTCTTTGTTGGCCTTGGTTCAACACATGGAATTGAGTTATCAATCAAAGGTTCTCCCTCTGATCTATCCAATTCTTCACACAAAGTAGAATCACATTCCGCATTTACAGGAGGATTGCAAAGAGGTTCTTTATTTTCATCATCATTCCCGTCTAGATTATCATGATTAACCTTCTTATCATCATTTGCAGCATCCGGTTTGCTCTTAATGACTTCCTGTATTACAAAGTATATCAAATAGACCCCAAAAATTCAATATTAGCAAATGGAACATTCTAAACTGCACCTCGTGTCTCAGCAGATACATCGACATACATCCTAATAATTCAAGTGCAATATGAACTGCCCTTGTATGATATGAAATATCTAAACCAAGAGAGCTATGACCTACCAAGTGAGCAGTTGCCATCACACGAAATCAATTATTTCCAGGATCTTATCCGTATTTGCTGAATACTAAATACTAACTATTGAAAAGGGCTATGAATAGCACTTGTATTCAACATGAGGGCTCCAGGCCAAATATAGAAAACACAGAAGGAGCATAAAAAGGAACAGAATGGTGGAAGGAAGAAATTGTGCAGAGCTCTGCTCTGCTCATTTGTCAAGAAATCAGCCAACTGAAGCTCAGAGGGCACATACTGCAACACAATAACCTAACAAACAGCTGTAGCATACTCCATCCATACAACTTAGCATGGAATATTTTCATGTTGAACACAAACCAAGAAGGCATTACAATGACTAGGTTGCCCCCTAATTATTCTATCACTATCCAAGTGCTACATCAAATGAATTATAGAATACAAGGTAAAGATAAATATTTATTAGGGATACAGAGGAAACAACACACTTTTGCATTGGGATACAAAATAAGCCCTATTGATGGACATGATTATTCAAAAATCTGCCTGGAAAACATAGATAGGGGTAGTACATGATCAATTCTGTTATATGCATTTATAAGTACGACCAGGCTTTTCATTAACTATTAAACAGGCTCCATTGGCTTCCCAACACAACACATCTTCTACCGTTTTTGCCACCACCAAATATACACTTATTAAGACACTAGCGAAAATGTTTTTTGGCAGATACATAAAACAGTACTCAGGAGTAGCATACAAACAACTCAGAGTCCTCGCTGAATTGCAGTTGGCACCAGTTCAAACAAGAAGCAACCACAATATATTTCATCCATGACAAATCAACAATTACAAAGAGCAAGTTTAGAAATGCAAAGCATAATACTTAAGGTGTTCCATTTTTCCACACCATTCGTTGGACATGATAGTAATTGTTATTATTTGCTACCATATAATTTGTTCTGAAAAATAACATAGTAACTCAGTTTTACAAATTTCAGCAATAATTGTATGTGGAAAGAATAAATTTCAAGCATTGATGCATCAGAATGTTTGCAGTGCAAGTGTGCAATGCACTAATTTGCTGCAAAGGAGCACCCATGCCAGTTCAAGCATCAAGTTTCCCTAGTTAGAGATACATTGTGATTGGAGATGCATCACAATTATCTACAACCATAATTTCTTCACGGCTATAGAACTAAGGGCTACCATATGTATTTGGTAACCGTGTTTCTTTAAAGGGTTAATTGGATCCATGCCACTGCAACTTTGATAAATTAAAAAAATGCCACTACTATTCATCATATTGGCTACATGCCACTGGAAATTTCTAAAATTGAAACCATGCCACTCCCGTCCCTTTTTCCGTCTCCTCTCTCACGGCGTTTCCCTTCCCCTCCTCATCCTCTCTCACGGCAATTGAGCAGGGCACATCCACCAATCACTCTCATCGCCATGCCGCTTCATTGCTTGGCCGGTGTTGAGCCGGCCTTGCCGGAACACGAAACTCGAGCACCATGAGGCTTCTTATGTATGGATGTATGGTGGCGCTGGACAGGACGTCTGCGGCAAGGAAAGAGTCGGCGTCGAATCCATCCTCGTCTTCGAAGTCAAGCTCCCCGAGGTAGTCGTCGTCGGTGGCGTCGGCATCGGGCGTTTCGGGAGATGGTGCCGCGTCACGGAACTCCCTGAACACGCTGCGCCGGTGACGAACAGCTCTTGATGTGGACGGGGCACCGGGGCGTCATCGTCGGCGGCGGCGGCGGCGTGCCGCGGAGGAGGTACGCAGCGCTGCCGTTCCCGAGGACGGGGAACAGCGGAGGAGATCGGAGCAGGAGGAATCGTTGGTGAGCTTGGTGGCGAGGCCGAGGAGCCGCGGGCGACAACAAGAAGAGCATGGGGGAGGAGCAGCGGCAGCGGCCCTCGTCGGCGATGCCGGCGGCGCCGTATCTGGAGGAGACGGGGATCCCGAGGTGCTCACCAGAGATGGCCGCGGCGGCGACGATGACAAGAGCATGGGGAAGAGCGGCGGCGGCGACGGCGGCCCTCGTCGGTGGTGCCCGCGGCGTCGGATCTAGAGGAGGAGATGGGGATCCCCGCGACGCTGCTCGCTGGCTGGTTGCTCTCCAGAGCGGGAGTAGCAGCGGCGGCACGGTGCGCGCGACGAGGACGGGGAGGAGCAGCCGCGGCGGACCTCGTCGGCGGTGCCGGCGGCACCAGATCTGGAGCTCTCCTCCGGCTGGTTGCTCTCCGGAGCGGGAGTAGCAGCGGCAGCACGGTCCGTGCGGGGAGAGGATGGGGAGGAGCAGCGGCGGCGGCGGCCCTCGCCGGCAGGGAGAAGGCGAGGCCGACGTGGTGTGGTGGCGACGACGGGATGAGGACGGCATGAGGGAGGAGGACGGGAAAAGCGACGGGAGTGGCATGGTTCCAATTTTAGAATTTTTCAGTGGCATGGAGCCGATATGATGAATAGTAGTGGCATTTTTTTAATTTGTCAAAATTGCAGTGACATGGATCCAATTAACCTTCAAATTTAACTCCATGAAAGTAAATCCATAATCCAACAAAATTGAGTTATGCACGACAGATCGAATATTGGAGCAAATTAACAGAAACGAGAAAATGGTATATCAGATAGATACGCAACCAGAATTTGGGAGTTATATACCTTAAGACCAAGAAGCTTGATCTGTGCACTGGCCTTGGGGAACTTATATTTGTTCTTCCATAAGAGCTTTTGAATGTCTTTGTTTAAAGCATTTATCTCATGTTTCTCTGAAAGATTTCCAGAAGCTGCATGGATGTCCTTATGTGTACCCAAAAATCGACAAGTTAGTCCATATGGACACAACTGGTCCAGATTGGTAAATGGGCACGTGCCCTCAAGGTCAGCTGGTTTCTGTGCACAGAAAATAACAAAGATATAAGCATGCCTAAGAAAGTTCAGGGAAAACAACACAATAAAACAGTACCTGAGCCAAATAGGCATCTATGTCATGGCTGAAACGGCAAGAATCACCATATTTGCAAGAGCTCACATTTCCACTTTTCCCTACTTCGATACAAAGATGTGATGAAGATTTCTGTTCCTGCACAGTATAACAAAATTTTGTTGAGCATCGGCACATTGAGTGGATTACAAAGCATCATGCACATGTACATTTACAACCAAAGTTCAAGCAAATTGCAATTTCATACATTTATAACCAAAGTTCGAGCAAATTGCATGGAACTGGAAGTATGAAACAGGGACAGCTCTGGACAATTTCGTGAAAGAAAGATGATGCAAAACTCAACATGTAGTCTTTACTAGTACTGGAGTAACACAGATACCAGAAAAAACCATTGGAATATCAAACAGCACTAATTTACACTATGATCAAGCATGAGAAGAGGCATGGTGAGCACAAAGCCCTAAATAGAACATAAATGGCAAATTAAATAGAACATAAATCCCTGATTCCTTATGGGGCTTCTGGATTTTTTAAGTATTACATGTATCTTCAGTATGTAGTTCTTGATTCTGAATCAACAGTCATTTCCCATAGCTACTACAAACTATAAGATCTCAAAATATGCATGTCTCAAATTCGCTTAGTAAGATTGTATGGAACAGATACAGCACACAGCAGAAATGACATCCAAATGCAGGGGAAAAAATGCACATGAGCATTCCAACAAGCACTCCCGGAGCATTAAAAGCAAAAACCACCTTCGCGTCCACCGCGAACGACGGCTATACCTGCTTGCGCTCGCGCTTGAGCTGGCGCTTGGACTTCTTCTCCGCGACCACCGCGCCGCCGCCGTTGGCCTTGCCCTCATCCTTGGGGGCGTCGCGGACAGGGGGCGGGCGGAGGAAGGCGGGCTTGACGGGGGCCACTGCACGGGCGACCAGCTCCTCCGGGCTGGGCCTCGGAGGGGAGGAAGCGGCCGGGGAGGAGTCCGGCGGGTCGGCGGGAGGCGCCGCGGCGGCGGCGGCGGCGGTGGCGGCCATGGTTGCGGCGCGGTGAGGAGGCAATGAGGCATAGCAGCAAGGGAGGGTTTTAAGGGGATCGGACTTTTTTCCTCTAAAGCCCTTCTAGAATGGTAAAATTGATTAAAACATTTGGCATTTGGACCCTCTTTGTTTTTTCACAAACATCTGACAACTATCTGTATAGCAAAATATACTCATGTATTCACTCAATTGCAAAATATAGCAAGCTAGAAATGAATTAGACACTATTATAAGGGATTATCTATATATCTGTTGACAGAAAATTTCACCTCCTATCTTTTAAATTTTAGACCATTGGATATGCTCTTCAAGATTCGTGCAAACCCCTTAACTCTAACTTCTCTCCTCCTTCTCCGTCCAGATCGCGCCACCACTGCTCCTCCCGTCCCTCGCGCGATCCCCCGCCGCCGCCCGCCTTGCCGACTGGCCGGAGGGCGTCAACGGAGCCGGCGAGGCCCCCTCCGGCCAGCCTCCTCCCCCTCTCCCTCCCTCCTCCTCGAGCCGTCGGTGGTGAGATGCCCCCACCACCAACGCCGACCCACCACCGTCCTCCAACCCTGCGGCTCTGGCGCCACCATCGCCGCCGCCTCGCTGCACACCCGATCCGCCGCCCACCGCCGGGCTGCCGCCTCCCCCGGCCATCCCTCTAAGCCCGGCAAACTCCCCTTTCTTCCCCCTCCCCCTCCCACCCTTCCCACCTCATCCCACCCCGGAACCCTAATTCGTCGGTCCTTCGCCGGAATTTGGGTTGTCGCGGGTGCCGGAGAAGAAGAGGAGTTCATCGGAGTTGGAGAAGAAGCAACTGGAGCACGAATCGCGAAGCACATCCAGTGAACCAAAAATTGCAAGATTTGGAGGTAGGTTTTCTGTCGACTGAAGTTTAGCAATTCCGTTATTATAAATCTCCGTTATTATAAATCTGGACAAGGGTGTTGATCTAAATTTGTATATTTTAGGTTCTTCACATCCATTGGGCTCATTATGTGTTTATGCCTCCTTTGGAAATGCAAAGAAAATGAGATGTTTTTTTTATAAAAATCCTATAAAATTCATGTGTTCAGAAAATTTATTATGACATTTGGATTTTTTTTTTGCTACAGGAAATGTTTGGTTGGTAGTAGAAAGCAGAAAAGCAAATGTTTGGCATTTTTTTATTACTATGCCCTTGACATAGTATATTAATCTAACTAGTTTCTACACGTTCATTAGCTCCATTATTTTTTTGACCTCCTTTGAAATGAAGGAATTTTCCAGGAATTTCAGAGGAAATGGACGAACTCAAATCTGGAAATCCTGTAAAATTCATGCGTTCGGGAGCTCTTAAAGGTACTTTTATACTAATTTAGTACTAGTCCCTATCCTACTGAAGATTGTTTGCAGGATCCATAAAAATCAGTCAGAATCATGTCTTGATTATGTGAAACTCACTTCATTCTTCTGCAAAACATATTGAGCGTGTTCCCTCAAGGAAAATTTTCTTTGAGTCTCTCAATTTTTTTAAAAAAAAATCTTTACAGAGTGCAAGAAGAATGAAGAGAGGAAAGGACATAAATGCTCATATCATATACATTTACAATCTGCCACAGCATATGGCATATCCTACAAACTAAAGAACAGGTGGTCGCCATCTCTTATCACATCAATGTCCTCCACCCTTCCACAGTGAGGATCCCTCTCGCGGCCTTCCCAAATTTCTTTTCTGCACAATGGGGTTTCCACAATGAAAACATATCGTCAATATGTTGCTCCGTCTAAACATCTGGTGACAATAATATTTATGCACACACATCATTGTTCACATACCTGAAAGTTTCATCAGTTCTTGCATCGAATCTGGGAGTAAGACGAGCTTCCCCGGCAAAGGATGCAGTGTTGTGCCAATCTCGTTGGGAAGTTACTCATGAATAACCACCCGTTTGGGTTCTTTGCACGGTAACATTTTGTGAGCGGCCTCTTTTGATTCATCTACAGCAACCTCGGTTGCCCTTCCCAAAACCGTGGAGTTTCCATTCTAAAGATGACCGCTGACAAAAGCCACTTCCTTTGTTTGCACCTTCAGAGACTCAAGGTACTGGAAAAAAAGGTATGTTCCAGAGTTAAGTGAGTGTATGAAAAAAAAGAACATATTGCAACATGATTTACATTACATACTTCCACAAAATCGGATACCAGAATAAAATTGGAGAACACGATGCACCCATCTGCGGTGTTAGGCCGGACAGCCTGGAGCAGATGGATGTGGCTTATGCGGACAACCTGGGTGAGCCTCCTGCTCCGAATGGTGAATGGCTGTGGAATGCTGAACATCACTCCAATTTCCCCTACCATGCCCCGAGGTCCTATTCTCTTCACATGCTGAAAGGGCATACAATTTCGTCAGAGATATTTCAAGCTTTAGAACTTCAGTATCTTGAGAACAATAAGTGAGTTTATGTAAAGTACCTTCTATTTCCCATCTGCAAGGGTTGTCAATGCCTCCTGATACAGGGGAAAAATGAAAGAGAGATACAATTAGTCAAATGACTTCCCTATCAGATCATGAACACTAAAGAGAATGAACAACATATGGGGGATGTTCTTACCACTTTGCCGGAGATGATGATATAACAGTCCGTCGAGGTTTCATTCTCCAGGATAACATTTGCCTTGGGGGAAAGAATTCTGCTTTCATCTCCGTGACCTGAATTTATTTCGTTAATCAGTCAGTCCATTGGTACATGCAGAGTTATTCAAAGCATTTGCTACTCCATTTAGCAGTGAATGGCATTACCAGCTGCAGAATGAGGCTGACGGAGACTCCCTGGAACAGGTAGCAACTCTCGACAGCACTCTTGAATAGGTGCTTCATGACGCCCGACCGCACAGCCTTGGGCAACTCTTAAAGCACCTCATGCTGCAGCTGCTCCTTTGTCCTGAACCTGAGCTGCCCGTTGGCCAACATTTGCTCCCTCATCACCTCTGGCAGCCGGTTCATGCTCCCGAACTCCGATACCCACTGCACCATGTCCCTCTGAACAAGCCACGATCGATCACTAAAGTGAGCTTAAATTGCTGAAGAAAAAGAACATGTGCAAGGTATGCAGGTAGCTTACCATCTTGAAGGTGTTGGAGGTTTCACGAACAACGAGGTTGGTGATGTTGCCGATGATGTAGGATGTGAGGCCCATGTTGAAGAGCATGAAGGCTATGCTGAACAGCATCTCGCCGATGTTGGTGGCATGCAGGTCGCCATAGCCGACCGTGGCAAGCGTGGTGATGGACCAGTACACTGCACAGGTGTAGCAAAACCACACGCTCCGGTCCTCAAAGCTATGGATCTGGCTGCCTATCCATGTAAGCTCCTTGATCTTGTAGTTGAATACCATCCATAGGTAGATGCAAGCGGCAAAGTGCAACGCAAACAGTGTCACCTGCATCCATATGCAGAAGGTGAGCACAAGCATACTAGGTAGGAATGAACAATTGCCAAGATGTCATGTGTCTGTGACAATGTCGAACAGTATAATCTTACACAGAGGAGCTTGATAAGCCTAGTCCACAAATAGCTGAATCTGACGTCCTTCTCCACCCTGCAAGATTCAGAATTCCATATCAACAACTGAAACACATATGCATACAACATGCTGTTCTGTTATTGTCCATATAAGCAATTGATGAACCATGTTATCAACTCTACTATATGCGTTGGTATGTACCTTGCAAAGAGCTTGCTGGCACACCGTAGTCGCCAGAGACGGAGAAGATTGAGGAGCCCCCATAGTCCTTGTCTTTTGCCAGTGACAAGCTGGTAGATTATTTGTAAAGGAATCGTCGAGGCCACATCCAGAGTGAAACATGGCCATTTTAGGTACCTAATAGTTCAGTCCGTGCATATTAACAAATCAGAACTCTAACAGAAACAAAAAGAAAATCCATGGAGAGGCACGTGTGAGTAGCATAGAGTGAGGGATCATCACCTAGTTGTGATCTTCCTGCGGTCAGTTATGAGGAGGCAAGTGGAGGTGTCACGGTACGTGACGAAGAAGGATATGGCAATGTCGATGGCGAAGAAGACATCGACCACTAGGCCTAATGACAACAAGAGCAATGGAGGCTGCCTTCTCCATGGACAGCTCAAATGGCGATGCCCATGCCGAGTACAACACCAGCATGATCAGGAACATGTGCCACCACCTGTAGCTGTATCTGTGAGGGTTAACAATGAACCATCCAAGCGAAGGAGACGCTTTGCCAAATGCCGACCGGAGAAGCTCGCTTCTAGCTGCCATGGCGGGGCTCATCGTCACTGGCAGTACTGCCACCGATGTGCTGCCTTGTCTTGTCATGCTTCCACCTTATTTGCTGGTGTTCTTCTCAAGTTGGTCTAGTTTTGATGTGGACTGATCAACCTGCAGCACACAAATTCAGGGCTGAATTACATATAATGGTGTGCTCGAATTACAAAAGGGGAACAAGATTTGCTGCATTTGATCATCAGATAGTAGAAAACAAGAACATGCAGTTCCATACATGCAAGCTAGCTAGCTATAGCACGACGCAATCTGAACGCAGGACAACATCGAGAGAGGCCATCTTGGCGAGACGCACAAGCGGCGACATGATTGTAGAGACAAGCTGCAGCTATGTGCTATGTGTGTGTCAATCAATCGATCTGAGCAAATAAAGGGGGTAATTGGAACCACGCACATCGTATATGTAGGCAGTGGATCGAATCGTGTCGCGCAGTCCGCGATGGACTCCCAATGCGAGAGCGTTTCGGATTCCTAACACGATCGGATCGAATCGGATTTCATCACAGCACTGTCCGATTTGATTTTATTTTATTTTCCCCAAATCAAGTAGTAGTAATCGATAGGATTGCCTGCTGCTGGTGGTGGGGAGAGAGCCAGAACTCGTGCTTGGACCTTGATGAAGGCCGCAAGGTTGTCGTGCTCAGAGCAGGTACAATAGTGAGCTATTAGCCAGCTATAAACATATTTTAATGAGATAAAAGATGATAGAGAAGAGTAGCGGGTTACTGATTTGCAGCCAGCTACGGCACGGACTCCAAGACACAATGTGTGTATGATAGGTGGGACCATATGTTAATAGTATAGTAAGCAACTATTATATGAATTAGCTATTAGATCGTATAGATAAATTGGAGCTAGTAGTGGGCTATACTATTGGACTTGCTCTCAGCGGCGGTGGTGAGTGTGAGCCTGGGGTATGTAGCTTCATCGCCACGATGCGGTCGTAGATGCGACAGCCACTCGGGCTGGCCACCCTTTCCGCACTCCCCCGCCGCCGGCGAAGCGACCCACGCGGCTCCGCCGCCATCGCCGCCGCCCCCAGCGCTAGGGGTTTGGAAATTTCGAAACTAGGGATTAGCCGTTTTTGGGAGACAACCTTTTTTATTGTTATTATGTCCCTATTATTACTGTACTTCTTATTAGGGAGATGATTTTATCACGGTTTTTGTTACACATGTAGTTTTTTTTTAAAAAAACTTTTTATAACAAATATATTTTCCAAGTCTATAATAATCAAAAACTCAAATTAATCGTAAGCTAATTATATTCTCGTTTTGCATACGCTAATTTCATCTTCATCTTAATTATCTCAAACACTACCTAAATTTGGGTGATGAAAAAAAATTTATGACTCAACGTCAAACCTCTTAATTGTGTCGTTCCTATGGAGGTAGCCGAAAGAGATTATCAATCAATCAAGCGGTGTGCACACTAGTGGTTACAAGAGCCTCAGTAGCACCTGAGGTCCTGGGTTCGACTTCCCATGGGAGTGATTTTTTCAGGATTTAACAGTGTTGTGCTTCAGTGGTAGGCCTTCGTCAATCTCTCAAGGAAGATTTGCTGGCCCAGTCTTCGAAGATGCTCATAGGGGTAGGTGTCGGTGACATGGG
Source organism: Oryza sativa Japonica Group (assembly GCF_034140825.1). Classification (NCBI taxonomy): domain Eukaryota; kingdom Viridiplantae; phylum Streptophyta; class Magnoliopsida; order Poales; family Poaceae; genus Oryza; species Oryza sativa. The sequence goes on along the minus strand of NC_089038.1, from coordinate 1,124,289 downwards.
ATCGGGAGTATCATGACTAGAGGTTTGAGGCAGACACAATCGCCCACGTGGCCTGGCATCCTCGGGGGACGTCGGGCCCGAGGGTGATGTGTTCGCCCTCCTCTTAGTCCCCCTGTGGGGGTCGGGCTGCACCCCCCTCGGCCCCGAGGGCCGAGGCGCCCCGACCCCTCGTGGGTTTTTTTTGCTCCGCGTGTATGGGTTAGGTGAGCACAGTGGGGGCTCACCTAACCACATTTATTGCGGGTTGGCTGAGCGTGTCACGCCGCATGTAACGCAGTGCAGTGCACTCGTTTATCCGGTCTATGACCAGTCACAGACCGGTCAGATCGCGGGTTAGGTGGCGACAGGCGGTCTGACGCACGCCTCGCCCCATCCCGTCAGGACGAGGGCTTCTAGGCGCTCGTCCCCAGCTGGAGCTAGCGTGTTACCTCCCAGAGATGGCACGTTAGTCCTGGTCAGATATATGCCAGGCTTCATCCTAACCATTACAGGCAAAATGTTGTGTGAAGAAGGGCCAACGTGCAGATTGCTAAGCTGACACGTGGTGGACAAGAATGACCGACGTGACTGGTCTGACTCCGGTCATGTCGTCAGCAGGCAGCCATGATCCCGCGTCGCGCCTGCTCCCGGCGAAAGTGGAGGTAGGTGCGGGCCGTCCCATCAGAAGGTGACTCGAACGGCAACCATGCAAATCTCCGTCCATTTGTGAAAAGGTGGGGGAAATCCCCACAAAGGAGGGGGGATGGTGCATGTGGTATCCCCTTAAGATATAAAAGGAGGACCTTGCCCACGGAGAGAGGGGGAGTTTTTTCTTGGACTGGACCTTTCCAGATTAGGAACCCAGAACAAGGGAGAGGCTGGCTCATACTTTGTAGCTCTTTCATACACAGATCTCCCAAAACACAGGAGTAGGGTATTACGCTTCTCAGCGGCCCGAACCTGTATACATCGCCGGTGTCTTCTGTGCTTCCTGTCTCGCGAACCTTCCACATACAGATTGGGAGTTTAGAGTCTCATCCAGGGTCCCCGGCCGAATCGGCAAAGGGGGGCCAGCGCGGTCTCCCGGTGAGGAGCCCCACGCTCCATCATCTGGCGCGCCAGGTAGGGGACTCTGCGAGTGATCTTCTGAGCTCTTGCACTCTTTCGTGTGCACCAAGCTTTTCCTGTTCAGCCTCATGGCTGAGCAAGCAAAGGCGCACGACCTCTCTCCGAGTGTGAGTGGCGACGACGGGGAGCCGAACCCACGCCGTCGAGCTCGTACTCCGCCGTCCCCTCCACGCCAAAGTCCTAGGCGGGAGAAGGCGCCCGAGAGGGCTGAAGGATCCGCGACTTCGACATCCACAGGAGGTGGAAAAGGGCGGCGAGATGGGGAGCGTCGCCTCCTCGTCTATGGTGACGGCAGCACGCCCCAGGGCGCGCTCCAAGCTGCGGGCGCGCTCCTACGTCACCCGCCTGTCGCCCATGACCCGGAGTCTCCAGCCCAACGTTGGCTGGACGATGTGGCCAAATTGGTCATGACTGCGCGGCAGCGCCTAGATGCTGGTGGGCGGTCCTCCGCCACCAAGGCCTCTGGTGCTGCTACCACCGGCTCCGCGTCGTCAAGACGGAGGGCACGACGAGCGGCAGCCGCTGTTCGCCATTCGGCCGCCACTCCTTCGTCGACTCCTTCGACCCGGGAAGATCTGCGTGGGGGGCCGGACGCCCGCGCCAGCATCGAGCGCCGGCGTAATGACCGACGTGCTGCCCACGCAACGGAGGGCGCTTCCTCGTCCAGAGTGTCACCTCGACACGGACGCGGGGACCAGCCCTCCGTGCCCCCGGTTGGTGGTGTCGGCTGTAGAGCCTTTGTGGCGAGTCTTCGGAATGTCCGTTGGCCCCCAAGGTTCCGGCCCACCATCGCCGAAAAATATGATGGCAGCATCAACCCCGCCGAGTTTCTCCAGGTCTACACGACCGGGATTGAGGCCGCCGGGGGTGACGACAGGGTCATGGCGAATTTCTTTCCCATGGCCCTGAAGGGGCAGGCGCGGGGTTGGCTAATGAACTTGCCACCCGCATCTGTCCACTCTTGGGAGGATTTGTGCCAACAGTTCACCATGAACTTCCAAGGCACATATCCGCGCCCCGGTGAGGAAGCGGACTTGCACGCAGTACAGCGAAGGGACGATGAGTCACTTCGATCGTACATTCAGCGGTTCTGTCAAGTCCGCAATACCAAACCATGCATCCCTGCACACGCGGTAATCTACGCGTTCAGGGGGGGCGTGCGGCACAACCGCATGCTCGAAAAGATCGCCTCCAAGGAGCCCCAGACTACCGCGGAGCTTTTTCAGCTCGCGGACCGAGTGGCTCGCAAGGAGGAGGCCTGGACTTGGAACCCCTCCGGTTCCGGTGTGGCAGCTTCGGCCGCCCCCGGATCCACCGCTCAGACAGGGCGGCGTGACAGGAGGAGGAAGAAGAGGTCAGTCCATTCCGACGACGAGGGTCATGTCCTCGCCGTCGAGGGCGCTTCGCGGGCCACCCAAAAGGGGAGGCCTGCGAGCGACAAAAAGAAAAAGGCCGGCGCTCCCAGCAGGGAGCGCCCAGCCGGCAAGTGGTGCGCCGTCCACAACACTTCCCTACACGACCTCGCGGACTGCCGTGCAGTCAAAAGTTTGGCTGAGCGGACGAGGAAGTGGGAGGAGGAGAGGAGGCAGGAGCGCCGAGAGGGCAAGTCCCCGGCGGTTCCTTCCGGCAATCGGCGAAGTGAGGCCAAGCAGAAGGCCCCCGCCGAGGACATCGATGACGGCGATGATGACCTAGGTTTCCAAGAGCCTGGGGCCACCGTTGCCACTGTCGATGGGGGAGCGTGTGCTCATGTTTCTCGCCGGAGCCTCAAGGCCATGAAGCGAGAGCTTCTGGCCGCGGCCCCTACTCATGAGGCGACGCGCCGGGCGCGGTGGTCGGAGGTTGCCCTCACTTTCGACCAGACCGATCACCCACCGTGCGTTGCCCGGGGAGGGCAGATTGCGATGGTGGTTTCTCCCACCGTTTGCAACGTGAAGTTGGGGCGTGTCCTCATTGATGGAGGAGCAGCCCTCAACATCCTTTCCCCCGCAGCCTTTGATGCCATCAAGGCCCCGGGGATGATGCTCCGGCCGTCCCAGCCAATCATCGGTGTGACGCCGGGGCACACTTGGCCGCTAGGTCATATCGACCTCCCGGTCACCTTCGGTGGACCCGCCAATTTCTGCACGGAGCGGGTGAACTTCGATGTGGCGGACCTCAGTCTGCCCTACAACGCGGTCCTGGGGAGGCCCGCGTTGGTAAAGTTCATGGCGGCGGTCCACTACGCCTACCTCCAGATGAAGATGCCGGGCCCCGATGGCCCCATCTCTGTCCATGGCGACCTCAAAGTCGCGCTCGCTTGTATGGAGCAGCGCGCGGACCGCCTCGCCGTCGTGTCCAAGCCCGAGGGTGGCGATGAGAGGCTTGGCACATCCGCCCCCGCCGCCCCGAGGCAGCGGATAGTCACGAGCGATGAGGTCCCGGTCAAGGAGGTTGTCCTGGGCGACGGCCCGTCCAAGACCACACGGATCGGTGGTCTCTTGGATGGCAAATAGGAAGACGCGCTCATCTCTTTCCTGCGGGCAAACGCTGACGTCTTCGCATGGAGACCGGCGGATATGCCCGGGGTCCCCAGGGAGGTGATTGAGCACCGTCTCGCCGTACGGCCGGGCGCAAGGCCGGTCCGGCAGAAAGTGCGGCGCCAAGCCCCGGAACGTCAAGCCTTCATCCGCGAGGAGGTGGCGCGACTTCTGGAGGCCGGATTCATCCGCGAGGTCATCCATCCGGAGTGGCTGGCGAACCCGGTGGTCGTTCCCAAGGCGAACGGCAAGCTTCGGATGTGCATCGACTACACCGACCTTAACAAGGCATGTCCTAAGGATCCTTACCCCCTGCCTCGCATAGATCAGATTGTCGACTCCACAGCGGGGTGCGACCTTTTGTGTTTTCTAGATGCATACTCTGGTTACCATCAGATTCGCATGGCTAGGGAGGATGAGGAAAAAACTGCGTTCATTACCCCCATAGGAACTTATTGTTATACGACAATGCCCTTCGGGTTAAAGAATGCAGGTCCTACTTTTCAACGTACTACTCGAATTTCTTTGGGTAGCCAATTAGGACGTAATGTTGAGGCTTATGTCGATGACTTGGTTGTAAAGACGCGCAACCAGGAAACGTTACTTTCAGATCTAGCGGAAACTTTTGAGAGCCTCCGCTCCGCCCGCATAAAACTGAACCCCGATAAGTGCGTGTTCGGTGTACCTGCGGGCAAGCTTCTCGGGTTCTTGGTCTCTGCCCGAGGCATCGAGGCCAACCCCGAGAAGATACGAGCTATAGAGCGGATGCGCCCCCCCAGCAAGCTTAGGGATGTGCAATGCGTCACCGGTTGCATGGCCGCCCTAAGTCGGTTCATATCGAGGCTGGGAGAGAAGGCGCTACCCTTATTTAAGCTCCTCAAACGCTCCGGGCCGTTTACTTGGACGGAGGAGGCTGAACGTGCCCTCACTCAGTTGAAGGCGTATCTCAGCTCTCCCCCAGTTCTGGTCGCCCCGGAGCCAAATGAACCCTTGCTACTCTACTTAGCGGCGACCCCGCAAGTGGTTAGTGCGGCGTTGGTCGTGGAGCGCGATGAGGACAATCCTCATTCCGCGCACCCCCACCTTGTGCAGACTTGGCCCGGGAGAGAGCAGGGAGGAGAGGCCCCCGAGCCGAACGGTGGCCCAAGGCCCCCGACGACCGGAGATGGCCCTCTGCCCGCTTGTCAGACGGTGCTAGGAGCCCCCGACCCCCAGGAAGGCCCCGAGGCCACTGCGGGAAGGCCGCACCTATCGCCCTCTGACCCCGAGGCTAACCCTGTGCCGATTCGACCCGGGAGAGAGCAGGGAGAAGAGGCCCCCGAGCCGAACGGTGGCCTAAGGCCCCTGACGACCGGAGTTGGCCCTTTGCCCGCTTGTCCGACGACGCCAGGAGTCCCCGACCCCCAGGGCGGCCCCAAGGCCACTGTGGGAAGGCCGCCCCAGTCGTCCTCCGACCCCGAGGTCGTCGGCACAGAAGACGAGTGCGCCCCGCGAGGCCGCTTGGGTGAAGAGCGCCCCAGGGATGCGGCCCCTAGCGAAGAGGATCGGCCCCACCGAAAGGTGCAGCGGCCCGTCTACTTTGTTAGTGAGGCCCTCCGGGATGCCAAGACCCGATATCCTCAGGCCCAGAAAATGCTTTACGCTATTCTGATGGCCTCGAGGAAACTGCGCCATTATTTCCAGGCGCATCGGGTTACGGTGGTTACGTCTTACCCCCTCGGCCAAATCTTGCATAATCGAGAGGGTACTGGACGGGTGGTGAAATGGGCAATCGAACTTTCTGAGTTTGATTTGCACTTTGAACCGCGCCACGCTATCAAGAGCCAGGCCCTCGCCGACTTTGTGGCAGAATGGACCCCGGCTCCCGAGCCCGTCTCGGTCCCCGAGGCCAGCACGGACCCCTCGCAGCTGCCTCACACCGCCCACTGGGTGATGCAGTTCGACGGCTCCCTGTCTCTTCAGGGCGCCGGTGCGGGGGTCACGTTGACCTCTCCGAGCGGAGACGTCCTCAAATACTTGGTCCGCCTCGACTTTCGAGCGACCAATAATATGGCAGAGTACGAGGGACTCCTTGCCGGACTCAGAGTGGCAGCTGGACTGGGGATCCGCCGCCTCCTGGTGTTAGGCGACTCCCAGCTGGTCGTTAACCAAGTCTGTAAGGAGTACCGGTGCTCTGACCCGCAGATGGACGCCTACGTGCGCCAAGTACGGCGTATGGAGCGCCATTTTGACGGGATTGAGCTTCGGCATGTGCCCAGACGGGATAACATGATTGCCGACGAACTCTCACGGCTCGCGTCCTCGCGAGCCCAGACCCCACCGGGCGCCTTTGAAGAAAGGCTTGCCCAGCCGTCGGCGCGACCCGACCCCTTAGGGGAGACGGATGCGCCTGACCGGCCCCCGAGGCCCGTCGGAGTCCAGGCCTCGGGACCCGAGGGGAGTGCTCCCAGCTCCCTTAGATTGATTGCTTGGATCGCCGAGATCCAAGCATACCTCACAGATAAGACTCTACCCGAGGACCGCGAAGGGAGTGAACGCGTCCATCGCATCTCCAAACGCTACGTGCTGGTAGAAGGGACCCTCTATCGGCGCGCGGCTAATGGAATCCTCCTGAAGTGCATTCCTCGGGAACAAGGCGTTGTGCTTCTTACCGATATCCATGAAGGCGAATGCGGAGCCCACTCCGCCTCGCGCACCTTGGTTGGTAAAGCTTTTCGCCAAGGTTTCTATTGGCCGACAGCTCTCAATGATGCGGTCGACCTGGTCCGCCGATGTAGAGCGTGTCAATTCCACGCCAAGCAAATCCATCAGCCGGCCCAGGCCCTGCAGACCATACCACTTTCGTGGCCATTTGCTGTCTGGGGACTCGATATCCTGGGACCGTTTAGGCGGGCCCCGGGCGGGTTTGAGTATCTGTATGTCGCGATCGACAAGTTCACTAAGTGGCCCGAGGCTTATCCGGTCGTCAAGATCGATAAGCACTCCGCACTTAAATTCATTAAGGGCATCACGGCCCGGTTTGGAGTGCCTAACCGTATTATTACGGATAATGGCACCCAATTCACTAGTGAACTCTTCGGCGACTACTGCGAAGACATGGGCATCAAGCTCTGCTTCGCCTCACCTGCCCACCCCAGAAGCAATGGCCAAGTGGAGCGCGCCAAAGCGGAAATCCTCAAAGGTCTTAAAACCAAGACCTTCAACATACTCAAGAAGCACGGCGATTCATGGATCGAGGAGTTGCCAGCGGTGCTCTGGGCAAACCGAACTACACCAAGCCGAGCAACCGGGGAAACGCCTTTCTTCCTCGTCTACGGCGCGGAAGCGGTTCTCCCATCTGAGCTCACCCTGAGGTCTCCTCGGGCCACCATGTACTGCGAGGCTAATCAAGATCAGCTTCGCAGAGATGACCTCGACTACTTGGAAGAGCGAAGGCGGCGCGCGGCCCTCCGAGTCGCGCGCTACCAGCAGAGCCTGCGGCGCTACCATCAGCGTCACGTCCGGGCCCGATCACTCTGCGTCGACGACCTCGTCCTACGCCGCGTCCAAACGCGTGCTGGATTGAGCAAGCTCTCACCAATGTGGGAGGGTCCGTATCGAGTGGTCGGCGTCCCCCGACCGGGCTCCATACGGCTGGCCACGGGCGACGGCACTGAGCTGCCTAACCCGTGGAACATCGAACACCTTCGTCGCTTCTACCCCTGAGGGGGGAGTTGGGTGTCAGGTTTCGGGCTCGGGCCAACCCCGCACCCCCTCGGGCGTGCAGGGTTGGCCGGGGGCTGCCACACATGCACTTTCTTATTTCTCTTATTTCAGAATTTCAATAAAAGCAGTTTCAATTTCCTAAAGGTTGTATCTGCGCTGTTTTTTCCTTTTGAAGAATCTTGACTTGAAATAGGTCACTCGCGCTCAATCCTGCCTTCGGGGGCTCGGGTCGGCTAAAAATCGCCAAACGGGGCCCAGAACCGAGCCGTGCCCCGGGGCGTGGTGAACTCCGGGGGGGAATCGGCAAAAACCCACAATCGGGTCACCCATAACCCTCGGTCACCACGTTCCCGGCCTGGCCAGTCTCGACATGTGGATCTCCCCAGGCACTAGCCCCGACCCGCGCCTTTTGAGGACCAGAACCTGGGCACGAGCCCTTATTCAAGCTAAGACACAAAAGGACCACGGCACAGATCATCCTGATCTCATACTCACAGCAAGATGAAATTGACACAAAAATTTCTTCATTTTTGATTACAGATTAAGTTGATCTATACAAAAAAGAGGCCCGAAGGCCTTAGAAGAAAGAAAAGAAGGAAAAACTGAAGAATGGCGGGGGTCTCGGGGCTCATTCCGATGCGCCCGGATCGCCGGCCTCGACGTCACTGTCGTCTGCACCACCGGCATTGCCCTCCTCGTCGGAGTTGGGGGCAAACGCAAGCCGAGGGGCCGAGCCCTCGAAGCTGTCGACGATATAGTCGGCGGCATCCCGAACTTGCGCGCGCGCGCGGTCCTCGGTCCCAGGAGGGAACTCATCCAGCGCCATCCATGGAGAGAAGTTGGGGTCCCTGGCCTGGTAACTCGCCAGGACGAGCTCCACCGCTCCTTGGGCGAGGTCCCTCGAGGATGACTTAATTGTCTTCTCGAGCTCCTCGGGGAGCCGTTGGAGAGCCCCGGCCATCTTCGAGAGGTGCTGGGCGAGGCCTCCCTGGTTGTCGGCGTACTTTACGGTCTGCCCTCTCCAGAGGCCCACCTGCCGACCGGCGCGATCTAGGCGGGAGACGGCGTCCCAAAGCATGCCGGGCCCGACCTCGCCTGCCAGGCGGAGGGCATCGACCTCCCCGGCGGATGAGTCCAGCGCGCTCTGCAGACCGGCGATGGTGTGTTCGGCATCTGCAAGGCGGGCGGCTAAGTCGCTTTCGCCCGCGGCCGCCCCGCCGCTGCGCACCCTCGCGTCCAGCTCCTTCGCCCGCGCCTCGAGTTCAGCGGCCTGTTGGTTCAGTGCGGCCCTCTCGGCGCGGGCACCTTCCAGATTGCGGCGCGCCTGCTCCTCCTGCGCTGCCTCGCGGAGGGACAGACTGTCCGCCAGCTGTTGCGCCGCGGCCTCGGCCCCCTCGAGAGCTCGCTCCCGCTCGGTGAGCGCGTCCTCGCGGAGGCGGAGCGCGAGCTCTTCTTCGGCGCAGGCAGCCTCGTGCGCCGCCAGCGTCGCTTCCCGGATGGTGACAGCGGCCTCGCGGTCCGCCAGATCCCTCTCCACGACGCAGGCGCGCTCTTCCAGCGCCATGGCGCGCGCCTCGAGGGCCTCTTCGCGCCGCCGGGACGCCGCTTCGGTCTCCGCCGCCCGCTGTTCTCGGGCAGCGGCAGCGTCAAGCACCCCCTGGGCGGCGTCGAGCTTCTTCCCTAGCTCCGCCTCCCAGCTCCCGTATTGAAGGCGGAGGGTGTCCTGCGCCTCGTTCATTACGGTGGTGGCAATGAGGGCAGCCCCCCGCTCCTCCTCCACTTCCTTGGCAATCTCCGCCAGCACCTGCTTACGGGTTTCAAGCTCCGAGACATGCCGGCGGTGAGCCTTACGGCCCACCTCCACCATGGCCTCCACCGAGCGTCGCCCCTCTTCGACGCGCGCCCACGCGGCGTCGAGCTCCGCCCGCTCTGCCTGCAGGGCCTCCACCTGGGCACTTAACCCGTCCAACACCGTGGTGTTTGCGGCGGCCAAGGCTTGCAGAAGGGGCTCTGCGCTCAGTAGGGCAGCAGAAGGCGTGGGGAAAAGTCGCCTCGGAGAAGATGCCGCGCGGCTCGGCCCGCCGATGGACGTGCCAGACGCAGGGATGTCCTCCGGACCTGGTTGAGCCTGAGCGTCGCCCGAGGGAGTGGGCCCAAGCGACGCGCCCGCTGCCTCGTCGCCAGCTGCCCCGGAAGTTGTCGCCTGAGCGTCGCCCGAGGGAGTGGGCCCGAGCGACGCACCCGCGGTCTCGTCGTGAGCTGCCTCGGAAGTCGCCATCGCCTCGTCCTGGCGAAATCCAGCCTCCTCCCGAGCGGCTTCCTCGGCCTGGTGGGCTCGGGCGGCCTCCTCCCGAGCGGCTTCCTCGGCCTGGTGGGCTCGGGCAGCCTCCTCCCGAGCAGCTTCCTCGGCCTGGCGAGCCCGGGCGGCCTCCTGGGCGGCCTCCTCGGCTTCCCGTAGGCGATCCGCGGCCTCTCGCCGGTCAGCTTCCCGCCTGCGGGCCTCTGCGGCCGCCGGATCCTCGGCCTCAGGCTGGCCGGACTTGGAATGGCGGGAGGGACGCGACGGGATCTCGCTGAAACAAAAGAAAAGACCAGAAGACGAACAAGATGGGCGAATGAAAACTCATGTTGAGAGAATGAATACAGCCATGATGGGTGAGAGACGAACCTGCGAGGGGGTCGGTTAAACGACCACTTTGGAGGGGAAATGAGGTTTCCCCGAGATGGTTCTGTCTCCTCCATCTTGCGGAGCCGCTTCTTCTTGCGCTCCCCCTCGAGCTGCGATGCTGGCGCGGCCCCCTCCGGGCGCTTGCTGCTGGCACGCGCCGCCCCGCCCCCTCGGGGAGGAGATGGGGGAGGTGTTCCTCCCTGCTTCCTCTTCCCCCGGGCGTCGGCAGGGCGGCTGCTCCCCGGGCCCCTGACACGGGACCCAGAAGCACGACCCCCTCCCGGGGTAGATTGCTCCCCCCGGCGGCTCCCGCCTGCGCCGTCATGGCCCTTTGGAGCTCGCTCCTCAGAGGCCCCGACCCCCATCATAATGGTCAGGATGGAGGCGCGGTCTGGATCGCTGCAGAGGGGGAGGATTCCTTGGGGAATGAGGGCCGCTTCCACGGAGTTGAGATTCAGCACCCGTTGGACCAATATCTTGAAGTCCTCAGGAGCCCAGTCCCATCTCACTCCCTGGTAGGTCCTCATGAAGTCTTCAGACCCGGTGTACTCCCAGGCGCCCCGAGCGCGCCGCTGGAGCGGCGCAATCCGACGACGGAGGTAGTCGCCATACACCATGGCCCCTGTGAGCCCCTGGGATCGCAGGCCCGCCAGACGGTCGAGGACGGCGTCATAGCCATCCCCCAGATCTACCAGCGCCCGCCAGCTGGAGGCCTGCGCCGGGGGCTGGCTCGGAAGTCGGAGGCGCGCTTCGTCGGCGAGGGGAGTGTAGAACCAGTCGCTCTTCCAGTCGTCCCACTTCTTGCGGAGGGCGCAGGGGATGTAGCGGTTCAGCGCCGGTCCCCGTGGCTGGAAGTAGCAGCCACCGACTACCGATGGCGGCGACACCGACTGCACGGTGAAGAACCACCGGAACAGCCGAAGAGATGGGCGCACCCCAATGAACATCTCGCACAGATGCGCGAAGATGGCCAATGTCATCACCGCGTTGGGGGTGAGGTGCGCCATCTGGAGATCGTAGAACTCCAGAACATCCATGAAGAAAGAAGAAAATGGCGGAACCAGCCCTGCCATTGCAAAAGGGAGAAAGAAGACGGACCGCCCCGGGTAGTCTGGCGCCGGGCGTCCCTCGCCCAGCGTGACTATCTCCCGGCCGGTGGCAGATTCCGGCATGAAGCGGCGCGGCAGCCCAGCCTGCCTCTCGCCCACGATGCGGGAGGGCGGCAGCACGCTACCATCGAGCAGAGCGGAGCCCCGTGCCATGGCGCCGGAGGAAGAGAAGATTAAGAGCGAGCGCGTGTGGCGAGGGTAGGGCGCAGGAAAGAAGGAGTTAGGGCGCAAGCGGCAAAGACAAGGGGAATAATGGCGAAAGGAAGGAAACAAATCCCTTCCTCAGTGCCTTTATACCCTTGCCAACGCTGTGCCCGGCTCCTCGTTTCTCGCGCCCACTATTTCGCCCCCTCGTTTCTCGCGCCCACGCTTCCACTAATCCCATTCGCCCGCTTGCGGCGCATAAGGTGGATATGCGGTTGTGGCAGTCGAGGTAGATCATATCGTGCGCGCGTTAATTACGCTCGCCAACCGAGGCGGCGTTACCATATCTCCAGATGAAACGAATCGCCATGTCCAGATTCGTGTGCTACTCGAGTAATGTGGCAGTCTTGAAGAGACCGCTCATTATTGACAGCCGAATTACCACTGCCGATGTGCATGATTTGTGACCGTTGGGTTTCTGCCCAATCGTGGAGACCGGTCCCACCTGTCACCAGGCCTTAGGAGTGGCGTCACGCCCGACCGCTTCCCTTGAGGAGGGCGATCGCCCTGGCATAACGCCGGGGGCTACTGTCGGTGACATGGGATCGGGAGTATCATGACTAGAGGTTTGAGGCAGACACAATCGCCCACGTGGCCTGGCATCCTCGGGGGACATCGAGCCCGAGGGTGATGTGTTCGCCCTCCTCTTAGTCCCCCTGTGGGGGTCGGGCTGCACCCCCCTCGGCCCCGAGGGCCGAGGCGCCCCGACCCCTCGTGGGTTTTTTTTGCTCCGCGTGTATGGGTTAGGTGAGCACAGTGGGGGCTCACCTAACCACATTTATTGCGGGTTGGCTGAGCGTGTCACGCCGCATGTAACGCAGTGCAGTGCACTCGTTTATCCGGTCTGTGACCAGTCACAGACCGGTCAGATCGCGGGTTAGGTGGCGACAGGCGGTCTGACGCACGCCTCGCCCCATCCCGTCAGGACGAGGGCTTCTAGGCGCTCGTCCCCAGCTGGAGCTAGCGTGTTACCTCCCAGAGATGGCACGTTAGTCCTGGTCAGATATATGCCAGGCTTCATCCTAACCATTACAGGCAAAATGTTGTGTGAAGAAGGGCCAACGTGCAGATTGCTAAGCTGACACGTGGTGGACAAGAATGACCGACGTGACTGGTCTGACTCCGGTCATGTCGTCAGCAGGCAGCCATGATCCCGCGTCGCGCCTGCTCCCGGCGAAAGTGGAGGTAGGTGCGGGCCGTCCCATCAGAAGGTGACTCGAACGGCAACCATGCAAATCTCCGTCTATTTGTGAAAAGGTGGGGGAAATCCCCACAAAGGGGGGGATGGTGCATGTGGTATCCCCTTAAGATATAAATGGAGGACCTTGCCCACGGAGAGAGGGGGAGTTTTTTCTTGGACTGGACCTTTCCAGATTAGGAACCCAGAACAAGGGAGAGGCTGGCTCATACTTTGTAGCTCTTTCATACACAGATCTCCCAAAACACAGGAGTAGGGTATTACGCTTCTCAGCGGCCCGAACCTGTATACATCGCCGGTGTCTTCTGTGCTTCCTGTCTCGCGAACCTTCCACATACAGATTGGGAGTTTAGAGTCTCACCCAGGGTCCCCGGCCGAATCGGCAAAGGGGGGCCAGCGCGGTCTCCCGGTGAGGAGCCCCATGCTCCGTCAGTAGGGGTAGGGTTTGCGTGCATGCGTTCATAGGGGTGAGTGCGTGTGCGTTGTGAGTGTCTGCGTTTTACAAATTAAATTAATCTATTTCTAAAAAAATAATTAATCATCCGGTAGTGACTCATTCAGATTTCTCAAAATTTTAATTTCCTCTCCTCTTAAATAACGAATGGATGAATTATTAACTACTACCTCCGTTTCAGGTTAAAAAACTTTCTAGCATTGTCCATATTCATATACTCTATCTATAGTTGGCCATAAGGCCCGAGGCCCGAAGGCCCGGCCCACGGCACGCCTTTTTGGCCCGGCCCAAGCACGGCACGGCCCGACTTGGGTCGGGCCCGTGCTGGCCCGGCCCGACCGTCGGGCCGTGCCTGGGCCTCCCCACCGGCACGCTGGGCTGGCCCGGCACGGTCGGGCCGGCCCGGCACGATGGGCCGGCAGGCCAGGCCCGGTACATAAAGTATGGGGACTAAAAATAGACATATAAATGTAACTGTCTAAAGAATAGGGACCTTAAATAGACTTATTTTAGCTATTTATATACCCCAGCCCAAAGAAGAGGGAGGTAAAATAGACTTTTTGTAGCTGTACATATGTCACAGCCCAATAGGAGGGAGGAAATTTAGACTTATTCTGAGGAAAAGCACGACGGCCCATCGTGCCTTCGGGCCGGCCCGGCACGGCCCGAGGCGTGTTGGGCCGTGCCTGGGCCGTGAGTGCGGCACGTGGGCTGGCACGGCACGGCCCGGTGCGTCGGTCGGGCCGTGCCGGCCCGACAAGCCTCGGCCCAGGCACGGCCGGGCCTGGGCCGTGCCGTGCCGGGCGGCCCACATGGCCAACTATAACTCTATCCGTCCCTAAATATTTGACGCCATTGATTTTTTTAAACATATTTGACCGTTCGTCTTATTCAAGAGCGTTTGTGAATATTATTCAAAAACTTGAGTAGTAGTAGTATATTTAATAATGAATCAAATGATATGAAAAGAATTAATAATTACTTAAATTTTTTAAATAAGACGAACATTTAAAAAAGTCAATGGTGTCAAATATTTAGAAACGGAGGAAGTATATGTTAATGAATCTTGATACACATATATTTTTAGATTTATTAACATATATATAAACATGGTCAATGTTAGAAGTTCTTATAATTTGAAACGCTTTTCTTTCTGGCACTAATAGCCTGAGCGGGAAAGTGAATTCATCCCTCGAGGGGATATCTGCTCGTTTCGTGCATGTCATCTAAATAGTCATAAAAAATATAAAAAAATTGGCAACATAGATTAATATGAAATATATCACTCCACAAACATACAGGTTTAAATTCAACTTCTACAAGTTGTAACAAAAATAACAAATATAGTTGTGAATGTGCCATAACTATTTTCAGTTTAATTTGTTATTTTTGTTGCAAATTATAGAAGTTGAATTTGGTATTTCATGTTTGTGGAGTGATATATTTTGTATTAATCTATGTTGTTAATTTTGTTCAAAATTTTTTATAACTATTTAGATGATATACAAACAACGAGAAAATGTTCCCTCGATTGATGAAAATCCCTATCCTAGCCTGAGCTGACATTACTCTAAGAAAGATACTACTAGGAATAGTCGAATAGGAACAAACTAATATTGGCAAATGAACCGGAGCCATATCTGCAAACAAAAACGGCAGGGCCCTAAAAATAGGAGACGTTAACTCGCTCCACTCCTGGTTCACATTCATTCCACCATATACGCGCGCGTTACCACCTTTTGACCGATCAAATTAACGTATACTCCATGGCGAGGACGGCGGCGGCGGCGGTCTCCGACGACGACGACGATGGCCCGCCGGCGTACACCGTGCCACGGGGCCCCCGCCGTGACCCCAGGCTCAAGGACCTCGGCATCTCCTGCATGCTCAACACCGAGGTGGCCGCGCTCCTCGCCGTCATCCGCCGCCGCCCGGACCCCTACTCCTACCTCCCGCCGGCGGTCGCCGCCGCGGAGGAGGCGACGTTCGCCGGGCTCATCCAGTCGCTGAAGAACCTGCGGGGGCTCCTCTTCCAGCCCCGGCACGGTGCCTGGCGCTGCTCCGACCCGGCCATGTACCTGAAGCCGTTCCTCGACGTGGTCCAGAGCGAGGAGTCGCCGCCGGCGGCCACCGGCGTGGCGCTGTCGTCGGTGCTCAAGATCCTGAGGATCGACGTGTTCGACGAGTGCTCCCCGGGCGCCCGCGACGCGATCCAGGCGGTGCTGACGGCGGTGAGCAGCTGCCGCGTGGAGCGCATCGCCGACCCGGGCGCCGAGGAGGCCGTCCTCCTCCGCGTGCTGCAGGTGCTCGCCGCGCTGCTCCGCGCCCGCGCCGCGCCGCTCCTCTCCGACCACGCCGTCTGCAACGCCGTCAACACCTGCTTCCAGGTGGTGCAGCACGCCGCCAGCGGCCGCGGCAGCGAGCTCCTCCAGCGCACGGCGAGGCACTGCATGCACGAGATCCTCCAGGCCGTCTTCGCCCGCCTGCCCGACATCCCGGCCGCCGACGCCGCCGACGCCGACGACCTGTCCGTGGCCGGCTTCGGCGCGCGCTGCATGGCCGACATCTTCAACTTCCTCTGCACGCTGCTGCTCAACGCCCCCGACATGGTGGCCACCGGGGACGGCCACGGCGCGTTCATCACCGAGGAGGACGTGCAGCTCTTCTCCCTCGTCCTCATCAACTCCGCCATCGAGCTCGGCGGCGAGGCCATCGGCAAGCACCCCAAGCTTCTCCGCCTCATCCAGGACGACCTCTTCTACCACCTCATCCACTACGCCACTGAGTCCAGCCCTCTCGTCCTCTCCATGATCTGCAGCACGGCTCTCAACCTCTACCACTTCTTGCGCCGGTAATAACGAGGAGCTCGATCGCCATTGATTCAATCAATTTATGAAGGCAAGGTGTTCGTCCAGGTTCCTGAAGCTGCAGCTCGAGGCGTTCTTCATGTACGTGCTGCTCCGGCTGTGCGGCGGCGGAGGCGGGGCGCAGCTCCAGGAGGTGGCGATCGAGGGGCTGATCAGCTTCTGCCGGCAGCCGACGTTCGTGATCGAGATGTACGTGAACTACGACTGCGACCCGATGCTGCGGAACGTGTACGAGGAGGTGGGGAAGCTGCTGTGCAAGGCGGCGTTCCCGGCGTCGAGCCCCATGACGACGGTGCAGCTCCAGGCGTTCGAGGGCCTCGTCAACATGCTCACCACCATCGCCGACAACGTCGAGGTCGACAAGGCCCCCGACCACGCCGCCTACGCCGTCGACATCTCCGACTACCGCCTCTTCTGGGTGGAGCGCTGGGACGCCGCCGCCGCCGGCGGCTCCGGCAACAACGAGACGTGGGTGGACTTCGTCCGCAAGCGGAAGCTGAGGAAGAAGAAGGTGGCGATCGCGGCGAACCACTACAACCGCGACGAGAAGAAGGGGATGGAGTACCTCCGGCTGAGCCAGCTGGTGCCCACCCCGCCGGAGCCCCGGAGCATGGCCTTCTTCCTCCGCTACTCGCCGGGGCTGGACAAGAACAAGATCGGCGAGCTCCTGGGCGACCCGGAGGAGCAGAGCCTGAGGGTGCTCAAGGAGTTCACGGAGACGTTCGACTTCACCGGCGTGATCCTGGACACGGCGCTGCGCACCTACCTGGAGACGTTCCGCCTCCCCGGCGAGTCGCAGAAGATACAGCGGATCCTGGAGGCGTTCTCGGAGAGGTTCTACGAGCAGCAGACGGCGGAGGTGTTCGCCACCAAGGACGCCGCCTTCATCCTCTGCTACTCCCTCATCATGCTCAACACCGATCTCCACAACCCACAAGTAGGGGTGCAAGTGGGCTTGTCCGCAAACCCGCTTATAGACAAAATTAGTACGATTTGACCAGCGAGTTATCTATTAATTTGACATATTAATATGTTTATGGATCGACCCACTTGTATATCTAAATGGGTTTATCATTTATTTGACTTACTTACAAGTGAACTCACGGGTTGGCCGGCTTGCATCCTTACCCACAGGTGAAGAAAAAGATGTCGGAGGACGACTTCATCCGCAACAACCGTGCCATCAACGCCGGCAAGGACCTCCCCAGGGAGTACCTCTCCGAGCTCTTCCACTCCATCTCCGGCAACGCCATCACCGTCTTCAGCCAGGCCTCCGCCGCCGCCGAGATGACGCCCACCAGATGGGCCGACCTCGTCAAGCGCTCCCGCGCCATCGACCCCTTCACCCCCTGCGACTTCAAGCACAAGCTCACCCGCGAGGTGTTCGTCACCGTCTCCGGCCCCGCCGTCGCCACCCTCGCCGCCATCTTCGACTACACCGACGACGAGGACATCCTCAACCAGTGCGTCGAGGGCCTCATCTCCGTCGCCCGGATCGCGCGCTACGGCCTCGAGGACGTCCTCGACGAGCTCCTCTGCTGCCTCTGCAAGTTCACCACGCTGCTCAACCCCTACGCCACCACCGAGGAGACGCTCTTCACCTTCAGCAATGAGCTCAAGCCCAGGATGGCCACGCTCGCGCTCTTCACCATCACCAACCGCTTCGGCGAGTCGGTGCGCGGCGCGTGGAAGAACGTCGTCGACTGCCTGCTCAAGCTCAAGCGCCTCAAGCTGCTGCCGCCGTCGCTGGTCGACCAGGAGGGCGGCGCCGGCGCCGCCGTGAGCACGGAGCGGCTGGGACACCGGGCCAAGTCGGAGTCCGGCGTCATCTTCCCGTCGTCGCACCGTGGCGCCGGGACGAGCAGGCACGTGTCCGGCATGATCGGGCGGTTCTCGCAGTTCCTGTCGCTGGACGCCGGCGGCGAGTCGCTGCTGTCGGTGGGGAGCGAGTTCGAGAACAACCTCAAGATCATCCAGCAATGCCGGATCGGGAGCATCTTCACGGAGAGCGGGAAGCTGCCGGACGAGTCGGTGCAGAACCTGGGGCGGGCGCTCATCTTCGCCGCCGGCGGCAAGGGGCAGAAGTTCAGCACGCCGGTGGAGGAGGAGGAGACGGTGGGCTTCTGCTGGGACCTCATCGCGGTCGTCTCGTCGGCGAACGTGCACCGCTTCACCACGTTCTGGCCGCAGCTGCACGACTGCTTCGCCGCCGTGTCCCAGCTGCCGCTCTTCTCGCCGTGCCCGTTCGCCGAGAAGGCGATCGTGGCGCTGTTCAGGGTCGCCGTGAGGCTGCTCTCCGGCGGCGGCGGGGACCGGATGGCGGAGGAGCTGGTGTTCAAGTCGATCAACCTGATGTGGAAGCTGGACAAGGAGATCCTGGACACCTGCTGCGAAGGCATCTCGGAGTGCATCGTGAAGCTGCTGATGGAGTACGCCAGCAACGTGCAGACGCCGATCGGGTGGAAGACGGTGCTTCACCTGCTGTCCGTCACCGGGCGGCACCCGGAGACGTTCGACCAGTCGGTGGCCGCCATGATCAAGCTCATGAACGACGGCGCGCAGGTGGTGACGCGGTTCAACTACGCGGCGTGCATCGAGGCCGCCTTCGGGTTCGCGGCGCTCAAGATCAGCCCGCTCGACATCAGCACCAGGATCCTCCAGCTCATGGCCGACTCCGTCAACTGGCTCATTTTATGGCACAAGTCCGGCTACTCCGACCCGGGCAACGCCTGGAGCAGCTCAAGCTCGTCGTCGTCGGCGGCGGCGATGATGATGATGGAGGACGCGTCGCGGATGGG
This sequence comes from Oryza sativa Japonica Group, assembly GCF_034140825.1. NCBI lineage: Eukaryota > Viridiplantae > Streptophyta > Magnoliopsida > Poales > Poaceae > Oryza > Oryza sativa. Next base: position 1,105,660 of record NC_089038.1, on the reverse strand, counting down.
CAACCTGGCGACGAGCATGTTCATCAAGCTCGCGGAGGCGCTGCGCAAGACGAGCCTAGTCCGGCGAGAGGAGATACGGAACCAGGCGGTGGCGGAGCTGGGCCGAGCGTTCGCCCTGGCCGCCGCCGGCGAGCTCGAGCTGGGCCCGACGGGGTCGCTGGCGTGCTTCAACCTGGTCATCTTCGCCATGGTGGACGACCTGCACGAGAAGACGCTGGAGTACTCGAGGAGGGAGGGGGCGGAGAGGGAGACCCGGAGCATGGAGGGGACGCTGGCGGCGGCGACGGAGCTGCTCGCCGACGTGTTCGTGCTGTTCCTGGGGACGCTGGCGCAGGGGGCGGGGTTCAGGACGTTCTGGCTGGGGGTGCTCCGGCGGCTGGACACGTGCATCAAGTCGGACCTGGCGGCGGGCGGCGGCGCCGGCGTGATGCAGGAGCTGGTGCCGAGGATGCTGAAGCGGATGATCGTGGAGATGAAGGACAAGGGGGTGCTGGTCGCCATGGAAGGAGACGAGCTGTGGGAGATCACCCACATCCAGATCCAGTGGATCGCTCCAGCTGTCATGGAGGAGCTCTTCCCTGATTGATTACTCACTTACTCACTGCAGTTAATTACTAGTGTTATTAAGTTAGAGGTTACTCTGATAACCAATGTCATATATTAAAAAACGGAGACAGTATTATTGTTCAGTCTTTCTTTTTATTCTAACTAGGAATGTACACATTACCTCTATAACCATCTACGAAAGACTATGGCTTAGTTTTGGACTAAAATTAGGAATCAAAGACTAATGAGACTTTTAGCTTTGGCTATAATTGGTTAAGGTATATTCGAAGTTATTTTTACAGCAAATTATAGAAGTGACATATTACATATTAATATATTATATTGATTTTTTTCGAGTTTTTTCATAATCATTTAAATTTAAATGATAATGAAAAAAAAAGGAGAATGTTTCCTTGAGAGTTTGGGACAGTTTTCCCTTCGATTGGGGTGAAGGCAGTGTTTTTTTCTTAAATCAAATCTCAAATCAAGGGATCCTAAAATCACAATACCTGTGTTTCAGATGTGAATGATCTCTCTAATTAGCCAATATATGGGTAAAATGTGTGAGGCATGACATGTTGTCATTTGTTCAGTTATATATGCGCTGAACCTTGATATTTGCCATTGTGGGCACCACTGGCATTTACTGAGACCAAACAATTTGGTTCGGTATTTGGTCTTTTAGTAATTTAGGTCAAGAATGAAATACAATGCAAAATAATCAATACCAAGCTATCCTTTCGATTGGTTCAATTCGGTTTTCAATTATAACCTTTTCTTTTAACTTACTGTTTAAGAGAAAAAAAACCCACAAATTCACAATTAAATAGCGAACGCAGTCGCACGTCAACATCAAAATGGATGAGGCATTGCCGCTAGCTAGCACCTATAGGCTAGAGTTTAGAAATGGTAGGAGAAGAGGTCGGACCACCTAAATTCAAGGATGGGGAGGCATTATGTGGTTATTGCTGGGCTTTTGGTGTGAGAACGCCTGGTAGGGAGCGGGACCATGCATCTATGAGAGGGGTAACCGAATGGAGTGGTGGCTACGAAAGGGAGAGGGGTCTTAGCGGATTGTTGTGGTATCTTTCATGTTAGTTTTTAGGATATATTAATAATTGCTACGATTATATACTAAGTTTTAAGTGATTAGCGGTTGTAATTGTATGGAAGGTATAGATTAGGTTGGTGGGTTGGGCTGTGTTACACTTTGAGCTATATATAGTTTATTTGTCAGTCTGGTTAACCAAGATAATTGATCAAATTAACCATACTAAATTCATTTAGTTACAAATTGTCATTACATGGAAACTATCAAGTCAACAATTGTAAGTAAAGTGAGAGATGGGAAGTGGATGGCTTTATGCCTTCCTCGCTACTGATAGATTTGGCCAATGGAGACGTTCCTGCTAGAGCTAGCGATAGAGACAACGACATGCTCAAGAAAGAGGCAACGCGATAGAGGGAGGTGACAACGTAAGGGGAGTAGGTGGGTGAGGAACTAACAGGCTCAGAGGACAGTGAACGGACACGTAAGGATAGGGGGAGCAAGCGCTTGAGAAACTAGCATGCTCAGAGGACAACGAAACGGATACCGTGGAAGCATCGGGGTGATGAAGTCTGGGTGGAGACCAGGATGGTAAAGCAGGGTGGAGAAAATTGGAAGAAGAGCGTCCGGACTTTCCCTTCCACGTGAAAAACCATAGTTGGGGGATGTGATCTAGAGCCCATGTTCTAGGTGCTATGGATGGGATTTAAAGGCATTTGTACTTTGAGAGCTAATAGTGACCTGTTGGTAAGTTTCAACTAGCAAAGAAAACTGTTTAGAGGTATCCTAAGTAGTAATTTTTTCAACCTAACTTGCAGTTGATTGCAATTATGGCTGTGTTTAGTTCAGCCCAAAGTTTGGATTTTGGTTGAAATTGGAGATGATGTGACTGAAAAGTTGTGTGTGTATGACAGGTTGATGTGATGGAAAAGGACTGAAGTTTGGATCCAAACTTTGGATCTAAACACAGCCTATATCAATTCAAATTATTAAAAGAAAGGATAATTTGAATTTTTATAAAATGTCATTTTTGTTAAGGAGTAAAAATATGGAGTAGATGGATAGTACCCTTTTTTTTTTTCCGAATCCCCCTGATGCGCCTCTCTTTATACTCCGCGTAACGGTCGTTTCCCCCAAATCCCCAATCCTCTCCCCTCCCGTCTCTCATCCTTCTCCCTTTCCAAATTTCAAAATCCATCCATGGCCGGCGGCGGCGGCGGCCGTGGGCGCGGCGCGAGGGTGGCCGCGCCGGCGGGGGACAGCGGCAAGGGCGCCCAGGCGGAGTGGCTGCGGATCTACGACGGGATCGTGGCGATGCTGCGCAAGACGCAGGCGCAGGTGGAGGAGCTCGTCGCGGAGCGCGACCACCTCGCGGCCTTCGTCAAGATCCAGCACGACTTCATGGTCTCCCGCGTCGGCCGCCTCCAGTCCTCCCTGCAGCAGGTCTCTACCCCCCCATCCATCGGCCCCGCGCCGTCTTCCCTTCTAGGGTTTTTCCTCCGCTGATGCCGGTTAGGGTTTTGGTGGGATCCCAGGCGAGGAAGGCGGACGCCATCAGGAAGAGGTATGAGGCGGCCAACATGGAGATCCTTATTGGGGACAAGGAGCGGGAGGCCCGCTCCTACCAGAAGATTGCTGGTAAGAAAGGAACCGCTCCGCCTTCGTCTCCTTAATCGCTTCCTTTCGGGGGATTTTGGAGCAAAATCTCCCCCCTTTTCCGCTTGAAGTGGACAAGATTGGCGTCTTTGCGCCTCTTGGGCATCGGCTTCGTTGATTAGTAGATATTGGGTTCTCTGACTCCTTCCGATCTGTCGTAGCCAGGCTATTTCAATGGCTCCTGGCCATGCTGTCATGTTCTTTCTTAATTGCTGCTTCCAGTGGATGGAAAATGTATCATCTTTAGGCTAGTTCACAACCTAAACATCATGCAGTCTTGTTCAATTACACGGTCTAGATTAAGTATTTGTCGCACAGGTATTATTTTGGCGTTCTCTTCTTTTTATTAGTTTCATCAGGAAACTTGGTGCTGGTATGCCCTTTTCTTTGTGGTTTGAGGTGCTTCCAGTGGAAAAGTTTGTGCCTTTTTATTTGCAATTGCATTGGTCAGACTGATAGATAATGTTGCTGCAAGTTGAGCACAACCTAATCTTGCTTTCTTCTTTCTTTTCTGGCAAAAGGTAGAGGATGGCATTACCAAATTGTGTTTTGTATTCCATCTAGAAGGACATTTTACTGAAAATGGATCTACTATTTGTCTTGAAGACATTGTATATATGCATATTAAGTGGAAATATTGTTCAGGAAAAGGAAGTTTTTGTGAATTTATGTTGTTACTGATTACTGATGTAATTTCCTTCTGTTTCTGAATCAGAACTCACGGAGAATGATTTGGAGGACTTCAGAACTTCTATAGCTGCTTTGGCTGCAGAAAACTATGAACTGAAGGTACATACAAAAACAAGAGCTGCATGTGGCCCTTTTGTAGCTGCTGTAACTAACGAGCATGAGTTCAGCTTGTGCATACCACTAATTTTCCTAATCTTTGTTTCGTGATTCTGCTTGTTTCTATTACTACTAGGAAAAACTGAAGGAAGTGGAAAGGCATGCAGAACTTGCTGAAAACACTGTTGATCACCACATTCACAGTCCAAGAGATTTAAGAGCAGAGTTAAAAAAACTAAAGCACGCCTACAAGACTTTGAGCTCTGAAAAGGAAAAGGAAGTTTCTGCATTACGTGCAGAAAATGATTTTGTGTGGAACCAGTTGAGGACAATGGAGAATGATTATACTGATCTCCTTAAGAAGAAAAAAATAGAGGCAGCACAAGCTACTGAAGCTGCACAAAAGCTTCAGAAGAATTTAGAAGAGCTGCAAGATCAAAATAAGGGCAACGAGATCGGCAGATTACAAGCAGAAGCTGTTGATGCCAAAATGAACATATCAATTCTTGAGGATAAGCTACAGGAAATGCTTTCCTTGGTGAAGGAGAAAGACTTGGAAATTGAACAACTCAAACATGGTCAGCCTATGACCAGTCAGATCAACAAAAAGGATATCAACCAGAAGAACAGAAAATGTAGGTCCCAAGACCCTCCTTCAAGGGACAAATCAACAAATTTGCAAGCCACACCGCCTGGGAGAAAAGTGAAGATTTCCAGACAGCATGCATCAAGTTCAAAACAGAAGCAAGTCCAGTCAAGAAATAATTCTCGTAGGCAAAAATTAGAAGGTGATAAGTCTGAGGTTGGCGAAAAGCGGAAGCGTGCCTTGCCATCATCCAGTGTAAGTATTCTTATTTCAAATACATGGTCAGCTCTTGGTGTACATTATTTACTTTATGTGTATATTTTTGTTTATTAACTCTACTTACTGTTCACAATTCCATATTTGATGTATAATGTTGTGCTTTAAAGCAAAGTTGTTTGATCTATCGTTGTTTATGTCCAAATTAACTACTTTATGGACTAATATTTGAACCTTTGTTATGACAGCAGTACATTGTTGTCATGTGTCGTAGTGTCCTAATTCTTGGCAAGTTGCGTGAGTTGCACCTTGTTGTAAATATGGACAGAAAGTAAGGTAGATGGAATTTAGATGAGTATTATGTGAGTCACTGGTGCTCATAAAGGACCATCGCTCATTTGCTCTATACACTATTAAAGTATTAAGAACCTGGCAAAATATTTTTTTTCTGCTTCCAGTTTTCTTTTGGTATCGCAACACTTTTTGCTCATTAGTTACAGTGTCCTAATTCTTGGTAGGCTGCATGAGTTGCCTCCTACTGTAAATATGGACAAAGAGTAAAGTTGATGGAATTTAGGTGGGCATTATGCTAGTTGTAGATGCTCATAAAGGACCATCATACATGCACTTGGGGTACTATGTAACACATGGAAGAACATGTCTTTTGACTACCAGACATCACTGTTGTATGCATAGGCCAAAATAACACAATGATGGAGGATAGCATCTTTATCCATGGTGCTTGTACTTATTTTGCAACACTAATTCCAATGCCCTAATTCTTGGTGGGCTGCATTAGTTGCATCTTGCTGTAAATATGGGCAAATACTAAAGTTGATGGGAAGTAAGTGAGTGTTCTTCAAGTCCAGAATCCTCACAAAAGAACTGTCGCATAGTCTTTTTTGCGGAGTCTATATTAGGTTACTTGGTCAGACTGTTGGGCTCTGTGGTATCTGGTATCCTTTTGTGTCAAATTCTTCTGTTCCTCTTATGTCCTGGTGCTTGTATGTCCAAAGTGTCCTTTTTGTTAGTCAACTTAACTTCTGCAGAATTGGTTTTGTAATTGTTCTTTGATGCATGTATGATTCATGGGAAGATCGTGGGAATGTTTGAGTAATTAATTTGTGTTTTCAAAAGGCTACGATGGGAATGAGCCACACACATCTTGTTTCTAGCCATTTGCTATTATTTGCTCCTTTGCCCTTTTTATGTACCAATGTTAGATTCAGTCATGTCAGAGCCTTGTGTTGGCTTTAAACAATGTATTCTTTCCAATTTCCAACTATTGTCGGTAAAGTTATGCAACTTTTTGTGTGTTTTAAAAGTAAGATAATGTTTATAAACCCTTATCTTGTGATTATCACAGAACACTTTATTCTTGAATATGATCTGCTTTGTTAAATGAACCTATGCATTGGTCTTTACTGTCTTAGGTCTTCAGTCCTGACTCCTGAATCCTGATTTGTGTCTAGTTGAGGTGCTAATTGTACGTTTTTTTTTCTTCATGAATTTCATACAGAAGTTTTATACATGCTGACAACATGTCCACCATGCAGGGTCTGCAACGATGTTCCGCAAGGCAGCAGGCGAAATCCTCTGCATCTCCAGTGGTCCAGCCATTACTCTTCTCCCCAATATTCCGGGTTCCAAAGGTGAAGACCCCGACTCCTCCATAGCCACAAGCAGTCAGTTCCCCCCAGGACCAGGTCACCAGGAGCCAGCCACAGTAGGTCTGATATCCTGACTTGTGCAGCTGTTGATAGGGATTGTGGCACTGACAGTTGATGAGGCTAACCTTAATTCCCAGGAACTGCATCTGCATTGCTCCTTTATGCTCCCAGTAGGTCATTGGTGTGTTTGTAGCATACTTGACGCAGCTCTTGAACAAAAAAAAAAAAATGTAGGCTATGTTAGAACGATTTTTTTCTTCATCTTTTCCTTGTGGAATGCGATGTGTATTATTTAGGCACACACCCTTGGTGGTGAGAAATTTGTCGATGCCCCATAGTGTCAGATTGGCTTGATCTGAATGAGTTCTGCGTAAATTTTTTTTCCATTGTTCGATGTATGAACTCTGAATGCCAGGAGGCTATGTATTTTGTTGTGTATATATGTAATGTACGTATCTCGTACATCGTTAACAACATCCATAAATTATTCTGTCTGATTTGATGTAGTTTGTGCCTGATGAGATGGATTCTATGAAAAGTTTTATTGGTGCGAATTATGACTCCGGTTGTTTTATATACGACTGCTGATAAGCCTTGGAAAGATACAAAAAATAAATAATTTGTGGGCAAAAATTCTGGATTTAGACATGATAGTTATGTTTTGCCATGAAGAGTCAGCTGTAGTGCGCTTGGTGTTATCTAGATTATGTGGTGTTAATTATGTTATGCAATTATCGGGGGTTGTATTGAATGAATGATGAACACTTAACAGGGACTCAGGGAGACTGCTCAATTTGTTGTGTTGCTTTGTAGTAGGTGGTTAACATTTTCTTCTGGTCGCCTAATGATTAACCACGCATCAGGTTTAGTGGTGTGGTGCTCAAGGGCTAAGGGCCGGTTTGGTTCATAGCCTAAAATGGCATTACCAATGTTTGGGCCACATTAACAGTACAAAGTATAATTTTGGTTTGGATCCAAATATTGGCTGGCCTATGCAAAACAATAGGTCACGCCATTGACAAGAGCCAAAACGCAGGCGTGAAATTTAAACTCTTGCGCGGGCTCGGACGACGCTCCATATCCAAGCTGCACAGTAGTACACAAGCAGAGATTCCCATTTATTGGCATCCACCTACCGCTCATCATCTTCTCTAGCCACAGGCCACAACCTATAGCTCCTCCAATCCCGAGCTAGAAGACACAGGAGTCCATCTTGCCATCCATAGTCATCTTCTCAAACAATCAAACCCATAAGAGCTGATCAAATGGGGTAGAAATTTTGGAGTAAATCTGCTGGGGAGGGGACGAGAGTGAGGCGGAAGGGTTCTGCTCAGGCGACAGAGGACGGCATACGGGCGCCGCGATTTCAGCTGCAGCTCTACTGACTCCGCCGCGCTCAAGTGCCATCACACAAAGGTAACCATTCCTTCCATAGAATGCTTTCCCACTTGTGTTGATAATAAAATTTCTGATGTATAATCTGCCATTAGCATCTTATGTACTAGTAGTAATAAAAGTTAGTTGGCCGAACATCTTACTAGTTTAGTGTTGATGCTTATTTCACCTGTACTTTATTAGTGTGTCCTTTTACATCTAAGTGAATATCTCCTTTTTTTTTGGATAAATCTGTATGTTGGCACAATAGTATTTGATTTTCTAAAGTAATTTCAAACTGGTAATCTGCTTCCAGATGGAGAGCAATCGACAGCAATATGTGCATTGCTTCTTGTTGAGGCAAAAGGCTGTAGTGATACTTCTGGTTTTGATCCTCGTCTGGTTGAGGAATAAAAATGGTAAAAGAAGTAAATGCAAAGGGGTACGGTATGGGCCCCTGATCCATAGGGATGTATGGAGAACAAGTGAATTAATTAGGTTGATCGACACTTCAGATAGGATATGCACACAACAATTGAGAATGCCCCGTCAGTTATTCTACAGGCTCTGTTCTCGTCTTAAGAACAAGGGACTACTAGTTGACACCTTTCATGTTTCAGTAGAGGAGCAAGTGGCAATGTTTCTGAAGAAGGTTGGACAACATCATTCAGTTCCATCTGTAGGATTCTTATTTTGGCGATCTGGTGAGACAGTGAGTAGGTATTTTCATATTGTGTTGCGGGCCATGTGTGAGTTAGCTCGAGAACTCATTTATGTCAGGTCTACCGATACACATACTAAGATCACCAGCAACCCAAACAAATTCTATCCATATTTTGAGGTAACTCTAAATACCAAGAGACAATAATTCATATTCCATTAACTTTTGTTTATTTCACTCGGATGTTTTTATTTTGTCTGCACTTAGGGCTGTATTGGGGCACTAGACGGCACACACATCAGGGCAAGTGTGCCAGCCAAGAAGGTGGATAGGTTTAGAGGCCGCAAGTCATACCCCACACAGAACGTATTGGCTGCTGTCGACTTTGACCTTAGGTTCACATATATCCTATCAGGTTGGGAGGGGTCAGCTCATGATTCTCTTGTCTTGCAAGATGCATTGTCGCGCCCAAATGGTCTTAAAATACCAGAAGGTAATTAAACATTTTGAAAGAATCGTAATTAGCCTTGTTGTAAGAAGATAACATTAGGCTCATATATGACATGATTGATGGTTGTAGGGAAATATTTTTTGGCTGATGCTGGATATGCTGCTAGGCCGGGTATATTGCCGCCATATCGTCGTGTTCGATATCACCTAAAAGAGTTTCGTGGCCCTCAAGGTCCAAAATGCCCAAAAGAGCTATTCAACTATCGTCATTCTTCACTTCGAACTACAATTGAACGAGCTTTTGGTGCTCTTAAGAACCGCTTCAAGATTCTTATGAATAAGCCATTCATACCCTTGAAAGCCCAAGCAATGGTGGTTATCGCTTGTTGTGCCCTTCATAATTGGATATTGGACGATGGACATGATGAATTTGTCTCCGATGAGGATACGTGGTATGCTCGCCTACCAAGGAGTAGTAACCGTGTCACTGACAAAGGGGCTGATGTACGTGAGTGGGCAGCCAAGCGTGACGATATTGCCAATCAGATGTGGAATGATAGAAACAACATAGATGTCCACGATGTTATGACCAGCGAATGAGTTACCAACGTATATTGCTTACAATCTTTGTTTTTTGTATTAACTGACTACCATTGTTCATATGAAGTGTTTTACTTACAATTCTCCTATGATGTATGCAGTATGGGAAATCGTACTGAAGATAATAGCAAGGAAGGTGGCTCTCGTGAAAAGTATATCACTTGGAGTGATGATGCCACTCAGTTCATGCTTGAGTGGTATATATCGCTCCGCAAGGACAAACCTACCACCTTCAAGTGGAGGAAACAACACCACCAGCAGTGTGCTACTGCTTTGAATGACAAGCTTGGACTTAGAGTCAACAGAAGCCAAGTCCATTGGCATTTCAGGCTATGCAAGGAAAAATGTAGTTGGATCTGTGCAGCCTTAGGAAAAAGTGGCTATGGTTTTGATGCAACATCATGCAAATTTAACATTGACCCATCGGAGAAGGAAGCAAACAAACTTGGTGTAAGTTATTCTATGATTGCACACTAGTTTGAGTTATAATTCATACAAGAATTGTTAAGTTTGTTTATTTCTAACCATGCTTCTTCTAATGACAGACAACTAAATACAACTACTTGACTAAGCCTATCAAATTCTTCCATCTCTTTGAAGAATTATTTGTGGGCTGTTCAAAAGCTGATGGCTCTCTTGCGATGGACCAGTTTACTGCTAATACTAGTAGTGATAGTGATGGCAGTGGTAGCATCAAGGAGTTGGAAGAATATACATTTCCACTGCAAGATGGTGGCAATGATTCCGACACAATACCTCGCTATAGTCCGACAACTGATGCCACTTCTTCAGGGCAGAAGCGTAAGTTTGTGAAATCACCTACCAAGAAGATTGTGAAGCATAAAACGAGCCGCCACAAAGCAGAGGAGGATGAGCTGATAGCTAGTATCCTTAGGCTTGCTAACTCTCTTGCATCTGCACAGTCTGTTGCATCTGTTGAAGTGCCCTCTGTAGGAGATCCAAATGCAAGTATTTGGAAGCGCATAGAAGACCTCACCATCCCAGCAAGTGACAAAATTGAACTTGCAATCTTTCTCACCAAGCCAGAACAAGAATGCTTTCGTTCTTATCTGCGAGTTGCAAGTGATGAAAGTTTCCAAGCTTGGGTTATAGATTACTTTGGGCGCAAATGTGCTACCGATGGTGGCTATGTCACTCTGTGAATCATTTGCCAGGTGGTGACATTTTGGTTAGGGAGCAATGCATTTTGATAAACCCATGTTACTGTTATATACTTATGATATATGCTGCCACTACCATATAGGGGATGGCAGTGTGAAGTATAAAGTAGGGGTTAGTGCAAACCCATGATGTAATATATGGCACTACTATGTGGGTGATTACGAAGTACTACTATGTAGGGATATGTGCAAACCAAAATGCTGTAATGCATGATGTGTTATTGCTGCACTAGTTATGGAGCTTTGAAGTCTAATTTCAGTCATACAGTATTTCTTTTATATAAACACGCCCAGCTTTGTTGCTGCTATATTTGATACAAGGAGGTTTATTTAAGAGAGAAACAAAGAATGATGTCAAAGAAATCAACACAGCAAACAAGAACATTTAGCTGCCTTTACACATATTCATTTTTCAGGAATTAGCTAGCAGTACCATTAACGGGAGGCAATATAACTACGATCAAAAGAGCTAGCAGTACTGCACATATACACCCGGACCACAAGTCCACAACCCATCATCAAGGGCTAATAAACACTTCAGTTTTTCACTTATTAAAATTTGACTACAAAATAAAGAAACATTAGGATCTGGAGCGCAGGAAGATATGAAAGCAGAGGTGAGAAGGTGAGGAATATGAAGGCAAAACAAGAAAAGGCATAGCCATATGAAGGCACCAAACCAAACTTGGTATAGCCAAAAATTGGCTAGGTCAATTTTGGCTACTAACCAAACTCAATTTTACCTTTCCAAACAATGTCCATAACAAAATATGCCTATGACCAAAATTTGGTAAGGCTCTTTTAGGTCTCAAACCAAACCTGCCCTAAATCTTTGGATTCTATCTAGTTCTACCTGCCACTGGGATCAATTAGTAAAAACTTAAAGCTTATTCTTGCACTACATTTGTGGCGCTGATATCATGTTGGATTTTTTTAGTCTCTTTCTCTACGTGATGTTGCATTTCTTTCCTTTAAAGTTTAAAGCCATCTAAATTTTAACCTCAACATGTGTAAGTAGAATTGTCAGCTCTTCGGCCAGTTAGTTAATCTCTAGTGTCTTTTTTTTTTCCTTGCAGCATGCAAAAGTATAGGACTCTGACTCCATAAGACTACAATGCATTGGACTATCTGAAAATTATCCGCTCTGATCCGCAATCGTTTTTTTTCATGGACAGAAACTATCTGCTCTATTTTAATCCCTATATCTTTAATCCGGCGTGAGTTTTTACTCCAATCTATAGTACAAAAATACAATATGCATATCTCCGGCCGGTTTAAAGAAAGTCCAGTCTTTTCCCGTTTCGTTTCTTGCGGCAAAGGCAGAAGAAGTAGAGGACCCGGACTCACGGAGACTGACGCGAGGGACCCACCCCACCCGGCCCAAGACTGGCGGCGCAGCTAGATCGAGACCCGGCCCAACACGACAGGAGCCCAGCCCACTGCCTCCTCTTATTAATTCGGCTATTCCTCCTCCTCCTTTCGTCTCCTCCACGCGACGCGATTTCTCTCTCCTCTTCGCTCTCGCAAGCCAAGTCGCAATCCCCCCAAACCCTCGCCGCCGCCGCCGCCGCCGCCTCCATGCCGTTCACCCCGGGGCCCTACTCCGGCGTCAGCACCCTCGCCCTCGTAAGCGCATCATGCCCTCTCTCTCCCTCCGTTCCTCCCGCGGCCGCCTCTGCTGGGGCGGCGGCGGCGGCTGCTGTGGCTGTTTCCAGATCGGATCTGACTTGAGTTTGATGATGATGCAGGTGGCTAGGGCGTCCGCGCTCGGCGTCGGCGTCGTCTACGGCGCCGTCAAGCTCTCCATCCTCAAGGTAATCTCTCTCTCTCTCCCCGACCTACCCATGATGATGGCCGGGTGATTACTTGGATGCTTGTGTTGGGATTAGATTGGATTGGATGGAACGGTCTGAGGTTAGATAGGATTGGATTAGATGGAGCGATGTGGGGCTGGAATCAATATCACCCTGGTTCTCCCCCGCAAAAAAAAAAATATCACCCTGGTTCTCTCATGCGTCCAGCCTCACTCGAGAATGTTGCCATGATTAGTTTTTGATATGTCTCCTGCTTGTTGGATCTATCAGTTTATTGTTTATATTATCTGTAATGTAGTAGAATCGATTAGCCATGATCAATTTATTTTGTTTCCATGTTTACTATTGTCTGTAATGTACTACTATTGATTAGCCATGTGCATGACTATGAATGAGCGATTGTCAGTTGTTCTAGAGTACATAAACTGAATATTCCACTGTGAGGCTCAAGAATACATATTTGTCCTAGTTTCGTTGTGAGTTGGCAATTTTAATTCCACCTTTTCAATCCCTTGTGGTTAAGGGCTTTGGATTGGGACATTTGAGAGGCAGTTTTGGTCTTGCATGAAGCGTTATCTGTAGTTTGCATGGCATTATTTGAATGTTGTGGTAATTGTTATGTAACCATCTAGGGGCTGGCTGAGTTAAATTACTAGTTTAACACCTATCAGGGAGACTGCTTAATTTGTTGTGGTGTTCTCGTATGTTGTTAGCATTTGCTTCGATAATCTCATGATGCACGTGCCAGGTTTATTGGTGCTCAAGAGTTAAATTTGTCATGTAATCTTTATATCCTGTTAGGTTATCCTTTGTTTGGTTAGGGCCTTAGTCGATACTCGAGAGGCAGTTCTGGTCCCGTGTGAAGTGTCATCTCTAGTTTGTGTGTTGTCGTCTGACTGTTGCGGTAAATTGTTATGGGATTAAGTTGAATGAGTTAACAACTAATAACAGGGTGATTGCTAAATTTTGTTTTGGTGTTTCTGTATGTGGTTAACATTTGCTTCTATCTCCTCGTGATGAACGTGCCAGGTCTATTGGTGTTCAAGAGAAAAATCTTCATATTCTAGTTCCGTTGAGTAGCTCCTGTTGCAGTGTGTTAGATTGAACTAGCCTTTGCTGATAACATCACATACTTGGTTTTCTCCTATGCTATTTTGTAACTAGCAAACCTGGTCCTGACGTTAGAGTATGAAATGCTTTTGGCACTCAACCTTGGCAACGTGGAAATCATTGCCTGGACACCTGATTGTGTTCAGCGTTGCTTTATTCTGTTGTATAGTTTCTATCTTAGTCCTCCAATATGGTTTCTACCACTGTGGTTCTAGTTAATAGAATTATCAATGATGCTATATTAATTGCCACTCTGTATGCTATCAAGATTTCTTTTGTCAGTCATCTTTTCTTATATTGTGTACATGTTTGTTCTCCAGGCGACAAAACCTAACAAAAAGGAGGCGGCAAATGCGCATCACTGAGGACAGGAACGCGTGGCGGTAACTCCAACGGAAGGATGTCATAAATTCTCATTGTACCCCCTCGTCTATACGTGCACCTGGTTTATGATTTGTGGACCTCTTTTCTGAAACCCAGCTGCTGGGAGATACAATTAATCTTAGTTTTGCTTGCTAATAATTTCTCGATCAAATGACTTGAAACGAAGAAGGGAAAAAGATGATCCAATTTTGTTTTGAACTCGTGTTAGAATTTAGGCCACTGGAAGCTATCTTGCAGTTGAGGTGAAATTTAGCCTTGTTATTGTGTTGATCCAGTTCTGTGGCTGCATTGTGTGGTATGTGTTTCTTTTGCCCCGTGAAAGCCTGAATGCGTTGCTCGCCGAGATAGCATAAACAACACTTGCAAATGCTAGTCTCGGCGCCAAGGTTATGGCTATATCCCACAGAGGCCTTTTGTGAATCTGCTAATTATTCAGGTCATCAGTTGGATCATGCCACAGTTTGGAAACTGTGTGTGTCTCTCATTCTAATATATAGATGTACTAGTTCGCTAGTTGTATGCGTATGAACTTGTTTTAAACGATAACTCTTACTGTAGCACCTTACTTTCTTTTACACCAAAACCTTTGCGCGAACCAGATTGGAGATGAAGAGGTCTCGGGAAGGGAGATGAAGGGATTGAGACTGCCTCAATGCCGGCTTTAGGACCTGTTTGGTCGCTACATATCCTGAGAGAAGCTGGCCCGACCTGAGACAAGCCTGAGGTTGCATCATGTGGGTTGTTTGGTTGCTTACTCTGAGATGGGTTACTTCGGCACAACAATAGTCAGGCGAGGCAGCAACGTTCTGGCACTGCACCGTGGGCCGGATAACTTGCCCCAGACGTATTTTGGCATAATGATCTTCATTTGATCTGAGGTCTTTCAAGGTACTCAGTCTTAACTCTTAACTACGGAAGTAGGAGATCTTGACCATTTCTTATGCATGATTTATCATCTTGAACAAAATGTTATGTGCTCCTTCCATTAATACATCATATGAAAAAAAAACCATTACTATTGCGCACAATTATCCTACTAAATTAACTTTGCATGTGAGTACCTACTAAAGAGGCAACATCCAATAAAAATTGGGGGCCTACTTGTTAACTGAACAACTGAATATATTAATTTTGGGTACTTAATTCCAACATTGAATATTGTAAGAAATATATTCAAATTATATAACAATAGCCAAATAAATTTTATACTTTGGCTGAAACTATTTATATTTTAATCTGAACCCCAAATTACTGTTCTCATAAAATAAAAGAATTAAACATCATTTAAAAATTCCAAAATATTTCAAGAATTCTATTATAAACTGAAAACAAAATCAAATCTATTTCAGTTTGTTGCTTCAAGTATAAAGTGAAAACTAAACCTCCTCTTTTTCCACGCCATGGGCACTGTCGTTGCCCTTTTTCCACGCCATAGGCATTGTGTTTGGATCCAGGGACTAAACTTTAGTCCTTATCACATTGGACGCTTGGACACTAATTTAGGGTATTAAACATAGACCACTTACAAAACTAATTGCATAAATGAGAGCTAATCTGCGAGACAAATTTTCAAGCCTAAATAATCCATAATTAGAGAATGTTTACTGTAGCATCACATGGGCTAATTGTGGATTAATTAGGCTCAATAGATTCGTCTCGTGAATTAGTCTAGGGTTATGAAATGTGTTTTTTCATTAGTCTATGTTTAATATTTCTAATTAGTATGCAAACATCCGATGTGATAGGGACTAAAATTTTTTAGCCCCATCCAAACTACCCCTCATGTTGCCAGATACACCAACCTACCAACTTCCTTTCTACTTAGGGGCGGATCCAGAACAAGATTTAAGTGGGGACTCATCTCCTCCTTTCTTCAGCCCCCCTACTCTTCATTTTCTCCCACTATTCCCCTTTCATCTCCCCTTCTATCAATGGTGATCCAGCAGAGTAGGGGGGACTCGAGTCCCCCCAGCACCTACGTTGGATCCGGCCCTGTTTCCAGTGGCTGAAGAAGTGGCTCCACCGTGGCCACCGCTCACCACCACCATGCTTCATGCACACCCTCTAACCTTCCTGTAAGCACTATTACAAAATCTTTAATACGGACACCCTCATATGTGCCGGTTCATCTAAAACCAACACATATGAGGCTTTTTTCGTCCTCCTTACCCCTCAAAGAGGGTTTAAAACTAAAACTGGTATCTATAACATCTTATAGCTTTGGTTTATTAAAAAAAAGATACTAATAATAAAAGTTTTTTTTAAAACGACCCCTATACTTGAGATAAAAGTGCCGGTTTTGAAAAAACCCCAGCTCTTTTAGTGGGAGCTAGCCAAGCTGAGCTGAGCCGATGCGGAGCGTGCGTGGAGTGGGAGGATAGAAAACAAGTATCGACGTCCTTATCCTCTCCCCTCCTCCATCCTTTTCCTCTCTTTTGCTCCATCTCCCATCTCCCTTCCTCTCCTCGGCGCTGCGTGGCACCTGCCATCTTTTTATCTCCCCTGTGTGGCATGCGGCGGCTATCCCCTGTGCACAATGGCAGTGAACACAACTTCCTCTCCCCTATGCGGCATGACGGTGGTGGCGGCTACCTCTTCCACTCCCTGGCCCAGCGCAGTGGCCACCGGATTTGGCCAGAGCTTGGGATGGCCAGATCCACGCGTGGGCGGTGTGCGGACGGACTTCTCCGCGATGGTGAGTGCAGGTTACTCCACGGCGGGGAGCGGGTGAATTCTACACCACCACTAACCTCGACTTTACCAGATCCGGCTACCATGATCTGTTGTTCGTTTTTTCATCTTATTCTTTCCCCTCTGATGCATAGGTGAGTGAGATTTTGGGCAAATCCCAGACACTTGATGAATAGCAGCTAGCTAGGCGGATAGAGTATTTATGGACACCAACAGGGAAGATTGGTGATCTAATGGGCTCCACGAGTCAAGTGTACACGCACCACCAGAGCGCTTTCATCCAGAAGCGGTGCATCCATGATAACTTTATGTTGGTCCGACAGTCTGCCAAGCGGTTGCATGAGAGGCACCAGCCTACGGCTCTCCTGAAACTTTGACATAGCCCAAGCCTTCGATTCAATCTCTTGGCAGTTCAATCTCGAGTGCTACAGCACAAGGGCTTTGGCCGCCGGTGGCAAGCTTGGATTGCCATCCTGTTCAGAACTTCCTCCACGAAGGTCCTTCTTAATGGTTCGCCCGGAGCCTCCATTATCCATCATCGGGGGGTGCGGCAGGGGACCCCATTTCTCCCATGTTGTTCATCCTTGCAATGGACGCTCTCTTGGCCCTCTTTGCCCTCGCGGAGAGTGAAGTGATCCTACGGCCCTTAGGTGTTCCTCACCGGATCTCCTTGTATGCCGATGATGTGGTCGCTGGGGAACTTGCTGCAGCACAAGGGATCCTTGCTCTCTTTGGAGAGGCCTCTGGTCTTCATACCAACTTTACCAAATTCTCCGCGATCCCGATCAGCTGCTCGGAGGAAGAGGTCGCAGTACTCGGTAACTCCCTCCCCTGCCCAGTTGAGGAGTTCCCATGCAAATATTTGGGTTTGCCTCTCTCCATCAGAAAGCTGCGTCGCGAGGACCTCCAACCTCTGGTCGATAGGATTGCGCAGCGGCTGCCACTGTGGCGATCGGATTGGCTCCAGCCAGCCGAGCGCCTAGCACTTGTCAAAGCAGTGCTGAGTGCGATCCTGGTTTACCTGCTCATCACCATTGCTCCCTCAAAATGGGTGCTGAAAGCCATCGACAAGATACGACGCGGCTTCCTCTGGTGTGGTCGTGCGAATGCTTAGGGTGGCCACTGCCGGCTGGCTTGGTCCCGAGTCTGCACGCCATTGGAATATGGGGGACTTGGCATCCACAACCTGGAGTTCATGGGAATCGCACTCCGTTCTAGGTGGCTCTGGGCTCAACGCGCCTCCCAATCCCTGTCCTGACAGGGGTTGCAAATCCTGTGCTCCAGACAGGAGTGCGAGTTTGTGGCTGCTTCCATGACCTGTGTTCTTGGCGACAGCAAGTTGATCCTCTTTTGGGAGGACAAATGGCTACAAGGTTCGAGTCTTCGCTCTTTGGCACCCGAGCTCTATGATCGCGTCCCGGTGCGTGTCCGCCGGAAGCACTTGGTCGCTGATGCGTTGGCCAACAACCTTTGGATCTGCGATCTCCATGGCTCCTTGGGAGTCCAGGCAATCTTGCAATACTTGCATATTTGGTCGTTGCTGCGGACAACAACTCTCTCCGAGGGCCATCCTGATTCTTTCATTTGGAGGTGGGAGAGTTCGGAGTCGTATTCCGCCCAGTCGGCTTACCTTGCCCTCTTCGCGGGCAGGATCTCGTTCTAGCACCTGCCAATCTGGCGGTCTTTTGCCCCGCCTTGGTGTCGCTACTTCCTGTGGTTGGTCGCTCACCGACGCTGCTGGACGGCTGACCGTTTGGAGAAGCGTGGACTGCCACACCCAGCCTTTTGTGTCTTCTGTGACCAAGTGGAAGAGACAATCGACCACATTCTGATTGGGTGCCCTGAGTCCCTCCAGCTATGGTGGACCGTCCTTTCAATCCTCGGCCTTCCTTAGTGTTTCCCCTCTGGCGCTGTTTCCTTTCATGAGTGGCACTGCTCTTGCCGGCTCTAAGTTCCGAGGGAGCGCCGTCGTGGGTCCGATACGATTGTGACTCTTGGCGCTTGGTCTATTTGGAAAGAAAGGAACAACCGTGTATTCAACAACCGTTCCCGGTCCTGGCCTGAGGTTGTCACAGCCATGGCGCAAGAAGCCGCCCTGTGGCGTCTTGCCCATCCCCTATCGCCAACGCTCCCTAGTAAGCGTGTTTGGTCGTTCGGTCGTCACATTGTAATAGCGAGAGTGGGCTTAAGTCTTTTTTTTTCCTTTTCCCCCTTTTCCCCTATCTCTCTTCTTTGTCTGCCGTTTGTATAAATTTTATTTCTTTTAATACAAAAGTGCGCAATCCTTTTGCGTATTCCCGAAGAAAAAGTGTACGCGCACCGCTGCTGAAAATTAAAATTACCGGCCCGGATGAAACAGTCACGCCTAACTACATGCCTTATAAATTTCCATACAAAATTATACAAATACCTTCCTGCTGGCTAGCTATCATGTAAGATGAAGCTATATATGCCTATACTAGCTAGTGTGTGTTGGTAACCCGTCCCTCTCTCTTATCACGTCCATAATACGTCGCCTATATATTTGAAACTATACACACATCGTCGTCTATGCCAGAAGAAGCTGCATATGGATGCATGCATCTGTACACAAGTAGTGTCGAATATACTGCTACTAGCTAGTCTCGACGACGGGGTCGATCAGGACTGTTCACCTGCAAACACTGCATGCAGTGACCCAAAAAAAAAAAAGAATTATAACGTCGAAAGCTAGCTAGAAGATCAGATGGAGGAATATTACAGTGAAGTGGACGCGAAGCAACGAACCCAACACACGCATTATATCTAGTACAGTAGTAGTAGTATATATGTATTGAAAAGCTAACAACATAATCTCCAGATCGTCGTCGTCTCCAACTACATTTCCACTTGATTGGTATCGGATCGTCGATCTCTCGTAGCTAGCTTTGCTTGCTGGTGTTTTGTCTTGTCTCCAGTAGTTATAACTGCTTAGCTGCTTGCTTGCTTAATCTCACTTGCTTCTCGACCAATACTCCACTTGTGATCCATCACATCATCATATATATATATATATATAGCATCTCATATCCATCCATATATAGATCCATGGGTATCTGTATACATATGTGTGTCTTACTTTTGATTCATTAGATGTGTCCATCAATCCATCCATCCATGCTTATTTTCTCAAGAATGCATGCAGATTCATCGAGTTATTACCTACCTAGCTAGCCAGATTAAAATTTCTGCTCAAGCTAGCCATCGATCATCTGATAGCTAGCTCGATCGATATATCAATTCAAGCTAGAGGAGAACACTGCAAGTCAGCAATGGCCGGCGGCGATGGCGTGACGGTGGTGGGGCGGGCGGAGATCGACACGCGGGCGCCGTTCAGGTCAGTGAAGGAGGCCGTCGTCCTCTTCGGCGAGAAGGTACTCGCCGGCGAGCTCCACGCCGGAGCCGGGCGGCGGCTACTCGCCACATCCGACCAGCTGCAGCAGGTATGTTGCATTTTCATAAATCAATCTGAAACACATATATGCAGATGATGACTGTCTTTTTAATAAGTCAAATGACTCCTCTGCCTTTAAATTCAGATTAATTGCATTGGTTATCTCTTTCGTTGATTAAAAACAATCGATACGGACAAACTGATCGAGGATTTGTGCCGCTCGATCATATATAATTGCAATGGACATGAGGATATATTTGTGCTCTGTCTTGCTCGATCCCAAATCTATATTGCTCATAAGTTTGTATTCCAAATTATAATTGATTTTCACGAGTATCAGAGCTAGTTAATTATTATTATTGCATTTCTTGACCAAGTTGGTGCTAGCTAGATAGCTGTTTGTTGCTTGCCAATGTGTTTACCTAGGTAGTGGCAATTTTTTTTTATTTTTTTAGAGAAGTGTATTTTTTTACCTAGCCTTTACATCCAATCGGATATATACAACCTTTTTAAATTAGGAACTTAGCCTATATCAAGCATGGAACTGCCCTCAAATAATCCAATCTAATGCCAATTTGCTTTATAGTTTTGTAGGGCACTTGATTTATTTAAATATTCACATTCATGTCTTTACCAGTTCTTCAGTTGATGGATGTTGCTGTCAAATGAGAAGTCATGCTAGCTAGCTAGCTATTCCTTTCTTCTGAACCAAGTTAAAAAGATGTGGCAATTAAACTAGCAGCTACTAGAAGCATTCTTTGCCATGTCCACGTGTCTTCTTTTTAAACATGCATGCAAACTCTGTTAGCTATTGGTGGTGATATCTACTACCAACCCAAGCACTACAAAATCAAAGCAAGCAAATAATTAATTATTAATACTTTATCTCCATCCAAGACTCTAAATGATCTTCTTTAAAAACACTCTCTTTTTACCACACAAAGTACACAACTAGCTTGTAAATAAGATAGTTACATTGGTGAACACATGGAATCAAATTGGAAAGTGTTTGCACTAGCTAGCTAGGACTTTGATATGTTCCTTCCACCTGAATTAAGGAACCTATAAAAGGTATAGTAGAGCTGCCTAGAGCCTTCATTTGATAATAATGTCATCAATATACAATACTGCCATTAGGCCCCCCTGATGATCGCTTTGGACATAATGTATGCACTAGGCTTTAGCTTATATGTAATTATATCATTTACCGTGTAAAAAATTACGATAATTTTATCATCCTTAATAATGTACCGGGAGGTAACACATTTTCTAGTATAAAACATAAAACCTCTATACACTAGGTAACTTGAGCTACCAAAATTTTTAGTGTAAAATTTAAATAGTTCAAGTTACTTTCTCAATGACTATAAAATTTGTCAAAAATTTAATGACCATACATCAACAAGATGTGCAAGTTATAAAATATGAACACATGAACCCAAATGGTAGAGGAAAAAAAATGAAGGTGTAATGAAGTGAGAAAAACATTGTTGCTTTACTTTGTTTTTCTTTGTAGATCATTGGAGTTACTATATATATATATCTGCCTCTGAAAACCTTTAATTTTCATTTCCCATATGCATTATATATCTTGGTCCAACAGAATCGTGCTACCACAACACCGCCGGCAAGATGGCCAACAGTTAGTCAAGTCAAACAAATCGCCGGCGCGGTGGCAGCGGCGGCGGGGGCGACACGCCACGCGCCGGCGATGGCAACGGCGGAGCTAGAGGAGGCGAAGCAGGAGCTGGAGAAGGAGCGGTCGGAGAAGAAGAAGATGGCCGGCTGCATCCTCTCCCTGCAGGAGGAGCTCAGCAACGCCATGAGCGAGCTCAACAAGCTCAAGGCACGAGACAACGAAGACGACGACGGCGGCGGCGAGGCGGCCGCCAAGGTGATCGACCTGCAGGTGGAGGATCTCAAGTTCGTCGAGATCGACGACGACAAGCCACAGCCGCGCCGACAGTCGCCGTCGACGACGGTGACGGCGGCGGCGGCGGCGGCGGGGAGCGCGTCCCCCGGCGAATTCCAGAAGAGGAGGTACGTGACGTTCGCCGACCCGCCGACCGTAGCATCAGCGGCGTACCGCGCGCCGCCATTGCCGGACGTGGTGGTGATGGAGCCGCATCACCATCGTCCCGCCGCGCCGCCGCTGTACCGCGAGGTGAGGTTCCAGAGGCAGATGTCGGCCGGGCACGAGGCGGTGAAGGTGGCGGCGGCGGCGGAGCAGGAGGCGAGGAAGAAGAAGAAGAAGCCGCTGATCCCGCTGGTTGGCGCGCTCTTCATGAGGAAGAAGAAGAGCAGCAGCAGAAGCTGCCATGACGACTCGGCGCTCAACTCGCGCACCGCCTTTTGATCTCATCCCTTCATGACATGCATACGGTATACGCGTATATATTTGTGTGCGAGAGGCTCATTTCAGCCGTTTGATCTTGGTGTATATATACGGTATTTGTATACGTACGTACCCCATATGTATGCATGCGTATGTATACTCTTTACCTGATCAGCGAGGGGTAATTAGACATGTATGTATGAAGACTGGAGTAGTTATTCAGGTCTGTTTTTAGATAATGAGATGAAATAAGTTTTTCGATTTATCGCTGCACTCACAAAGCAATGGTTTTATATTTCTCAATTTTTTTAAAAATTTTTTCATAACCATTTAAGTGACATGTAAATAATGATGAAATATCCTCTCGAGGAATTAAAATAATTTCCCAGTTCGCATGCGCCACTACTTCACCCCTATCCTCTCAGTCTCGCGCGTTCTCTCCTTCACCCTCATTCTCTCCGCCGCCACCTCCTCCTCACCTGCAGCTCAGTTGCCGTGTGTCCTCCTCGCCGCCATAGTCGTCGCCACCGCAATGCCTCAGTCCTCCTCCCCCACCGCGCCTCCTCCCATCCTCCTCAGATGACAGCGTATGATGAGGATAGTGCTCGTCGGCTGAAGATAATTAAGATCTGGAGGTGTACAATCACAATTGTGCTATGCTTTGTTAAATTCCAAAAAAAAAAACACACAATCACCCGGCATCCCATCTTGTCACATGGCATACTTCATCATGCTAGACCACAACTACCCCCTGAGTTCGTTTCCCGTCCACCATAACCAAGGTACATTGATATTAAGTACATGCACAAATATACACAAACATGAACTTATTTTGGTTATTATGTACTCCCTCCATTTTACAATGTAAGTCATTCTAGCATTTCCCACATTTATATTGATGTTAATGAATCTAAACATATATATCTATCTAGATTCATTAACATTAATATGAATGTGGGAAATGCTAGAATGACTAACATTGTGAAACAGAGGAAGTTACGGGACAGAGGTAGTACATATATATATAGTGGTAATATATAACTAATTAAACGTGTTGCATGCAGTAGTAACAGCGCGCACTATGCAGTCCTTTTGACAATTTTGGGAAGCTGCACAGGGTAGCGGTCGATGCAGGCGGCCCAGGGTCCATGGTGGAGGTGGTGATCTGTTGGCTTGATGCACTCCCACACGACGCTGCTGCAGTCGATACCTGGGCTGAAGGAGATCATGCACACCCGATCACCCTTCCTCATCCTCCCCTTGGCCTCGATGTACGCAAGCTCGTACTATACAGCAGCGAGCTGCTCGCCATGTTCCCGAACCGGTGCAGCGTCATGTGCGACGCCTCCATGTCGTCGTCGGTGAGCCCCAGCCCCCGCTGCACCTCGTCGAGCACCCTCCGCCCTCCCGGGTGGATGCAGAAGTGCTGGAACAACCTGTGAAATCCAGGCCGGTAGTAGTTGTTGTTGCTGTCCTTGGTGGTGGTGAAGAATTTGTTGATGATTTTGTGGTTGATGAAGGAGATGGCGACGCGTAGGAGCTCGGAGGTTGGGAGGACGGCGAGGCCGAAGGCGACGAGGTGGCCCTTGAGCGCGTTGGCGGCGACGACGGGGAGGTCCTTGGAGAGGTTGATGCCGGTGATCCCCTCGTCGTCCTCCTCCTGGAACGCGCACCGGTAGTCGCCGTCGCGCGCGGCGGTGAGCGTGCGCACGATGGGGCCGAGCCGGAACCGGGCCTTCTCCGGCGAGTTGGACATGATGATGGCGGCGGCGCCCATGCGGAAGAGGACGTTGGGCACCAGCATCTCGCGCTTCCTCCCCGTGTACAGCATCGACGACAGGATCTCGGTGGCGACGATCAGGACGCGGCTCCCCGGCGGCGCCACCCGGAGGAGGTTCTTGGCGAGGCCGATGGCGATGAGCGCCCCGCTGCACCCCATCCCGGACAGGTTGACGCTCCGCACGTCGGCGCGGAGCCCGTACCTCCTCACCACGACGTCGGCGAGCGACGGCGTCGGCGTGGTGAAGCTGCAGGCGAGGATGACCGTGCCGATGTCGTCGGCGGGGACGAGGCCCGTGGCGGCGGCGAACGCCTTGTCGACGGCGGAGAAGATGACCAGCTCGGCCTCCTCACGGGATGCCTCGATGCCACTCTCCGGGGGAATGTAGCGGAACGAGTCCGGGACGCTGGTCTCCTCGCCGATGCCGGACTTGGCATGCAGGCGGACCATGAAGTTGGTGCTCTCCTCGTCAAGCAGGTTGGTCATCAGGCGTCCGTGCTCCAGGGCCGTGGCGAACGGGACCCTGTGCCGTGGCTCGCCTAGGAAGCAGCCGTAGTCCACAAGGTACACGCCGCCCCGACGCCGACGAGCACGCCACAGCAGCAGCAGCACGCCCACCAAAACCAGGATCATCGTCGTCGTCACTACCATCATTGTACTACTCCTATTTGTAATTAGGACGTCAAAATGGAATGGAAGCAAGCCGACGAGCGCGCCATAGCTGAAGCTCACTGATGATGTCCATGCTCTCTCAACCATAGCCACGTAGGAGTACAACCACAAGAGCAGCCAGCTAGCTAGCCGACGTACGTACGTGCATGTCATGGCCGGTGTGGAGTGGAGGGATATTTATAGGGAAACTAATCCAACGGGATGACGGCGGGCTCCGTCGGCGTAAGAGCAAGTTTAATAGTATAGCCAACTACTATCTCCAATTCAGCTATAGCCAATCTAATAGCTTATTCATATAATAGTTACATACTACACTATTAATATCTAGTCCCACCTGTCATACACACATTGCTTCTTGGAGTCCGTGGTACAGCTGGCTATAAATCTGTAGCTCACTGTCCTTCTCTCTCCTCATTTATCTGCTTAAAATATATTTACAGCTGGCTTATAGCCTGCTATTATACCTGTATTTATTTGTTGGGAGTTGCAGGCTATGGCCGTCAATTAATGAGTGATTATTAATTATCTCTATGACTCTAATCCCGGTGGATGGGTGGGTGGTTGGTTTGGTTGGTTGGTGCGCGGCGCCGACGCGCGGGGATATTGATGGCCACGCCGGTCGCGTGGCTTGGCCGTGTGCCACCGCGCGGTCCCACGACCCAGTAACGCGCCGCCTGAGACTATCCCAACGCAAAAACTATGAAGCACTCCCTCACTCCGTTTCATCTTATAATAAGAAGTTTGACTATAAACGTTTATAGGTAGATATATTAATATTTATAATACAAAATTAGTTCCATCACATTAATAATTGAATACATTTTCACAATAAATTTATCTCAGGTTGAAAATGTTACTACTTTTATTTACAAACCTAGCCAATTTTAAAGTAGTTTGACTTTGACTAAAGTCAAAACGTCTTATAACCTGAAACGAAGGGAGTAGTTTTCATACTTATCATATCATGCAGATACTATATATAGAAACTATATGCCCAATGGATGTTGTCTTAAAATCAAATTCTCACCCAATCATTTCTCTTCTCTCTCATTTTATTCAACTATCCCCTTATTTTTATTCTTGTTTCTTGTGTATAGATGGTTTCTTGCATGAGAAATGATTTATTCATCTTTTTACTTCTCTCCTCATTAATTCTCTTGCCACATTAGACTTTTGCTTATGTGACAATATATTTAATGCTATGGATACTACATGACATGGAGGGTTGGGGATGGCCTGAGTGCACGAATGCTACGTGCATGCACGGCGGTGTGGCTGTTCCTCGGGAGGAAACTAGCTTGTTCCAAGTGCTGTAATCGAGGCGCTAGGTATGGGGTTTCCTCCCCCAGATCTAGCCAACGATGTGGTGACGTTGACAAAGCGGGGTGGCGTGGCTGCTGGGCGATGACGGCAGAGCGGAGGTTCCTTCCCCTCTCCCCTCCATCTCGTTTCCCTTGCCTCCATTCATGATGGGGTGGCGTGGCATCAAAAGCAGGCGGCGAGGGCGACCCTGGCTGGTTGGGGCGGCGCGGTGGAGATGACCGGGTGTTAACGTTAAAATTTGGTAAACCCCGGTGTTATCATCGGCTTAGAGTCACTATCGACTTCAGCATCTTAGAATCGGTCGATAGGAATTGTCAAGACAATATAATTACTCTTGGCGCATCGCCACCCTCTTTTTTCTGACAGGGGCTGCGTCGGCTACACGACGTCGCCGAGCACGCCACAGCAGCACGCCCACCAGGCCGCCACCATCACCAGGATCATCGTCATCATCACTACCATGATTATACTACTCCAATCTGTAATTTTAGGACGTCAAAATGAAATGGAAGCAAGCCGACGAGCTCGCCATAGCTGAAGCTCACTGATGTCCATGCTCTCTCAAGTATATATATAGCCACAGCCACAACGTACAGCAGCTGCCCACCTTACCTAGCCGTGAGTTCTCGATCTATATATGATTGACTGCCTGCATGTCATGGCCGGCGATGTGGAGGGAGTGAGGGATATTTGTAGGGAAATTAATCCAACGGCATCCTGTAATGTGGGCATAAATTGAAGGAGATATAGGGTGTGTTTAGTTCTTTGGGTGTAAACTTTTTAAAGTATACGGACACACATTTAAAGTACGTATTAAACGTAGACTAATAACATAATAAATTACAGATTCTGTCTGTAAACTGCGAGACGAATTTATTAAGCCTAATTAATTTATCATTAGTAAATGTTTACTGTAGCATCACATTGTCAAATCATGGCGTAATTAGGCTTAAAAGATTCGTCTCGTAATTTACATGCAAACTGTGCAATTGATTTTTTTTCTATATTTAATGCCTCGTGCATGTGTCTAAACATTTGACGTGATGTTTTTAGCCAAAATATTTTGATTTAAACAAAGCCCACAGTATATGTTTCTTAGTTAATTTATTTGTTGGGAGTTGGCTATGGCTGTCAACGAGTGATTATTATCTCTGGACTATCCAGGTGAGTTGGGTGGGTGGGGATTCTAAATCCTGTGCAGAAATGCAGAGAGCAACTACTGTCGCCCGCCACAAGATTCCTCGTTTAGTAGTACTATATAAACAGTACGCACAACACGTGCCTTTCTTCTTGTTTTTAGTAGCATACAAATTAATACTACCCTCGTAAAAAATAGAAAAAAAAACTATATTATATATAACCTACGGCATTAATTCCTATCCGAGCCGATTATCGGGAGCCTGTGGGCAATGACCATAATTAATTAAACTGAAGGTACATGTTTGGTTAATTGGGGGTTGGCATCTTAGCTACGTGCAACTGTATCAATTAATATATACATGGTATCGTACCGTACGTACTCCCTCAGTCCCTCCCCACCGACCCTCAAAGAGTGATGTGGAAATGCCATGTCTAGCTACTTCCCTTGATGCCATCCAAATATGTAAAATCAAAGTGTTTTTATTCTTATTCTGTGATAAATAATTGGTATGTGGGATTATTAGTTTTCATATTTAGAGATTATTGGCGAAGTGATTTTGGAGAGATGATTAGTTTTGCAGGTGATATACAGGTACTGTTGTTTTGTCCGACTCTGTGTCGGTTTCGGTTTCGGGTTGTTTGATTGGATATACGTGATTAATATGTCTTTATGGTTTCTAGATGGATACTATGCGTATGTAATAATATTGTTTGCTAATAATGAGTCAAGTTGGAAATAGCTTGGTATCAGAATATGATTTCTTTGTTTGATTCATATGTAGGTGTCTTGATGCCTCGGGAAAGTATTGCCGATGATGGATCAGGAGTCAACTTGGAGAAAGATGACGTTCGGACGGTCAGATATCATGTGGGATACTTAGGCTAAAGATCAATGCACGTGGTTGGTGAATATTCCATATGGCATACGATGGAGATATTATGTGCGTATGGGATGTGGAGTCGAATTTGGAAGGAGTCCAAATTTGGTACGATGGGAGTTTGTAAAGTTGGTTTCTTGTACGGGAAGGTTACCTAGAGGGATTAGGACTTCTTATAGAAGTTTGGTTCATGGCTTTAGGCTGCCTACCTCGTGTATAAATAGAGAGGGAGGGTGAGGCCTCCTGGTATTGCTTTAGAGAGCATTGAGTTGTGAGTTTAGTTAGGGTTTCGAGTTTAGTCGAGATTTTCATGAGGAGCGTTATTGTTGCACTTTGTAAACACAAAGATAACTAATAAAGCTGTCATCTACTTTAAGAGTTCTTCAATTTGTGTTTGCTCGTGTTCGGCGGTCTAACCGGCGAGACACCAACAGTCAGACCAGCGGCAACATGGCGGTCAGACCGGTGTCGGCAACAGGAAGTAGAGGCGGCTTCGGGACGATTGGACCGGACGATCTACATCGGTCAGACCGACAGTAGTGGCTCGATTAGTCCGGCGGATCAACTCCTATCAGACCGATCAACATCGGATTCGAGGGTAACTTTTAATTCTGCTAAAAATTTTGGTTTTTGGGTACTACAACCATTCATCCCCCTGGGTTGGCTTAGTTATTGCTGTTCGGTCCTACAAAATACACTACTAGACCTGCAATATACGACGCAATAATAAAACCACCACAAAGTTGGTCGTTAATTATAGCTAGGAATGAAGCCCGCGCAGATACGCGGGTAATTTATTTATTATTGTTTGTTAAAAATACTAAAAAAGTCCTATCTCACCATATTAAGACCATAGATTACTTTATATAACCACTAAAAAATATTTGTACCATAAATGCCAATCATATTGAAATAAAAACATAAGACACTTTGTTCCGATTATATATATAAATTCACCTGTCACCACAACTTATTATCATCGTCTTGAAAGATGGGTATTCTTTTAATAGATGGAATTGTATTTGTACCTAAAAATAAACCCAATACATCATTAATACCATAAAAGTTCATCTCCACTTTGTACCAAAGTGTCCATGTCTCACACTCATTTCAAATCTATATATAAATACTTGAAAAAACTACTTCTACTAACTAATACAATAAACTATTGAACTTAGATATAAATTGAACCATTGTATTTGTTGTAATTAAATCTGTATAACAAGATCTCACGTGATTATATTTTGATAAGAAATAATTACATTCCTAATTGAAATATTTTTTATCTTGCATGAAACATTAAGTTGTAACAACTGAAACATTATAAAATACTTGCTAAAAATCTAGAATGCCGTACAACATTTATAAATTAACTAGTGAAATATTAGAAAATATTTCTTGAAACACCACGTACAACATAAAAGATCTACTATAAAAAAACTTAAAATATGCAACATAGTTAATAGAATTTCAATTGAAATATTCACTTCTCGCAAGTGAAACATCTTTATATTATACGTGAAACATCAACTCATTTACTACTAAAACATAAAAAGAAAAGAACTGCGTGCAATATTTGAAAATGAACTAGTGAAACATAACCTGCAACATTACAAAAGATCCATTGAGAAAAACTTAATACATGCACATTGTCAAAATATTTGCTGAAACATATGAGACATAGAAATGTAACGTGGAACATTGTAAATCCATTAGTAAAACATCAATAAATACTTGTTGGAACATTACATTAGCATTGTGTGCAACATTTAAAAAGTCAAAAAAAAAGTTGTCAGAATATAGTTATGTGATATCTTATTATAAAGATTTAACTATAACGAATTCAACGACATAATTAGTTTAAAAATTGGATACATAGTTTAAGAGAAAAAAACATTTTAATTTTGAAACAGGCTTGCATACGTAGCTCCTTGACTTACGAGTTCACCCGACTAACTTCCCTTGCCATGCACCAGCGACCATGCTCCCTTGAATCGAGAGGTGTCTAATATTTTTCTTTCTCGACAGCTGATGTTAAGCATTTCCGCGTACGGGCTCCCCACCGACCCTCTAAGAGTGATGTGGAAAATGCCTGTCTAGCTACTTCCCATCCAAATCACTACTAGAACCTGTACTACGGCGAAATAATAAAACCACCACAAAGTTGGTCGTTAATTATAATTAACTTGGTAACATGTCCATGCTAATGATATGACAAATTCGGTACTGCATGCAGATTGAGAGAATTAATATATGTTCTGATAAGTAAACATATAAGAACACCATTTTGGTGCCGGTTGGGAATCAGTCTTTGGTGTCGGATTTGCAACTAGCACCCGCCGAGGGATTGATCCAAACATGCTTTATTCATAAATTTGAAAAATTACAAATAAATTACATCACCTGCCATAGGGCATTCATGCTCCAACTCTGCTTTGCCGGAAGGACCAGCTTCCCCTGGCGAAGCATGCGCTTCGGAGTTTGGAAAGTTACAATAACGGATAACCCCACAAACTGACTGGAAAAGTCATACCTACTCCTTAGGTCGGGCGAACTAGTTTCGCTATCGCTGTTCACATAAAAAAACATAAAGTGGCAAAACACAAAACTATGTTTTATCAACGCTGGGCGATAGCGGCCTGACGTTCGTACATAGTGAAATTTCGCCAGAACAAATATATATATTCGCGGCGTTGGCAATAGTTGTGGTTGAAGTCCTCAAGGGTTTACCTGGGATATTTTTGCATCCACTTCGCTACTTTCAACACCGGGTAGATATGTCCATTTATGATCATCTCGCGATGAACAGGCGCACGTGGGTATCTCATTTTGGGCCAGCCCTTGTTCGCTGCGATTTTTAAGTTCGCGCTTCGCCACTCTTTCAGAGGGGGTCGAACGTACACTTTTCGAAGTACAACCTGTGAAAGGAAACATTCAACCAACACATGCCTTGAGAAAAAGTTCTCCTTTCGAAAAGAACAAACATGGGCGAAGCAGATTTCAATTTATACATATTAAAAGGAACAATGGACACCGAATGGCTTTAAAAAAAGGGCATCGCCTGGCTAAAGGCGAAAACCGCAAAGAAAAGCGACACTAAAAAACTAAGTTGAAAATACAAGTGGCTGCGAGGATGGGTGAAAACCTCACACGCCAGGGTGATCCCAGGCAACTTCCTCCCCGGCGGCCCTTTCACCGTCCCCATCCTATGCGCCCCATTAACTGTCGCCTTCGATGGCTTGCTCCTGAAGGCGCTCTCGTGACCTTGGCTGGCTGGGCAGCACCGCGGATATGGCCAGGCCGGCACATGGTCATGCAAGTTGGTGATGGCATGAGGTAGTCGCGAGGACGGAAGGTAGAAGCGAGGCATCAACGACGAAGTCATTTCGGACGACGGTGGCCTAAGTTTCTATGGCTAGTCCATGACAGGTGGTCCATAGGTAGTGGCGGTGGCAACCCTAGGGGTGGTGGCCTAAGCACTAGCGCAAGGCTCTCGGCGAGGAGTAGGCGGGGGTCGACCCCAACAGTGGCCTGAGCATCGGTGCAAGGTTCTTGGCGAGGAGCAAGATGAGGTCGACCATGGCGGTGGCCTAAGAACTGGCGCAGAGCTCTCAGCGAAGAGCAGGCGAAGGTCGGTCCTGACGACAGTGGCGGACCTAGGGCAGCGGTGGGCTGGGAGTCTGGAAGGCGGACGAACATCCCCCGATGACGACGGTGGCCCTATGGGCGCGCGGCGGAAGCCTATGAATTTAGCGAAGTGGAAGCCGACCCCATCGGCTCGTGTCGAGTTTGCTAGTTTTGACTAAACGCCGAACAACGACGGATAAAAGTGGGCTAACTGGGGACGTGTGACATTAGCTTACCTGAAGCGGATGAAGATGGTACCAACAGAGGTTGGCAACGATGACACACTAGGGGCGGCGACGACTAGACGACTTCCACTCGCCAAGTCTGACCGTCTTATGAGAGTATGTCGGGAAGCAGAGAAGCAAGTGTCTTTTCTTTTTTGGTGGAGTGTTCTCCTCCTTGTTGAGGTATGAGTCTAAATGCTCTTATATCCTTTTGGCTGTGTATATCCTTCGTGGGTATAGAAGCTAGATTAATGATAATTCGTTGTTTTTGAAAAAAAAAACGTAGTTACATTAGTCGGCTGCACTAGGTGGCGCGAGGCTAAACCGCGGGACCGACGGTGGCGCATGGCCGGCCACGTCAAACAACCATGGTAGCGCGTTCGCATGCCACGACACGTGTGTACATTTTCACTATTCTTCCAAAAACATATTTATAACTAGAAAAGTTTAAAAATAATGTATATTTTCAATTTTTATTCGTGTATTAATTCACCTCCTTTAAATTCCTTTATTATAATTTTCTGAATTAGGTAGGATGATGCGTGGTACACTGATAGCTAGCCGACGATGCGATAAGCTGTATGAAGTGGTTACAAAATTAATGGCAACCGCATTTTAACTTCGTCAGGAAAAATAATAAAAAATGGGTTATATAAACTACTATTATTCAAAAGATAACTACTATTCAAGAGTTCACTTTCAATCCAGATGCCTTGGCGAAGATTGCAAGAAACTCTTTTGGTGGCCCACCGATCGGCCACGACAGGGGAAATGAACAGGCCGGACCACGTCGTCTGCAAACATTGACACTTATTGGGTATAGATGGCCAAATAGGCCACCCGGCCCGGCATGGCCTAGGCACATCCAGGCCTGGGCCGAGGTGAGTCGGGTCGAGCCATGCCTGTCCACGGGCTACACACGCGGATCAGGCATGGCCCAATAAGACTCAGGTTGTGTTGAGCCGGTTCGAAGGCACGATAACCTATCATGCTTTTCCATAAAATAAATCTATTTTACCTCTCTCATATCTTTGGGTTGTGCCTTATATAGTTAGAATAAGTCTATTTTGTGTCCCTCTTCTCTTTGGGCTGCATCTTATTTGGCTACATTAAGTCTATTTGAGGTCCCTTAACTATTTTTCTTTGACCGTGCCGTGTCGTGCCGGTCCACCGTGCTAAGGCACGGCCCAACTATCGGGTCGGGTTGGCATGGGTCTGACACCCGTCGTGCCGTGCCATGCTTGGGCCGGGCCAAATGGCTATGCCGTGGGTTGGGCTGTCGGGCCTCGGGCCTTATGGCCATCTGTACTATTTGGAATGCTCATGAGTTCTCGCATCAGCCCCTCTGCCTCAGATTTCTTGAACAACAAATTAATGGAGATTTAGTTGGGTGGCCCGCGCAATTGCGCGACTAGCATCAATTTAAAGTTATCTATTTTTTACACATGGTTTTATTTAAAATTATCATTCCCGTGATTCTAATAATTTTATAGTTTTGAAAAGCCACGCCAGTCGCTACCCCTTACTCATTTGTCACCTTTTTATTTGCTTACTCGGCACGCGAAAGCTTGATTTTCGCGTGCGGTGCTTACGTAGCCCACACGCAAAAATAAAAATCCAAAAAAAAAATAAAAAACAAAAATCATGAAACCCTAACCCTAGAAGCCGCCGCCACCCTCCTCGTCATCCCCGTCGTTGCTCGATGCCGTTGTTGACCTTGTCCTCATTGTCGTGGAGGTGTAGGGGGCTAGGGTTGGATCGTCACCAGAGCCAGATCTGTCGCCCCCGTACCTCCCCGCCACCGTAAGTGTGTGTTTTTACTTCATTTTAAAAATGCAGGCCATTGTTGAGAGATTTTGCCAGCTTCTTTGTTGGTTTTTAGTTGTGTTTAGCTGATCATCAATATTTGGAGGCTGCAAATGTTGGTTGTAGTCAGAAGATATTGCTCTGCATGCGGGCTTGTGGTCAGGGATACAATTTGGTGTTTTCATGACTGCAACAGGAAGAACTAATATAGTTTGTCACCCATTTCATACGAGGCATATATTAGTTTTTGTGGAATATACAAAGATTTGTAATCAACTTCATCAGTACCAAAATTACAATCCACTGAAAAGAGTTTGGAAAATTATATTATTTGTAATGTCTATGGATGGTTTTGCCTATTCAGGTGTGTTTAGTTCCCAAAATTTTTTGACTAAAAATATCATATCAAATGTTTGGACACATGCATAGAGCATTAAATATGGATGAAAAAAAAATCAATTGTACAGTTTGCATGTAAATTGCGAGATGAATCTTTTGAGCCTAATTGCGTCATGATTTGATAATATAATGCTACAGCAAATATTTGCTAATGATGGATTAATTAGGCTTAATATATTCGTCTCGCAGTTTACAGGCGGAATCTGTAATTTATTTTATTATTAGTCTACGTTTAATATTCAAATGTGTGTCTATGTACTTTAAAAAAATTTTGACCAAAGAACTAAACGCTGTCTCAGTTTCACGACCCATACAATTAATTTTAAACCACAATAATGAGAACAATCATTTGAAATATTTATATACGTGGTTGCGCCTCCTTACGAGCGTTTTATTCAACTGTTTTCGCTGTTCTTTGTTACTAATATATGAAGACTGTAAAGTTATGGCATAATTAGTGTTTGTGCTACTCTAAATTTCGTTAGAACAAACTAACTCAATGATTATTTGACATCATTTTAATCGGTGTAATTTGAAATTCAAATTGATGTATAGCTTTTCCATCCGTTGCAACGTACGGACACTCAGCAGTCAACTCAATAATCCCAGTCCATCTTAAATTATATGAAATCTCTGTAGATCATAATATTTCTCTCTTTTTTTTCCATATTGCAATTTGTAGGGGAAAATTCCACTGTTGGGATATCACATTCATACATATTTATTTTCTTTCGAAAATCCATCACATCAATGTTTAACTCGTGGTGGACATTTAATTTGAGCTCTATAGTACGTAGCACGATACATTCTGTCCAGAAAATTCAACAATGGTGATGCACATCTAATTAATTGAATACACTTGGGACACTTACATATCCTCACGTCCAACGTTAGGACCATGCATATATACTTATCAGTTATCACGCATGCATGAGACCCATTTTGAGAACCTCCAAAATTCTTGATGCATTCATACATGCATGATGAGCAAGGACAAGTAGTATTGGAAGGATAACTTGGAAGGATAACACGTTCTCCCCCGTTTCACAATGTAAGTCATTCTATCATTTTCCACATTTATATTAATGTTAATAAATCTAGACATATATATATCTATCTAGATTCATTAACATTAATATAAATGTTGGAAATACTAGAATGACTTACATTGTGAAACAGAGGAAGTACATATCAATAATTAAAAGGACACATGTACAGAACCATATTTTATATATACATCAGGGATCATTATTTAAACCTTAGTTGGTGGAGTAACACACTCACAAACTTCATCGCCACACTAAACCATTAACATATATGCAACAACTATATATGCAAAAAGAAAATAAAAATGCATATATATTGCTTGATTGACTGGTGGATTGTTCAAGAGATTTGAGGTAAAAAAAAATTTTCTGCCAGTTAAGGGCTTGTTTGGATCTAGTGATTAAACTTTAGCTCGTCACTGTCACATTAGATATTTAAACATTAATTTGAAGTATTAAACACAGACTACTTACAAAACTAATTACACAGATAGAGGCTACTTGGCGAGACGAATCTATTATGCCTAATTAATCTATGATTAGCACTTATTTAGTGTAGCACTACATTGTTAAATTATGGACTAATTAGGGTTAATAGATCCATTTTGCAAATTAGCCTCCATCTGTGTAATTAGTCTTGTAATTAGTGTATATTTAATGCTCAAGATTAGTGCCCAAATATTTAATGTGACAGACTAAACTTCCCTATATCCAAACAGGGCCAAAATATGGATGAAATTAAATGAGGTTCCAGAGGATGGCCCGGTGCTGCAGGTGCTTGCGGAGGCGATACCAGTCGTGGGCGAAGTCCGGCACGAAGGCGGCGAGGAACCACTGCAGCTGCTGGCCGGCGTCGGGGACGGCGATGTGGCCGTGCCCCACCCACCGCGCCGCCGCCCGCGTGTAGTCGTCGGCCGTCGCCACGAACGCCGGCAGCAGCATCCTGTCCTTGATGGCGGCGGAGAGCATGTTTGTGTGGACGTAGAAGGGCACCTGCAGCTGCACGTCGATCCCCTTCCCTTTGTACTCCACGTACAGGCTCTTCGACAGCTGCTCCACGTACCTGTCATTAATCCATTCAGGGCAAGTTTACCCATTTTCTAGAAAAATTCAGGGCAAGATTTTGCAGGGAGTTAATCAACTCATATGCTAGTGCAGTAGTGGTATATATTGCCGAGATGGATTTTTATCTCTCGAGTGAACGTCCCCATTATCATTTTTTGAAAAAGAATAGACAAGAGAAAATATATATCACTTCAAAAAAAACTAAAAAATGCATGGTCAAATTTAATTTCTAGAAATTATAAAAAAAATAATTAAATTTGAACTTGCAGTTTATGAAGTAATATATTTATCTTTCAATTTTTATAAAAAATATTTATAAATTATAAACTATTTAGGTAGCCTATAAAAAAATAGAGGGGATGGGGATGCCCTCTCCAGTGATGGAAATACTTTTTCTATATTGCTTTTGCTATTTGGTCGGTTGACTGAAGCTACATAAATGTATATATTTTGTTGGATGCATGCATACCACATGGTTCTATATATATCGATTTGCACATTTTATTTTTGGGGCTTCAAAGAAACTTCAGACTATTTCGGCCCGAGAAAAAGAATGATAATCTGTGACTAAATTTGAACAACTTTTGCTAGATTTAAAAAAAAATTCTGGAGAAATAGTTTTCGGGCTGGTTTTGTGTTCCGAGATTCCTGAAATTTCAGAAATTTAGTTCCGAAATATTGAACGCTCGCATGCGTAGCGTATCGCATTTGTACCGTTTGGTGGAGCTGTAGACAGTGTACAAGGGAAAAGACGGGACGGCGACGGTGGAGCCGGAGCCGACGTTGACGATGGCTCCCCGGCCGCGCCTCGCCATCGCCGGCAGCACGGCGGCGGTCACCGCCGTCAGCGCCATGGCGTTCACCCGTATCATCGCCACCAGCCGCTCCACGTCGGCCTCGTGAAAGTAGAGCGCCCCGGGCCTCGCCACGGCGGCGTTGTTCACCAGCATCCCGACCTCCACCCCGTCCACCGCCTCCCTCAGCCGCCGCATCCCCTCCTCGCCGGCGCCGGTGCCGACGGTCGACAGGTCGAACACCACCGTCCTGGTGGCCACCGCGCCGGCGTGGGCCTCGCGAATCGCCTCCGACACCTCGCGGAGGTTATCCCGATCGAGGTCGAGGAGGACGAGGTTGAAGCCGCGGCGGGCGAGCTCCATGGCCATGGATCGCCCGAGCCCCGTCGTCGGGCCGGTGACCACGGCCCACTCGCCGTAGCAGCGGCGGAGGTCCTTGGGCCGGCGGAGGTAGAGGGCGAGGTAAGGGAGGAGGCGGAGGAAGACGACGGTGAGGTAGGCGGCGCCGAGGCCGGCCAGCGAGGTGAACCAGAGCGGCGCCGCCCCCGTAGCCATTGTCGCTTGCTAGGTACAGCTTGCTGCTGGGCGCCTGGGCTAATGTACATTCATGTTGCTACATGTTTATATATATATATATAGATATAGTAGTCCGCATGTTAATTAATTAGCCTTATTGGCTAGGTTTAACGTTCCCCGATTGACTTAATTTTGGCTAAATTATTTATTTGGTGCCCGCATTTTAGGTAGACGCGGGTTAATCTCCCGAGCAGACGTGCACTCGTTTATTACATATTAACTAATTTAGTAGTTATACATATATTTCTAAAATTAATAACATAAATTAATATTGAAAAAATTGGAATATATCACTTCGTAAAGATGTGACTACAAATTCGACTTCCAAAGATTAACAGATTATGACAAAAAGGACAATAAATATGCCTGCTCACCACATGATCTGAAACACATATATGTAATCAGCACCATGCATTACATGAGAAAGTAATATTAATTATTACTATCTTCGGTTTTTAATGTATAAGACAGTTAATTTTTTTTGCATATAACAGTTAACCATTAATTTATCAATATAAATTTGTGAAAGTATAAGTTAAGATAGTTTTTTGGATGATAAAACAATATATATATATATATATATATATATATATATATATATATATATATATATATATATATATATATATATATATATATATATATATATATATTAGTAAGACCA
The DNA here is from genome assembly GCF_034140825.1 of Oryza sativa Japonica Group. Lineage (NCBI taxonomy): Eukaryota > Viridiplantae > Streptophyta > Magnoliopsida > Poales > Poaceae > Oryza > Oryza sativa. The sequence goes on along the minus strand of NC_089038.1, from coordinate 1,067,146 downwards.
TGATTAAACATTACATCAAGATCAACAATATTATACATTAAAAAATGAACCGAGTATACCACTGGATCTCAATCCTATACCATTATGTTATACAGTACTCCTAGCTAGTACAGTACAAGTAATTGGTAGTGATATAGCAGATCAACTAACTCGATCCAGCTCAATGCAATAATTAAAAGTGCATGAATGCATGAACCTGATAATAATTATGTTTTGGCATGCATTTAAGAGCGTGATGGCAGTATAGCTTGTAACGAGTAACGGCCAACCAACTTGGAAAGGAGTATTTCCTCCGGTTTTATAATTCTTGACGTTTTGAATAAGGGTTGTGATAAAAATTTTTAAACTTTGACTATCAATAACTCTAAATATTTAGTTTTAAGGCACTACAATAACATATATAGGTTAGTATTAAAAGGTACTATAATATAATTAAATACTTATTTATTTATTGTACATTATAATAGAAAATCGTAGTTAAAAATATGTTTTGAAGAACATGTTATTGTCCAAAACATCAAGAGTTATGCAACCGCAGGGAGTACTACCTCCGTCCATAATAGTTGCGTTCTTATGGTAAAATTTTATCTCAAAATACTTTTAACCTGAGGGCCCCTTTGATTTGAAGGAAAAACATATGAATTTCGGAGGGTTTCAATTTTGTAGGAAAAATTCCTCTAAATGTCTTTGAATCAAATGATTGAATTATATCGAATCTTTTCAAATTCTTATGGAATGGGCAATTCTATAGAGATTTTAGAGAAACTTAGCAAAAGTTCAAATCTCTTGGAAAATTTCCTTTGGGTCTATCTCTCTTATTCGATTCCTGTGTTTTTCTTACAGTCCAATCAAATGGTCATTTCCGTATTTTTACTGTGTTTTGCAATCCTCTATTTTACACTTCCATTCCCGTTAGAATCATGTGTTTTTCCTATTCCTTCGTTTTTTTTATTCATGCGATTCGAGGCTCTTAAATTTATCTCCATACTGCCCTAACCATCCTCCTATTTTCATTCAAATAAAAATAAGGAGCGTTATGGGCTTTCCTTCTCAAACCATGCTTATCTTGCTGGAACGGGGGATCCGGAGTAAGTACGAATACAGATGTAAAGAGTCAGGCCCCATGGGCCCTTTCAAAATCCACCTCAACTCTTAAATATTTTTAGCACAAAAATATAATAAATTTTAGCTCAATCTTTTTTTACCCAGCTTTTAAATTTTGTATGCCAAAAAGTTAGAACTATTATCACCCCTACACACGAACTATTAATAAGAGTTTGTATATAGAAATTAACGGGAATGCATACGCTGTTTCAGTTCCACTTCTATTTCTTCACAAATTAAAATAAAAAAAAAGAAGCTTTCACTTCAGCTTGTGAACTACTTTGCTGGCTAGTAATGAATTTCAGTGGCCAAGTGGCCGGACCAACAGAAACTCTACTATGAGTCACTTACACTCCACCAAAAAGGCACAGGATTTTGGTTTGCCCGACCCGACCAGCAATTGATGGCACCGCAAGACCATTTTCTTTTTTCTTTTTCTATTACATGGCAGGTGCACAAGTACACGTATACACACCACTACACATACAACATCACACTAACACCCCCACGAAAATGTTTCTTAACACATACTCCTTCCGTTAAAAAAAAAAAACCCAATTCTAGATATGAACCTGGACACTCATGATTGGTTTTTCTCTGGATGGGGGGAATACTCGAAGAAACAAAAACGAGGACATATTCCTGATCTTACTAATGTTTTGTTGAAAATCCACCTGCATATGTATAATATTCATGATAACTGGGATTTGAAAGACCATTTTCGAAATAGTAAATTTCATTTTACCATCCACAACTATCATATCCGACTAGTCTAGAAATCAATTCATCAACCATAAACATTTTATAAATCTCTCAACTCTTTAAAATCCTTCCTTACAAAGAAAATGCAAAAAGGTTAAAATTAATCCTCTAATCAAGGGTAATACTATCATAATTTAAAGGCGCTTTGGATGGTTTTGACATCCAAAACTATATTAGCTTATAAAAACATAGCAAAGTTATAATATTTTGAACTATATAGGTTTTAAGACAAGTCTAACCATATATATATTTTGAACGAGCCGCAAACAATCCCCGTCACCGATGAGGGTCATAGTGATAGAGGACTAATATACTACCTCCCTCGGTGCTTCTGTAATGGGGTTTTTGGGTGCCCGACAAAGATGAGTGCCTCTGTAACGGGCCGCTCACCTCTCTCGCAGATGGGCCGATTGGGATGTTCGGTTTTGTACTAGTGATGAAAAACATGTATGCATTATATATATCTCATACCTTTTTGGCTTATTGCACTTTATCTGGCTTCCCAGTGACGATTTACACCAAAGGCTACTTATGCTTAATTAATCTAAGAATATGGTTGAGGAATAAAATATTACCATGATATCCACTACCGTAGAATTGATTTTTTCTATAGAGTAAAGTCCATCACCGATCCCTAAACTTGTACCGCTGTGTCATCCCGGTCCCTAAACTCGCAAATCGACCGTTCAGGTCCTCAAACTTGTTCGACTGTGTTATCCCGGTCCCTAAACTTGAAGATCACTTGTTTAGGTCCTCCAACTTGTTCAGTTGTGTCTCCTCGGTCCCTAAACTTGGATTTGAATATCATCTGGGTCAAATAGGACGGTCTAAAGACTTTATATTTAAAAGTAATTTATAATTTTTTCATGTGAACTGTAATGAAGACAAAATTTATATCAAACTTGTAGCCCTTGACGCGATCTACAACTTTGTAGTTGAATTTTTTTTATTTTAAGTCATTTTTTGTCCCAAAATGTAATTTCAAAATCGATAAACATGCAACAATATTTTGGGACCCTAAACAGTTTTAATTCAAAAACTTTTCAACTACAAAGTTGTAGGTTGCGTCGAGGGCTATAATTTTAATATAAAGTTTGTCTTCATTAGAGTTCACATGAAAAAGTTATGAATTATTTTTTGATATAAAGTTTTTAGACCGTCCTGTTTAGGGACCGGGGTGACACAACTGAACAAGTTGGAGGACCTAAACGAGTGATCTGCAAGTTTAGGGACCGGGATAACACAGCGGTACAAGTTTAGGGACCGGTGATGGACTTTACTCTTTTCTATACAAGGGACCCTATAGGTTGCAGGCGGACCGTATCTAGTCGCGCTTGCAAAAATTGCCCAGCATTTTCTCGTACGACTCTTTAAAACAACCTCTTAATAGGTCTTCACCTTAAAAAGTTTACCCACTCCCTCATTCTTATCCACTCCTCCCCCCCTCTCTCTCTCCTTATCTTCTCCTCCATTCTTATCCACTCCTCCCACATCTCTCTCCCTCATTCTCCTTAGCATTGGTTGGGAGTGTCGGCGGCAAGCTCGGGATTACCAGCCATGGGCGGGAGCGCCGTCGGCGGGTTTGAGAGCGGCCGGCCACGGGGGAGGGGCGGAGTAGCGGTGGCGGGCTCGGGGCGATGACGGTAGCCGGCGAGAGCGGTGGCGGCAGGCTTGGGAGTGGCAATGGCGGCAGTGAGCTCGCCCTCCCCCATGTGGATCCGATGGCGACGGCCGTTGGGAGGAGCTCGGTGGAGGAGGTGAGGGCGACGGCGACAAAGCCGCTGGCATACGACACCTAGCTAGGGTTTTGAGTTTTGATTTTTGAGGATTTTTATTTTTTTTGGATTTTTTTTTTTGCATGCGGAAGATATAAGCACACTCTAGTCTTGGAGGATGTTGGTTATTTTTTTTTCTTTTTTCCCTCTGTCATCGTAAATATACTCTATCCGTTCAAATTAGTTTTATCGTTGTAGTTTTGCCCTAAGTTAAATAGGTATATCTTTGACTACAAACTTTTAGAAATTCTTATATTTTTTAATGGTTCGCGACAACAGAAATGTTTGACTTAAGACAAAACTAAACCATATACTTTAAAACGGTTGGAGTAATTAAATTTCAATAACCACCAGTCTCTTTACAAGATTTTTTATTGTGTTGTGTATTGGAGCATTGGGCCTATATATATCAATGATGCATAGTATAATTTACAAGTAGATAGCTCTCAAATTAGGAGTATCTAGATAGTTTGGCTCATAGATCGGGCTGATCGATCCCCTCAGCTGCAAGCGAGCCACAGGAAGTTGGACCACCTGCAATATATTGTCGTGGTCAGAAATTAATTCTGGGATATCATATCTACGCCTAGCTATTAATTATTACTTCATCCATATTTTAATGTATGACGCCGTTGACTTTTTACACAACGTTTGACCATTCATTTTATTTAAAATTTTTGTGCAAGTATGAAAATATTTATGTCATGCTTAAAGAACATTTGATGATGAATCAAGTCACAATAAAATAAATAATAATTAAATTAATTTTTAAATAAGACGAATGATCAAACGTTGTAAAAAAATCAACGGCGTCGTATATTAAAATATGGAGGTAGTATAAGATTAAGTTGTCCATTTAGGATCGACATTTGCCACTGTGTGTACGTGGAAGCTTAGCGCTTTCGTATGGAGTATATAATTAAGTGGTCAGGACACGTGAGGAAATTACTCATGGGTAGCTAACCTAGGTAGTTAATCAAATTGCTGATCGGGCGATCAGCCGTGCGCCGGTGCTGATTCTAATTATTGATAGCTGATTTGGAATTTTGATTTTTTTTTAAAAAAATTTTTATAGGTCTTCTTCGTCATTTAAGTTGCCGAACTCTATTTTATATTTTTTTCATGATTTCTAGATAAGTAGAAAATCTACCTAAAATTATTCCCGAACATTAAAAATTTAAGATTGTTTTAATTACAATTCAAATCACAACTAAACACTACGGTCGACGCGGGCTCGCCAGCTGCCGATGTGGCCACCGTGTGCTCTCCGGCAGCCGCTGGCATGCCGGCCGCCGCCGTGGCCGCTGCTGGCTTGACGGCTCCTGCTGTGGTCGCCCCGGACTCGCCAGTTGCTGCCATGGCCGTCTCCAGCTCGCCAACTGCAGTGGCTGCCTCCAGCTCGCCAGCTGCTTCGCCGGTTGACATCGTGGCCGCCTCTTCTTCGCCGGCTGCCGCCGTGGCCGCCTTCGGCTCGCCGGCTGTCGTGGTTGCCTCCAACTCACCGGCTGTGGGTTCACTGGCCGCCGTCGTCTCTCCGGTCTGCGCCACTTCGCCGGTTGCTGCCTGCCACCCGCCGACCGCATCTTCCTTGCTGTCTGGCCCTTCGGGTGGCGGCCCGGCGTTCCCTGCCTCTCCGCTGTGCTCGCGACGTTCGCCGTTGTTGGCCGATGGGATCGCGGCCTCCTACGCCGAGCCGACTGGTCTCTTCTTCGACGAGCTCGATGCCCTGGCCATGGAGTTTGGTCCGGCTGTGCCTTCGCCACCCAGGGTATCGCCTGTGCCGCCGTCCGCCTCCGGTGCAGGCACTTCTCTGCTGAGGACTGCCTGCACACCGCCTACCGGTGGGGAGTGGCTGAGGCCTGAGTCGCCGCTTCCTCAGCAGGCTCCAACTTTGGTGGTTGATGTGCCCGACGGCGTCCTCTACGATGTGCCGATGGTTGTCCTTGACCTCGATGGCCGCCCGTTGGCGCACTCGCTTCCATCTTCTGTGGCAGACAACGCCGCTCTTCACGCCTTCCTCACCAGCTGCTCCAGGCCTCTCCCTCCTGCGCTCCTCCCGCCGCCTTTGCCGCTGCCGCCTCTCACCGCCAAGGCGGTGGAGGTTGTGCCGAAGCACAGTGAGCGTATCGCTGCTAAGATGGCACTTGAGGCGCTTGAGGGGCCGATCCACGCAGTGTCGCGCGCCCCAGCGCAACCTGATGTGGAAGCTCGGCCTAGTTCCGGAGAGGGGCCCAGTCACGGCCGAGGTGGTCGTGGCTTACAACGCCCTCTTCTCCAAGCCACTTTCCCAGGAGCACATCATCGCGCTCTCCTCGCTCTTCTCCAGCTCCTTGCCCCCGGCCAAGGCTGCGGAGGCGTTGGTCGTGTGTGGCTGATTGGTTTCTTTTCTTCTGCTCTCGGTGTGGTCCCCCTCAATGGGATCGTGCAACGAGAACGTTTTGGTGTGGAACGTGCGAGGTCTGAACTCGCGCGCCCGCCAGGATGCTGTGCGTGATGTAGTCCGTGATGAGCATGTCTCTCTTCTCTATCTTCAGGAGACTATTATGGATGTAATCCCCTCTCGTACTATTCTGGAAATGCTAGGCCTCGACTTTGATTATTCTTTCTTGCCTGCGGTCGGTCGGAGTGGGGGGGTGTTGCTTGCCTGGCGGACGACCGTCTGGTCTGTCTCAGATGTTCACCATGCGGATTTCTCTCTTACCGCGTTGGTTCGACACTCTTCTAATGTCGCCCCCTGGTGGCTCTCCATCGTCTATGGGCCACAGGAGGAGCCTGACAAGCTTCGTTTCTTAGATGAGCTTCGTTCGCTGCGCTCCTCTTGCACGGGGCCGTGGGCCGTCGTAGGCAATTTTAACCTCATTCTCGAAGCTCAGGATAAAAACAACCTTAATCTCAATCGTCGTATGATGGGTCATTTTCGTCGGCTTGTCGACGAGTTGGAACTCCGGGAGCTGCCACCTCACGGACGTCGCTTCACTTGGAGCAATGAGCGCGAGTCGCCCACGCTTGTTAAGCTCGACCGCGTCCTCTTCTCTGCGGATTGGGAGGAGCTTTTCCCCTCTTGCCTCCTCCAAGCGGCCTCTTCTATCGCCTCTGATCACTGTGCTCTTCTCCTTCATACCTGCGTCACCTCCCCGAAAGCGCATTGTTTTCGTTTTGAGGCCTTTTGGCCCAAGTTCGACGGCTTTCTTCAAGTCGTGCAGGACGCCTGGCATCCCCCTGCCAACCTACCCCCTCTTGCCGCTCTTGCCTGGTGCTTCTCTACCATGGCCAAGCACTTACAGAGGTGGAGTGACCGTCACATTGGCAGTGTTCGTCTGCAGCTTTAGATGGCGAAGGAACTTGTCTTCCGGCTTGATGTTGCGCAGGAGAGTCGGTCTCTTTCCCCCTTGGAGACCTAGCTGCGGCGAGATTTAAAGTTGAAGTGTCTTGGTCTTGCCTCGCTTGAGCGTACTATCACGCGTCAGCGTTCACGTTTGGTCTGGCTTAAGGAGGGTGACGCCAATACCAAGTTCTTCCACCTGCACGCCAGAGCTCGTAGGCAGAAGAACTTCATCACGCGCCTTCGTGATGGTGACCAGCTTGCCGTCTCCCATGATGCGCTGCAAGAGTTTGCCTCCTCTCACTTTTGCGCCATCTTGGGGACGAGCGTCGAGCGTGAACTCGCCCTAGACCTCCACTCTCTTGGCCTACGCCTTGCGCAGCTTGAGGGGCTGGACTGTCCCTTCACAGAGGATGAAGTCTGGGCGGTGATCAAGTCCTTGCCCTCTGATAAGGCACCTGGTCCTGACGGTTTTACGGGCCGTTTCTACAAGTCTTGCTGGCCGGTAATCAAGGTCGAAATTCTGGCGGCCCTTAACTCCTTGTTCCTGACCAACGGCCAAGGTTTCGCTTCCCTCAACGACGCCCTAATCTCCCTCTTGCCGAAGAAGGACGAGGCTGTTGACGTTAAGGATTTCAGGCCGATTAGCCTTATTCACAGCTTTGGGAAGCTATTCTCCAAGATCTTGGCCTCTCATCTCTCCCCTCGCCTGGACGAGCTTGTGGCGCCTAACCAGAGCGCTTTCATCAAGGGCCGCTCTCTCCATGACAACTTCCGCTATGTCCAGCTTGCGGCAAGGGCGCTCCACGCCAAACGCGTTCCCCAACTTCTTCTCAAGGTGGATATCGCGAAGGCCTTTGACACGGTCAGCTGGCCATTCTTGCTTGAGGTGCTAGCCCAGCTTGGCTTCAGTTAACGTTGGCGTGATTGGATCTCCCTCATTCTCAGTGCCTCATCTTCCCGGGTGCTGGTTAATGGGGTGCCAGGTCCACGGTTCCCCATCGGAGAGGTCTTCGCCAAGGAGATCCTCTTTCCCCCATGCTTTTCATTCTAGTCATGGATGTGCTCAATGCGATGCTCCGCAAAGCCTCTGATTCGGGTGGTTTTCTTCCCCTCAATGATCGTGCTATTCGACATCGTGCATCCCTCTACGCTGATGATCTAGTTCTCTTCCTTTCCCCCGTTCGGCAAGACCTTGAGTTCATCCAAGGCATCCTCTCTGTCTTCGGTGCCGCTTCCGGGCTTCGGACTAACTTCACCAAGTGCTCGATTACTCTGATCCGCTGCTCGGTTCTTGACCTGGAGCTGGTTCAGTCCTCTTTTCCTTGCTCGATCTCGGAGTTTCCCTGCACCTACCTCGGCATTCCATTGTCAGTTCGCAAGCTGCCAAAAGCACCCCTGCAACCGCTTGTGGATAAAGTCTCCCATCGGCTCCCCCCCTAGAAGAGCCATCTAACCACTCTGGCGGGTCGCTCGATTCTAGTCAGTCGGTTCTCTCTTCCATTTCGGTCCATGTTTCTATGGCGATTGGCTTGCTAAGCTGGGTTATCAAAGCCATTGACAAGAAGCGTCGCGCCTTCTTGTGGACAGGTATGGACTCGGCCAATGGGGGACAGTGCCGGGTGTCCTGGACGAGGGTTTGTCGTCCTAGGGATCTCGGTGGACTGGGCATTTCGGATCTCAGGGTGGCTGGCTTTGCCTTGAGAGTTCGCTGGCTCTGGCTTCAGCGCTCGGGACACCCCTACTGGTCTGATCTGAAGGCCCCTGTTGAGCGGAGCGTCTCCGACATGTTCGCAGCTTCCACCTTCTCTATCCTAGGAGATGGTCAGTCCACGCTCTTCTGGACTGATCGGTGGATTGATGGTCGCTCGATAGCTTCTATAGCTCCTGACCTCCTCCACGCCGTGCCTCCACGCTTCCGGGGATCGTGCACAGTTGCAGCTGGGTTAGCGAATAACTCCTGGGTTGGTGACATACGTGGCGCCCTCACTGTCCCGGTCATCTCTCAGTTCCTGTTAGTCTGGGACGCGGTGCTTCATACCCAGCTCTCGCCGGGTGCTGAGGATCACCTCGTCTGGCGTTGGACGGGTGACCAATGCTACTCAGCGCGATCGGCGTATCAGGCGTTCTTCCTTGGCCAGCACTCTTTTGCCTGTGCCAACTTACTCTGGCACGTGAAGGGCCCTGCTAAATGCAAGTTCTTTCTTTGGTTTGCATTTCAGCAGCGCTGCTGGACTGCCGATCTTCTCCAAAAGCGTGGTATCGATAGCCACTCTGCTGGCCCCTTTTGTGCTCAGGAGCTTGAGACAGCGAACCACATCCTCATCGATTGCGTGTTCACTCGGCAGGTCTGGCTCCGTGTGTTGTCCCCTCCTGGCTGGGCTGCCCTCTCTCCCCCTCGTGGCAGCTGGCTCCAGGATTGGTGGTCATCCTCCAGGGTATGTTTACCTGAGCACCTCCATAGCGGCTTCGACTCCCTGGTACTCCTAGTCTCCTGGCAGCTGTGGAAGGAACGAAACTCCAAGGTTTTCGACTCTGCGCTCGCTTCGGTCGTAGTGGTTCTGGAGTCCATCCGCTCGGAGGGCCAGCTGTGGTCTTTAGCCAGTGTTACTTTTTTTGGGATTTCTTGGGAATGTAGCGTGGTTCTGCCCCCTCCCGCTGTTTGGAGTTGCGTTTTTAACCGTCGTAGTAGTTCCTAGCTTCAAGCCCCCCCTTTAGGCATAAGCCAGTCTGACTGATTGCTTTGTGTAACAAAAACTCTTTTCCTGCTAATATATTGACGTGCAATTCTTTTGCGTGTTCGCAAAAAACTATGCAAAAGCTTTGTCCATCGACATTTCTTGGAATACTTTTGAAAATCAAATTATCGAATTTCTAATGTCTAATTGATTTGTATATGCCCTCAAATAATTTTTCATATTAGAGCCGGTTATATTTTAGGATATATAAATGCTATAAAGTTATTATAATATATAAACCATTTCATTTATATCTATAACGCGCGTTGGAGCTGTATATAATTGTTCATTTCACAGGGAGAGATCTACTATTCCATCACAAAACTTTTTTTTCTAACTGTTTAGTAAATATTTCTCATGCATGGTATGGATTTTCTGGCAATCTTATGACCAAAATGTATTGGTCACCTACCTATGCGTCTCTAATCACATTTAACAAGAAAATGACTTTTCGTCATAAATGCTTAAGACAATGTTGTACCGTCATTAATTTTATAACAACAAAGGAATCCATTTGTTTCATCTGTCATTTTCTTGACATGCTCAATGTCCTGTGCGTTCCTTTTAAGGTATCTGCGTCAATTAATTTATTTTCGAAATTCTGCTGCTCCCTAATTATTTCCTCGTCTCAAATTTAGCGTCAAAGCTCTTGTACACGTTGATTACGTTTATACAATTAAGTTAAACCATAATTAGTTGCTAATTGCAATAGTATGAAAAATATTTGCCTTGCACATCTGTACAGAGGATATAAAATCACTGATCTATGTAGTGTACACGTATATGCGTCTCCCGTGTAATATAAAAGGACCTACCATACTTAGGGTGTCATGTCCCCGAGTCTCGAAAGGTCTTGGTTAATGTCTTGATATTTTTCCTCTGTGACAATAAATTAAATTTAATTGGTCTCCAGTCTCACTACAAATTTTTTTATGGTGTTGCATATATGTTGGGCCTATCAATCATATGCCTACTAATCCCTCCATGTTGCAAATTAAATAATTATAATTCTGGACATTAACATAGTCTTAAAAAAAGTTGACCATTATTTTCTGTTATAATATGGCGTGATTTAGTTCCTAACTTTTTCTTTAAACTTTAAACTTTCCTATCACATCAAAATTTTTCTACACACATAAACTTCCAACTTTTCCGTCACACCGTTCCAATTTCAATCAAACTTTCAATTTTGGCGTGAACTAAACACACCCTATATATATGTATATTATAAGTAGCAATAAAATCGAAGTACATTTTAAGATAACCTATACATATGGTGTTCATATTAAAATAAAATAAAATAAAATATAGATTTACAAGTTACTCGTAGTAAAAAATTTTTAAAGTTTGATATATCTATCTTATCAAAAACGATAATTATTTTTGACCTGAAGGAGTAGTTTACAAGAAGATAACTAACAGTACGTGTGAACGATCAAATCAGTGTCTAGTAGTAATTGAGTTAATTAGGGAGATTAGTTCGGCTAAAAGATCCGGCGGATCATCAGTTGCAAGAAGCTGGATCACACAGAATGTTGGACCAATTGCGTTTTGTCGAGGTCAGAAATTAATTCTGGGATATCTCGTTCGCATATATAGTTATATATATCTATCTATATATTTAAAACCTTCTCGATCAGGCATTATATTGTGGTAGTAGTTAATTCTAGGACCTCACCTACGTATTTAATTGTGGTGACCACACCTCTTTTTCGTTGAGTGCAGCAGTTAATCCACCTCTTGAAAAACCATTTTTCATAGTGGTACCCTTTTAATTTTACTGGCGGATTTGATGAAAATACGCTTGTAAAAGTATTTGAGAGGATTTCGGTTACCAGCTGTCAGCGAAAATTACAATCAGACCACTTAAGTGAGCGTCAATTAAAATAGGCTGTTAAGGACCACCGACTACAAAAATTCTTTCACTATATTAAAATGACAGACACGGCCGTGGACTCCATCTTTATCTCCGCCAACTCTATCTCCTCCTACTCCCCTTCCTCCAGATACACCGGCGGCCTCCTCCTCCTCTGATCCTCTCTATCCTCTCCGCCTCCTCTACTGGCAGCAACTCCCTCTCCTCTCCGCCTCCTCCCTTCTCCCTCTCCTCCTCCTCTCAGCGAGCAGCGGCGCTCCAGGGCTGGTGCGGTGACGGTCAGCCGGCGAGTGGCGACAGCTCTCCTCCTCTCTGCCCTACGCCTCCTCTCCCTCTCCCCTAGCCTCCCACCAGTTGTTGCACGGTCTTCTCTGCGGCGGCAGGGCGTGACCTCCTCCTCTTCGCCGCTGGCCGCCGTGAGCTTGGGGCCGGATCCGTCGGCCGCGACGACGGGGGTGGATGGATCCACCGCCACGACGATGGGGGAGGCTGGGTCCGCCACCGCGATGACGGGGGAGGCCAGCGAGGAGGGCAACAATGGTGGTGGGAGGGTGGACACGGATCCGGCGGCAGCGGCGGTGCTCAGGCGGTCCTCCACAACAGTGAAGGTAGTGGATCCGGTGGCGGCTGCCATGACGACGATGACAGCCGTGCTACTCCAACCCCCTCCCCTCTACTGCCTGGCGACCGCGGCGTGGGCTTCAGCAGGCGGCGGCCATGGTGAGATGTTGCGATGGAAACTGGCAGTGCTTGCGGCTGTCGTGGCCGGTGGCACCAATTTTGAAATTTTTTATCCCAAAATTGTTTTATCGGTGATCCACTTTATCTCGCCGGTAACACATTGTCTTAGCATAGTCGCTTGAGAAACTCGATTTTCGTTGACGGCAAGTGAAAACACATTATTTTTGCCGGCCTTTAGTTGTCAGCGGCACCTCTAGCTGTCGACAAAAACCCATTTTAGCCTATAGCGAAAACTATTTTTTATAGTGATCCTAGGGGAGTTATCTTAACCGTAATAGAAAAAATTACGTGTCCCATTAAAATAAAATAGAAAAACTAATATTAGTATATGGTAAATATAAATAAGTACTCCCTCCTTCCCTAAATGTTTGACGCCGTTGACTTTTTTAAACAAGTTTGACCGTTCGTCTTATTTAAATTTTTTTTTTAAAATATGTAAAACTATATGTATAAATAAAAGTATATTTAATAATAAATCAAATGATAGGAAAAAAATTAATAATTACTTAAATTTTTTTTAATAAGACGAATTGTTAAATATTTTTTTAAAAAAAGTCAACAGTGTTAAATATTTTGGGCCGGAGCGAGAACGATTTACGGTACGGTAGCGCTAATTAGCGATCCTCACGGGCTCACCAGCGTCGTGTCCCGTTTCCCCTCCCGGTGTAAAAGGATTAATCCCTAGACAAAAGCTTACTAACTGTAATTTGCTGCAACTATAGACGAATATTTTACAAAATTGCAAATAACATGTAGGTAATTTTGTATAAGAAAATTATAGGTGGGTGGGTCGAAGGGGCAAGCCGAAATTGCTAATCGGTGCGCACACGCCATCACTACAAGTTACGCGCGTTTCTGGCCCAAGCCTCACGCGCGGTCCACATCCTTATCCGCGTATGCACGAGATGCTTTTTATCAGCGCATGGGGCTAAGCCCACGGCAGCCCACAGGAACGGATCAGTCAGAAGCAAAGTACGTCTGACTTGTTTTTTCTCTTTCTCTTTTCTATCTTTCACGTGATTAGCTTCATATCATTTATATACACAGTGTATGAAAAAAATTGAAATTCGAATGAACTTTCTACTGAAAATTTAAAACTTTCAACTCTAATTTAAAACTTACAATTTAAATTTGAAAACTTTCAACTCAAATTTAAAAACTTTTGATTTAAATTTGAAAACTCAGTCAAGATTTGAAAACTTTCAACTCAAATTCGAAAACTTTCAACTAAACTTTTAAACTTTCAATTCGTATTTTAAAATTTTCAACCCAACTATTTTATTTATCATTTTATTAAAAAATTAATTAGTGTAAACCGCTAAAGATTAGCACTAACACAAATATTAGGCTATTAACGGCAGGCTCGGAAGGTGCGTCCCGTGCGGGGAGAGTGAGTCGCGTGGGGACTAGGAGCAAGCAAGTGCGCGTCTGCGCGACTTTGCTTCCCAGCGCGTACGCGCCTATTAGCGTTACCCGGGCTGGTTTGTAGACCGACTTGGTAAGGTGGGCCGGCCTTGTTTTGGGGCTGTGAGCAGGCCAGGTCTGCCTGGTGTGTTGGCCCAGCTAAGACGGAGGAAGGATTTTAAAAATAAAGTCCACTTTTGGCTCCCTCAATGAATGTCCAATCTTATTCATATTCGTAATACTATATATCTTGACTCCCAACTATTCGCTGACGAGGCTCGCTGGCTTAGTCCAATCAGCTGAGTAAGCATCTAGGACCCACATATCAGTGGGTAAATCATGTCGTCGGTCGACGTACAGTGGAATGATCTGGACCGTTCATACCTGCTGCAAGATCGATCGAGATGAATTCGAGAGAATGAATATGCATTGCTTCTTGCACATAAATAAGCATATGCATGGCGCGAATATTTCAGTGAAGTGGACGCGAAGAAACGAACCCCACACCACCACATGCAGTATGTAATTAAGTATATATATATACTTAGCTTCCATTTGATATGCTAAGCTAGATAGATCTATCTCAGATCGAAAGACAGCTAGAAATGGGGGGCAATGGCGGCGGCGGCGGCGGCGATGGCGTGACGGTGGTTGGGCGGGCGGAGATCGACATGAGGGCGCCGTTCCGGTCGGTGAAGGAGGCCGTCGTCCTCTTCGGCGAGAAGGAGACGCCTCTGCTCGCCGGTGATGGTGATGTTCATGGACCTGGACTACATCGCCTCCGATTAATGGTAACTGATATATGTTTCCTTCATCAAGAAATTAAAAGAATGGTAAAAAAATCCTATCCTTGTATTTAATTAAGAAGAAAAACATCCAAATTTGCCGCAACGAAAACTTGAACTTGGTTACGCCGTCGAACAAGTTACGTTATGGATTTAATATTAAGACATGCTTAGTTGTCAAGATGCTTTATGATGTTATTCCTTTCTTCCGAGCCAAGAAAAAAATGTGACAGAAAGGAAAGCACAGCCTTACTTTCGCCAATGTACAGAGAAAAAAAACTTACTTTTATCATTCGTTTTATTCAATCATTTGAGTAAATATGGAGAAATATAAGTCATGATTAATGTAACTTTAATAAATTAAAATAAATCACAGCAAAGCGATAAATAGTTACGTAATGTTTTAATTAAGCTTCCTTAGACCATAAGCATTGCTAGCTAGCTAGCTTGTTAATTCCTTGCAAATGGCAATTAACCATTATGTAATATGCGCGAATATATCTTAGAGATCTACAAAATACTGTCAAACAATGTGTGTATATATATATATATATCTTGATCCGACAGAATCGTGCCGCCACAACGCCGCCGGCAATATGGCCAACATTTAGCCAACAGCAAGTCTCCGGCGGGGTCGTCGCCGTGACCCGCCACGTGCCGGCGGAGCTGGAGGAGGCGAGGCAGGAGCTGGAGAAGGAGCGGTCCGAGAAGCAGAAGATGGCCGGCTGCATCCTCTCCCTGCAGGAGGAGCTCAGCAACGCCATGAGCGAGCTCAACAAGATCAAGGCACGCGACGACGTCGGCGACGGCGACGGTGGCGAGGCGGCCGCCAAGGTGATCGACCTGCAGGTGGAGGACCTCAAGTTCGTCGAGATCGACGACGACAAGCCACAGCCGCGCCAGCAGTCGCCGTCCCCCGGCGAGTTCCAGAAGAGGAGGTACGTGACGTTCGCCGACCCGCCGCCGCCGATGGCATCAGCGTACGACCGCGCGCCACCGCAGGCGCCATTGCCGGACGTGGTGATCGAGCTGCGCCATCGTCACAACCACAGCAGCACACCCTCGCCGCCGCAGCTCCGCGAGGTGCGGTTCATGAGGCAGATGTCGGCCAGCCATGGCATGATGAAGGCGGCGGCGGTGGCAGCGGTCGATCAAGAGGGGAGAAAGAAGAAGAAATCGTTGATTCCTCTGGTTGGAGCATTGTTCATGAGGAAGAAGAAGAGCAGCAGCTGCAGCTGCCACAACGACGACTCGGCGCTCAACCCGCGCACCTCCTTTTGATCCTACCCGTCCGATTGTTGCATCGGACGCTTCTCCACCGTCGGATATATTGAAGTACAAAATACATATACGGTATTTATATACGAGTATAGTATACTACTCCCTCGTATGTGTGCGAGCGTACACGTACGTACACCATGATGCTTGCTTATTTTGGATCATTAATAAATAAACTTGAGCTGTAATATACAATGGATATAATTTGTTTGTACTCCCTCCGTTTCAGGTTATCAGATGTTTTTAACTTTGATTAAAATCAAACTGCTTCAAATTTAACTAAATTTGTAGAAAATAATAATAATAATTTCAACCCAAGAAAAATTTATTATAAAAATATATTCAATTATTAATTTAATTAAACTAATTTGTTATTATAAATATTACTATATTTATCTATAAACTTAGTCAAACTTAATACATTTTAATTTTAACCAAAGTCAAAACATCTTATAAAAGGGAGTACTTCGTAACTTTTTGTACACGTACATGCGATTAGATGCACCGATCAATCAAGAGAACGCGTAGTGGAGCGTTAATTGATCGACATATATATATGATTATAATTAACTAGGTATGCGATTGCGATTAACTCATAATCCAACAAAGATTGACGACGACGAGATGGACGACATGTATGCCATTCGAGGCGAGGCGATCGACCGATCAAAACTGCGGCCGCGACCGGACGTCGACGACGACGCTGCAGGTCGCCGGCGCCGCCGACTTGTTGAAGAACTCGACGCAGTCGGCGATGGCCTCGTCGTAGTGCGGGTTCAGCGGGTGCAGGTTCGAGCTGCACGACCGCTTCGGCGCGTCGCCGCCGCCGCCTCCACGGTGGTGGTGGTGGTGGTTGTCGTCGACGGAGGAGGAGGAGAAGGTGACCGTCGGCGGCCGCGGCGGGAAGGAGAAGAGGCCGACGAGCATCTTCCGGAATCCGTCCATGATCCTGGACGGCCACCTCATCTTGGCCTTGCTGTGATGAGAATGCGATGCTTTCCTCCTAAAGCTCTTTGCTTGAAGCCTAGACATGAATGATTCTCCTTCCTTAATTCCTTCCTTGATGCTACCTATAGCTACTAGCTATGATCTACACTTGCCTGCTAATTATTGATGATGGTGTGGCCTAATTTGTGGTGATCACTCTGATGATCAGCTTGCAAATCTAATTTCTGTTGCAAGTTATACATGTACTACTTCTGCAAGTGTGTGCTCACTGATGGTCCTATGTATAAGTGCCTAACTGGTGCTTAATTTATACATATGGTTGTTAATTAATTAGCAGCTTAATTAGTGTAATGCTAATATTGTTGATGGGGTGCTGGGCCAGCATGCTTTCACAAGAATTTTGGTGGGGATGGGGATGCCTTTTGGAAATTCTAAGGCTTGAAAGGTACAAGGATCCATGTGCACTAATCATAACTTAAGGGCCCCTAATTTCTTTTGTAATTAAGATGTCCTTCAATATTTTTGCATAGAGGGAGGGCGAAAGGTTTGGTTGGGTTTTAAGTAGTAATTATGACCTGGTAATCATAAATTTCAGTATGTGATTATCTAAAGATATTATATAAGACTTATTCAGAGCAACTAACTATATGTATAAGGATCTATTGTGAATACAGTTTTGAGATTTTTTTTTTTTACATTTAGCCGTAAAACACAGGTCCCACACAGAAATAATATGGGCATGAGCAATATATACGCCTATACACATAATAAGATAAACTAATTAGGTGCGTAGGCTAGTAAGTGGATAGTAATGCAACTGCTAGGTACATAGGAAAATTATTACTACCTTCATATTTTTAATAGATGACGCTGTTGACTTTTTTTTACATGTTTGACCATTCGTCTTATTCAAAAAATTTATGTAATTATAATTTATTTTGTTATGAGTTGTTTTATCACTCATAGTACTTTAAGTGTGATTTATATCTTATACATTTGCATAAAATTTTTGAATAAGACGAATAGTCAAACATGTGAGAAAAAGTCGACGGCGTCATCTATTAAAAAACAGAGGTAGTACTAAATAGTAAAAGTTATAAATTAGTGTTGGTTAATCTCTTTTTTTTGTTAAGAAAGTACATAATCACTGCTAATTGCATCATAGATGGTGCACTGCTTGCTGGGATCTTTGGAAACATCTAACATGAAGATGAAGTAAACAAACATGTAAAAGAAAAATACTACTGCCAATGTCAATTACTCCAGTTTATTAGCTATAAAGGCGCGCGCAAGTTGCGCTTGGATGTAGCGAAGTGACTTTAGTCCTGGATAATGTTCTGTAATCCTGGTTGTTATTGTTAAATTTTGCTACGCGACAGATGTTTAGCTTAGCTTATATCTGCATAAGAAAAATAGTCGTGGTTAGTAAACTAGTGTGAATCTTTACCTGTATATAATTCATGCCTTTTCAGTTAACTCAGGAAATGATCGAGCACATTATTAGGAACAATAGATGCTTCTACCACTCACTTTCGGTTGTGCATTAATTAGTGAAGCAACAAAACATGTAAGAAAATTAATTACCACAAACATTAATCACTTTGTGCATGGATGATCACACATTGATTTTCTGTCTTACAAATCCATATATATTTTTTATGTGCCAGCCTTGATCATTTGGTCTAATGACCATAGATTTAATTAAAACACATGATTATTTAGGATCAAGGATGAGCTAACTTAGATTAATTACCATAAATCTTGCGATTTCTAGGCTGTCTCCCACTCTCTCAAAAGAAAAAAAAGTTTAATTGAAAATATGAGATGGAGGCTGGTCCACACTAAACAGTGATGAACGAACGCACATATAATTAGTAGCTCTTGCAGATATTAATTTGGTGTGTAGTGCACTCGATCCGTTGCTTCTGCCCAAACGTGGCATTACATTGAACAAAGCTTTTGCTGACCCTTGCTAGGCTCATATGACTCCACTCGTAGCGCACACATATATATCTTAATTAATTGTGAGCTTTTAGGATTAATCTAATAGATGCTTCTACCACTCAATTATATATTTCTTGCAAAAACTTTATGTATAAAAGTCTCTAAAAATAAATGTATTTTTAAATTTATAATGGCTAATATTTAATTAATCACTCGCTAATGACATATCTCATTTTACGTGTAAGATATCAGCTCAGTCGAGACGTTGGTCTGAACAAGACTAATTAAGATGTGACTAGCTATATTTATGAAGTCATATTTTTCTAGACGTTTGGGAGAGAAGCTGGCTCTAAGGAAACCATCGGCGCCATATTTGGCACAACCTTCCCTAGGCCGTGGCAGGATCCATGCGGCAGCGAGGAGGACGAGAGGTCGTCGCCATCGGGTGCGGAGGTGGCGGCGAATATGGGCATCGCACTAGAGCATGTGCGTCGTCGTCGTCGTTGGGTGCGGTGGCGGGGGTGGCGACGGCGGAGCCTCTCGAGGTGGCGGAGCTCAGCAAGGCTTGTCGGCCGCCTCTCCCCCATCTGCCACTGGCGAGGAGGGTGAGAGGCCGAGCGCCTAAGAGAGAATAAAAAAAGAGATGTGGGGCCCACATTATTTTCTCTCTCACATTTGGATCCCACATACTTTTTTTTCTGACTAGAATGTCACATTAGCAAAACCATGCATCTATACTGCTATGGACCTTAATAGCACGGTTTTGTATAGTTTAAGGGTGAAGATTTCTGGTATTGAGGACAAGGGATGTCAAACAAATTCAATGTAAAGTCGAAGGATGGTATGTGAACTTATTCCTTCTGAGTAAGGCCTTAATTTGGCCAAGTGATTTGTATGGCCAGGCACCATATACTACATGGTATAAGTTCACTTTGACTCCCTTAACAAGTGACCTAATCTGATTCGTATCCCTCAACCATAATACCAGATATCTCGACCCCTCAACTATTAAAACCGGTGCAAATTGACTCCCTCCGCGGTTTTGGAGGACGGTTTCGCTGACGTGCCGGTGTTGACCTAGTCTCCGTCTCACGTGGCATTGACGCGACGCTTATGTGGCATTAAAATTAAAAAAAATATGCGGGACCCATTCGTCATTCACACCAAAATTCGTGGGACCGACAAAATGTGAGGCCCACATATCATCCTCTCTCTCCTGCCCTTCTTCTTCCTCCTCTTCTCTCTCCTATTTCTCTCTCTTTCTCTCCCCTTTACTTTACTCCATCCGCGCGGGGCTTGAGTGGCGGTGGCAGTGGTGGGCAGTGGACGGTGGCCGGCGGGTTGGTGGGTGCTAGAGCAGCAACGTAGGCAGTCGAGCGAGGGCCACGATGGTGGCGGTAGCGGATGGGAGCGCAGGCGGGTGAGGGCCACCAAGACGTCGGTGGTGGGCGGGAGGGTGGGGTTGGAGTGGCGGCAACGGTAGGCTAGCGAGGGCCAAACAACTCTCCATGGCTACTCGCAGTCGTGCCGCTGCAACTGCCGGTGTAGACCCCAGCGTCCGCGCTGCTCGACGTCGCCGCCATTGGTCGACCGCCTCTCCCTCTCGTTCGCCTCGGATTCACTTGCCACAGCGCCATATCGAAGGTGGAAGAGGAGGCGATGCAGATAGAGAAACGACGCCTGAACGCCATGCATCGCTGCCTGGCTCCTCTCCCCGCCGGCTACCGCCCACTACCGTCGCCACCACTTGAGCCCCTGCCCACCCGCCGGCCACCGTCCACTACCCACCGCCGTCGCCGCCACTCGAGCCCCCGCGCGGATGGAGTGAAGTAAAGGGGAGAGAAAGATAGAGAAATAAGAGAGAGAGAGGAGGAAGTAGAAGGGTAGGAGAGAGAGGATGATATGTGGGCTCCACAATTTTTTTTGAATGACGAATTGGTCCCACATATATTTTTTAAATTTTAATGCCACATAAACGCCACGTCAATGCCACATGGGCCAGAGACTAGGTCAACACCGCCACGTGTGCGCCACATCAGCGAAACCGCCCTCCAAAACCGCCGAGAGAGTCAAAGTGCACTGGTTTTAATAGTTGAGGGGTCGAGATATCTGGTATTGTGGTTGAGAGATACGAATCAGATTTGGTCACTTGTTGAGAGAGTCAAAATGAACTTATTCCATATTACGTACTCCCTCTGTCCCCAAATAAACTAAACCCTAGCATCCCAAGAAAAAATTAAGGAAAGAGATAAAAGACCATAATACCCTTAATAAATGTAAAAGTTATATTGATTAGTAGGTAGGTGAGGGGTATTGAAGTAATAAAATTTCTCGATTTGTGAATTTGTGGTAGGTAAGAAGGTAGAAGTTGATTTATTTTGGGACAAATTTTAAACTCTATAGGAGTTGATTTATTTTGGGTGGGAGGGAGTATACCATAGTTGACAAACCCAAATAGCCTACAGTACTAATAGTGGTGGAATTGAGCCCAGATATGGCTTGTAGGATATGGGTATGAACAAAAGATATTGACAGGGATATATAGGTAAGAAATGGGATGACAAAACATAGGAAAATATGAATGAATGACCGTTTAGATAGACCGCAAGGAAAATTTTATAAGAAATCTCATGATAAATTCCTCTCATAGATTGAGGCTAAAGGATTCGACTATATCCAATCTTTTGCTTTAAGGGGCCAGATAGAAAAAATTTATATAAATTTACAATCCAATGAAAATCATATATCTCCTCCAACCTAAAATATAATAAATTCTAGCGTTCAAAATTCGTCATAACTCATAAATGATAACAACTTCTGCATATGTATTCTCTTCTGAGTTAATCATAACCTTTCAATTAATTTTATCACTTTTTAGTTTTCCCACCTATCTCATTTTCTCAACTAATCATAATTTATCCTCAATACAAATTTAATTACTACTCTATAACACATTATCAACGGAACACAACGTTATTATTTGTTGATGTTGCAAGAATACAATGTAAAAATGTTTGTTAATAACCACATGATGTATCACAACGCAAATTGATTCTCTCACATCTAAGGCCAACACCAATTAGGCCTCCTCATGCATCCACCATGACTCGTTTTCGTTGTCTTTTGGTGAGATGCCTTGATGCAATTGTAGATGTTACGATCTTGCAATATCCTTCCCAATTTGTTTTGAGTATATTCTAGATTTGGACAATCTATATTCAGCTACCAGCTACATACGTATAACTAAGCTATAGTCTGTTTTTATCTGCATATGTTTACTTAGAGCCTGACCTTAACTATGCTTAATTAATTGGGTGGTCGGCCTTATAATTGGGGGTCAAATTAAGATGTGGAATCAAATCCTCCAAATAGGGCAGTGGTTGCTCACTGATTTCGCCCTCTTGTACCACATGGCTGGGTGTATGATCTTGCATTCAAAACAAAACAAATTGCACACTAGTGTATATACTCCCTCCGTTTCAAAATGTTTGACACCGTTGACTTTTTAACATTGTTTGACCGTTCGTCTTATTCAAAAACTTTTGTGAGATATGTAAAATTATATGTCTACATAAAAATATATTTAACAATGAATCAAATGATAGGAAAATAATTAATAATTACTAAATTTTTTTTGAATAAGACGAACGGTCAAACATGTGATAAAAAGTCAACGGCGTCAAAACATTTTAAAACGGAGGGAGTATATACTTGTAGGGTATATATATATACGTGACCTATCGGTTGTATATATGCATCAAATCTTCTAGAAAGGCACCGGCTAACCATAATCTATGTAGGCATGTGGGAAAATGCCCTTTGCTTGTTTCCATGTGGAAAGTTAATATGGAAAATTAAAGTGTTCTCGCTTGCTTGTCACTTGTTACAATATTTGTATCTAAACTCAAATGACGTGCTTAATTTTCTAGGAAATATCAAAATAATACTTTTTTTCAATAACAAAGTAAAAGTCAAACTTTAAAATATTTGACTATAAATAATCATAGAAATATCGAGACCATATGTATGGATTAGTTTTTTTAAAAAATACTATATATGTCCTAAAATATAGTAACTTAGCTATACATATTGAGAAATACTTATCCATATTCATAACTAAAAGTTATTATATTTTGGTATAGATGGAGTACTTTGTTAAAATCATATATCTACTGATATTTTTATTGTGTATTATAATAGAAAATAGTGCTTAAAGTTATTTTTTTAGACTATGTGTATGTTGGAGCTGTCGGTGCTAGCCTTCTTCTAGATCTGTGTGTTGGAGCTGCCGGTGTGTGGGTGGGGTTATTTTTTCTTCGTTTTCCTATTTACGACATTACAGGGTTTGTAATCTTGTAATTTTTTTCCTATTCTAATAATATGATCGACTTCGCACTGTTTGGTGCAAGTTCGTTAAATTTTTTTTAGACTATGTTCTTATCAAAATGATAAGTATCATAAACCTAGAGGGAGGATAGGAATATAGGATAATCATGCACATACTCTGTTTGTTAGTACGTTGAGTTCCTATTTTCTCTGTTCGTTGCTACATAAACTGCCTAGATAATATGATGCAATATTATGTGAAAATCATTATATTCTTACACACACTAACTTACTCTAGGTTCAAAATTTCCGGGGCACAATATTTTCTTAAAACGAACGTTGCCGGGATTTCCAAAATTTTTGTATAACTTAGAACTTTTTTGTCCAAAATTATTTGAAAACTTAACAAATTTTGACCAATTTTTTTAAAAATAAAAAATTTGGGCGAGAAATTTACTTCCTGGAGAGAAGCGAGAAATTACTGAAATTTTAGAAATTTCGAACCGAAATTAGAATACCTGAACTTTTATTATATACGTGCGGATAGAGTGAGCACTTTTTCTGTATCTGTGACAAATGAGACAAATTTGACTAGGTGTCACATTGCTGGTCTTCCCTGTAATAAGGATAGCTCTAACTCTGGATGCAACATGGAGCATGTCAGCATGTGAATCAGCAAACATATATGCTAGAATATGTTTTCCTTTTCTTTTTGTTCAAAAGGAATCAACATTTTGTCATAGAAAAATCCAGTGCTGACCAGTAGTAGACAAAGAAGAAGAATCAAGATCACCAAATTGCTCTCTGCCTCTTGTTTGTATATAAACACCACCAAATCAACCTAATTAGTTGCTTCAGTGAGACAGCAGCCATCACAAGCTAATTAGACAGAGAGCAAGCCATCTTGTAATTAGCAGGAGAGAGAGCTCAAGCTCGAGCAAATCAATGGAGGAGAGGTTCTTGGCCGAGCCGCTCAAGGCGACCACGGTGACATGCATCCCAAGGCTGCGCGGCGGCGGCGGTGGCGGCGCGAGGCGGCATCGCCGCGCTGCTTCCTCCGGCGGCGGCGCGGCGCCGCCGGTGTCGTCGTCCGTGCTGGACCGTGTCCGGGACGTCGTGCTGAGGCTGGCGATGCTGTCGGCCGCGTCGACGACGACGAAGCAGGGCGCCCTGCCGCCGCAGCAGCAGACGGCGACGCCGATCAGGACGTCGCCGGGCAGGTCGGCAGCGGCGACGTCGAGACGCTCCGCGGCGGTGCGGATGAGCCCGGCGGCGCCGGCGTACGCCGACTCATACCGGAGCGAGGCGGTCGACGAGTGCATCGAGTTCTTGAAGAGGTCGGCTGCCGGCGTCGGCGTCGGTGGCGCGCCGGCGTCGCCCGCCGTGGGAGTAATGAACTCGCCGTCACCTTTGCATGCATGTGCCATGTGATTCAAAGTACTATCAGTGTTAGCTGTACATAATTAAAAATAAATAAAATGTTGTTGTCTTTGCCTTTTTGTTTTTTGTTTTTTGGGCAATGCATGGATTCTCCTATACACCTCAGTTTGTTTTATTGGAGATTCTGATCCAAGTAGCTAGCTAGCTAGGTCGTCATGTGCATGTATACAAGTAAGTTCATGTATGTTTAAGTGCATATGAGTTGGTAGATTAGTAGTGGGTGTGATGGATTAATTTGTGTTTGATGCGGTGTCATCGAGTAAAAATTCATTTGCATCAACTTGTTGCTGTTCTTTATTAAGTGGCACACATCACATGGACTATTGGTAGTTGCTAATTGAAATATATATGCATCAGAATTGTCGTCACTACGGGTGTGTCAACACATTAAACAAGATTGCTAAGTGCAGGCAAATCGTTGATGGATACAAACAGCATGGCTCGTAAGTTAAATTGCTCATGTTTGTTCTCGTCCCACACAGTGATTCCTTTCTCCCACAAACTTTCAGATCATCGATGAGTGGTCTTAGTTATATATCAATATCGTTACCAGGTTGCTTTGGGCTTTGAATAATAATCGGCATCATAATGTACTTCCTCTTCATGCACAGTCAGGGGGAGGTTGTAGTCTTGTAGATACACATCGTAACAGGCCAAGTGCTATGGCCGCTGCTCATCTCTCCAAATGGATTCATGCCATCCGTACTCAAACCGAACCTTACGTTTCGTGCATCCTCTCTAATGTCTTGAAATGTTCTGTTGATATTTCAGCATTGCGACCTGTCGGCGGGGTGTCTCAGCATCCCGTCTTGTCGACGTTCTTCTGCGTGCCATCGCATCATTTTTGCATGCTCTTTGTTCCTGAACAAACATCAGAGCCGTGGTATTATAGGGAAATACCACATCACCTTAGTAGGAATTCTCTTCTTCGAAGGGTGTCCATCAACTTCACCTGGATCATCTCGCCTGATCTTGTATCGTAGTGCTTTACAAACCGGGCAAGCTTCTAGGTTCTCATAGTACTCACCGCGATAGAGAATACAATCGTTCGGACATGCGTGTATCTTCTGAACCTCTAGTTCTAGAGGGTAGACTATCTTCTTAGCTTCGTACGTTGTTTCGGGTAACTTGTTTTCTTCCGGAAGAATGTTCTTTACTAGTTTCAATAAGTCGCCAAATGCCTTATCACTCACACCATTTTTTACCTTCCATTGCAAGAATTCTAGAGTGGTACCCAATTTTTTTTGTGCCCCTGCTTGCAACCTGGGTACAACGGCGTCCAATGGTCCGCTAACATACGCTCTAATTTCTGGGCCTCCTTTTCACTTTCACAGTCCTCCTTGACATCCTGCAACATCTGACCAAGATCATCTGCAGCGTCATTATCTTCAACAGCCCCGTCCACCTCGCCTGCTGTATTTACTTCAAATCCACCGTACTGAGCTCAGTCCGGAATGTTCTCGTTTTCTGCTTTATCTTCTTCCATTTGAACCCCTAGCTCCCGGTGTGAGGTCCAAGCGCTCGGCATGAAGCCCGTCCCAAACAAGTGAATATGAATAATTCTTATTGCAGAATACTCCCTCTGGTTTTGCACTTAATGCATGGACAACGGATAAATTATTCTGTTTGTTAGCCTTGGCCATTCTCAAAAAATAATGCACGCTTTCAATATACTCTTTTGACCGTCGGTCCGTGCGCATCCATTGCCGATCCATCTAAATAAAATGAACAAAAAAACATGAAAAATATTCCACGATAGTCAAACCAATTAAACATTTATGCAATATTTATATAAATTTATTCATACAATAATTACCAAATAACACCACATATTATGCAAGTTTTAATTACATTTAAAGTTGCAAACAAATATTTAATGTGTTGAACTAATATTAATTTTAAATTAACTAAGTTTTCTATTCTTTTAGATTAATTTTCTATCTTTTATTTCTCATCTCTTTTATCACAAGTTGTTATAAAATTATAAAAAAACCTACTTTCTATACTACTTTCCTACACAAACTCTCTCAAACTCATCATCTTCCATTCATACTTTTTAGTGGCAAAAATGAATAGAACTTATCTTTAAATATAAATGCTAAGAAAAAATAGAGGAGAATGAAGTTGTTAACCTTTTAGACACCTCAAAGTTATGTATTATCACCAAACCAAATTCACAAAAAATCAGACAGCACCTCCCCTCCTCCTCTTCAAAAAATGAAGCCATGCTCAGGCTGGAGAAGGAAGAAGAACATATATGGCGTGCTAACTTTAGTCCCGGTTGGTGTTAACAATCGGGTATAAAGATCAACTTGATCTTTAGTCCCGATTGGTAACATCAACCGGGACTAAAGTTCTAATCTTTAGTCCCGGTTGGTGTTACCAACTGGGAATCTTTAGTCCCGGTTTATAAGTGAACCGGGACTATTGTGAAATTTGGCCGACCGACCAAACATCGTTTCTCCAGTAGTGGTTACTACGGGTGTGTTTCTGGATTCTGCTGATGATCAAATCCACATATTATGATACTATATATACGGTCTTTTCCATACATACAGCTAATTAATCGAATCGAAACAATATGATTCCTCTGAATTACAAAATATAAACAATTATGATATCAAATATGTCTACAATACTCCTTCCTTCCTATAATATATGTATGGGATTTTAAAAGGACCTGTCCAAATTCGTAGTAATAAAATATACCATATCTCTCCAAAATCTCTTACGTTAATATGGGATAGAGGGAGTAGGATATAGGTATATGCATGGTGTTGTACTGTTGTGGCTGGTTTATCGGTCCACGTCTTTAGACGTGTAAAAGAAGTATGAGAAAATTCCCTATATACTCTTGAAAATTTACTTAATCCCTTCAATACCCCTGAATTTGACATCATCCCTTATATATCACTGAGTTTTCATTTTGATCTCCTCTATACCCATCTCCGTTAGTTGACCATTAGTTGACTGTTAAATATTTTAAAATAACTATATTACCCATCCTATACATATGTGGTACCTACCCAATAAATTTTCATATGAAAAAATTAACTTATACAAAATACAAGCAATATAATCATTTAATGCCCAACATAAAAAATAAAACTTATTATTTTTTATTTTTTTAAAAATTATGATTAAATCCATACATTAGTTTCACCAGAAAATTAAGAGCAAAAACTAAATGTTATTTAGGTTTAAATTTTAAATTTGTTTTCTAATTTGTGATAAACTAATTACATCCCCTTTGTTTTTTCACAACAAATCTTTTTTCACTAAATATTTGTTGAAAAGTAATTTTCAAATTTTATGCAGAACTTTTTTTACAATAAATCTTTTTTATTTTAATGAAATAATTTTTTATTTTTAAAAATTCATAACAAATATTTAGTAATTTATTCCTTATTGGTTTTCACAACTCAAATAATTTACACATAAAACATTTCTAGCTTTCAACAATATACCAAGGACAACAAAGTAATTTTTACAATAACTAACGGTCAAACTAATGATCAACTAACGGAATGGATATGTAAGGGATCCAAATAAAAACTCAGGGGCATATAAAAGATCAAACAAATTTCAGGGACGTAGAAGGGATTGGGTGAAATTACATGGGCACGTAGGGAATTGGCCCAAGAAGTATTGAGGCGCTGTTTAATTGGTACAACTCCGGATTAAAGATTTTGTAGATATAAATATTACTTGCTCTACAAATACATATATCTGGATATATGATTTCGTCGATAAAATTTAGATAAATCATATTGTTTCTATTTTAGATGAAATATAAAATTTTAAAATACTATAAGTTACTATACAAACTTTAAATCATCTAGGGTCGTGTCAATCAGGGCCTAATTCAATGTGTTTTCGATTTGGTTGTAATCTTAGTCATCCTTTTTTAATCGTTCGGTCTGAAAATTAATTGACAGTTTTGATCTTGAATTAATTTGTGGCGCAAGAAGTATAGACAATTCCAGAACCAAAATATGCTCATTTCACATGGATCTTTGCCATTATTTCGCCCTAGCTCATCTACATTTCTATCTCCTTCATTAGGCAAAAAATAAACCCATTCCAAGATTTATCTAGTCTAGTTCTACGCCCGTGCATTGCACCGGGAGTGGGAGGAATATATACGTATGAATGGCTTTATCGGTTGAATTTTATCTCTATTTTTATAAATTTTCTCTTGTGGGTTGATTTTTTTTCATGGAAACACCTTTTTCATGGCGTGGGGTGGTTTTTTAAGGCAACATTGTTCTTTTTACGTGCGGAGGAGGTACGACGGTGAGGTGAGGAGAGGATGACGACTCTGCTTCAAAGTAGGAGAGATATGTGATTAGTTTTGGTGTTTTTGGTATGAATTTTTCAATAGCAACTAGTGTTATGCCCGTGCTTTGCAATGGGATTAGGAGGATTATATATAGACTAATGATTTTATGGGGTTTATTTTATCTGTTCGATTGATTTTTCTGGTAGGTTGATTTTTCACATGGAAACTTTTTTTTGGGTGGGTAATTTTTTAAGGCAACATGGATTTTTCACGTGATGGAAGAAGTGTGATGGTGGGAGAAGAGGAGAACGACGACTGCTTTTACAGTTGAAAAGAAAAGATGAGAACTGTTTTAATCACCCGGATGGATGTCCATCCATTTATTACATGTCATCTAAATGGTTATGAAAAAAATTTGAAAACAATTAACAAGATAGATCAATGCGTAATATATCACTTCACAAACATTTAAGTTAAAATTCAACTTCTACAAATTGTAAGAAAAATAACAAACAAAACTCAAATTATTATACGTATATTTATAGTTAAATTTGTTATTTTTCTTACAATTGGTAGAAGTTGAAATTTAAACTTGCAAGTTTGTGGAATGATATATTACATATTAATCTATATTATTATTATTTTTGAATTTTTTTTAAACTATTTAGTTGACATACAATAAACGGGTGGCGTCTACTTGAGAAATTAGAATCCATCTCAAAAAAGAGGAATTTATGTTGTTCCATCAATATTGGGCCACATTTAGGACAACTCCTTTGAAACCGGTGAAGCAAGCACAGTTAGG
The DNA here is from genome assembly GCF_034140825.1 of Oryza sativa Japonica Group. Lineage (NCBI taxonomy): Eukaryota > Viridiplantae > Streptophyta > Magnoliopsida > Poales > Poaceae > Oryza > Oryza sativa. The sequence goes on along the minus strand of NC_089038.1, from coordinate 1,037,616 downwards.
CTCTTAATTCCGTGGCCCTTGCCTACGTTTGTCGAGCAAACGGCCGGTTTGGCCCATTAGCATGCCCAGGAGACGAGGAAAAAAGAGAACTTATCTACTAGGCTAACATTATCAATTTTTGGATATATATATATATATATATATATATATATTAAAATGCAACATACATGTTATACATATTGTGAACCAACCTACTCCTAATTATTTTTCTCCCTATAGTAAGCATTCATTTAGTTAAGGTTAGGTATATTTTGCAGCACGAATCTTGGAACACATCAACGGTGTAGATTGTAGGTACATATGAATCCGAGTGCAAATCTGCATTTTATATATATATATATATATATATATATATATATATATATATATATATATATATAAGGGCAATTGTATTCTTTCCCCTATTTTAATTTGTAGATATGAGTTTTGTAAAATATGTTCTTTTTGCTTTTTTAAACCGAAACTTCGCTCCTAGTCTATTGGCTATGTATATGAGTTCCTAATTCATCTCCCTCGTTTTCTGCGCGCACGCTTTTCAAACCATTAAACGGTGTGTATTTTGTAAAAAGTTTTTATAGGAAAGTTGCTTAAAAAAATCATATTAATTTATTTTTCAAGTTTTTTATAGCTTAAACTTAATTAATCATGCGTTAATCTATCGCTCCGTTTTCCGTTTTGAGTTAATCAGCCTAGTCGTTTCAATGGCGTTGCAATTTCCCTCTACTTTTGTATAAAACAGCTGTGCTGTTGTTCATTTGTGGCATATGTGTACTTCTGAATGCAGCGGTACTAACATATGCCATGACACAAGGGATCCTCTCCAAATTAAACAAATCAACTTAAAGCTCATATGCACTTCAATACCCAATATTTCATGAGCATAGACCTTGTATACGTCAAGAAGGGAAAAAGAACCGAAAACACAACCAAAAAATCATATAATCCCCAAATCAACGCATGTAACACAATATAAAAAACCATTTTAGACAACACCCACCATTACAGGCGGACTTAAAAAAATATACTTGTAAAAATATATTAAGTGTTTCTTTTACAGCTAGCTCGCATGCAAAAAAAATCAAATTTTTATATAGGTGGCCCTCAGGTCTTAGGTTCGTCCGCAAAAATCATATCTGTGTAGGCAAACTGTTAGGAGCACCGCCTAGAAAAATTGACAACCGACCACTTGCTACCGCACTAAAAAGCTACTATGGCTGTGTTCGGGAGGTGAGGTTGAGAATTCACCTTCCGCGCACGTAAAATGGAGCGATGTATTTTCTTACGATTAATTAGGTATTTACTATTTTTTTGAAAAATAGATTAATATGATTTTTTAAAGCAACTTTCGTATAGAAACTTTTTGCAAAATACATATTGTTTAGCGGTTTGAAAAGCGTACATGCGGAACACGACGGAGGTGAGTTGGGAAAAATGGGGGAAGAACACAACCTAAGTCTTAAACTCTCCTCCACGGCTCCTCTATCGAGAACCACTCATTCTCTCCCTCTCCTATCTTCTCTCTCTCACTAGATCCACACACGAGCTCTCCTTATCCTTCACTTGCCACCGTTTCTCCTCGTGTAGAAGCAACCACACGGCTTGCCTTGGCTTGGCGACGGCGACTTCAAACACATGGCATTGGATGAGCAGTGAAGGGGAAGGGGTGGGTCGGCATTATCGAACGAGGGCCAGAACTTGGGACTAGCGACAACAATGGCGACTGCGGCAAGGGCAGGGTGATGGTGGCAAACAATGGGCTGAGCTCAGGATCTGTGGTGAACGAACATCTATTTGGGTTGTTTACAACAATGTTGTGGCCCTAGATCTGTTGGAGTGAAGGCTAGATCTACCATCGGGGAGGTCAGATCTGGATGGTGGCTATTACCTCTCTCGATGCCGCCGCTAGTGGGCAGATCCAAGCCATCATGCTTCATGTCTCCTGCGGCGGGTGGCGGTAGATCGGGGTACTGGGATGGTGGTTCACTACTAGAGAAATGCACTTCGGTGCCTGATGGGAAGACCCCTTAGATGCCGGTTTTCCCAACCAGCACCATGAAGGCGGCACTGATTACCGGCACCAATGTCATTTTAAAAACCGACACCAATATGGAATCAACGAGCAAAAAAAAAAAGCCAGCCGGCTCTAGCCGATTAACTCCCACATGAACCCACAAGAACAACAAACAAATGATGAACAGATTCCACATCAACAGATGAACAAGAGCGACACAAAATCTCACACCAATTATCATAGCAACAAATGAACTCTTGCATGAACAAGAACGTATCTCAAACAAATTACAAAGTGGGAGGGAGGGGGAGAGATGGATCCGCTGGCCGCCGATGCCGTCACACCTCCAGATCTGACACGGGCCACCTCCGTCCCGCCACCGCACGCCGCCTCCCGCCGCCAAGGGGCGCAGACCGCCTCCGTCCCGTCGCCGCACGCCGCTGCACTTCGCCTACCACCGCCGAGGGGCGCGGACCACCTCCATCCCGCCGCCGCATGCCGCCTCCGATCGCCGAGGGGCACGGGCTGCCTCCTTCCCGCCGCCGCACACCACCGATCTCGCCGCTGAGGGGCATGCAAGACGACGGTGAGAAGGCTAGATCCAGCTGCTGGGACCCCGTGAACTCCGGTGGTGGTGGAACCTCCCTGGCTTCTTAGGGACAGCGACAACAACTTCAACGTCGACCACATGATTTTCGCATGCCTTATAATTGTAAGCGGGGCGGCTGGGCGCCCATGAAAAATCATTTTTTTTCTACCTGCGAATACCCATCTTGTAGTGGTGCTAGATTAGCAAACCTGTTTTTTCCTTCTTTTTTTTTTTGGGGGGGGGGGTTGAACTATGGTGGCTTAGGTAGCCTACATGCCAATCAAAGTTTCAAATTTAGTTTAACTCCAAGGGAGAATGTATTCTATCGAATTTAGAAAAAAATGTCAAAATTCATGATTTATTTAATTGTTTGTGGAATTATGTTTGAAATTTTGTAATTTATGTTACCCCGAAATGTTTATGCATTATGAGATAGTTAACCCTATACTCCCTCCGGTTCTATATTAATTGACGTTTTGAATAAGGTTGAGGCTAAACTTTTATAACTTTGACCATCAATAACTTTAAAAATATTTAATTTAAAGAAAATAGAATAACATATATAAATTTTTCTTTCAAAGCACTATAATAAAAGTAAACATGCATTTATTTATTGTATATATTATAATAGAAAAATAAGATCAAAGATATATCTTGTAGACCGTGTCATTGTCCAAAACGTCAATTAAAATGAAACTGGAGGGAGTATAGGGTATCATATTCTAAACTTGGGGTTAACAAGACACAGCTGCTTTTGTATCCTGGATTGACGACGTACATCCCTTTTGCTTTATCTTTTGCTTTTTGCACTTTAATCAAGGAGGCGAAGCAAAGAATACGACGATTAGCCAACTACTAACTCCAAATTATCTATAGCCAATTTAATAGTCGATTTATACAACAATTGCTTACAATACTATTAATATGTGATCCCACCTGTCATAGAAGCATATATTATGTCTTGAAGTCCGTGCTACAGCTGTCTACAGATCTGTAGCCCACTGCTTTTCTCTCTACTTTTTTATCTCTTTAAAATATATATGTTTATAGCTGGCTTATAGTCTGCTATTGTACCTCCTCTCAGATGATGCATCCAGGTACAGCTTAGGACGTACATATAGCATATCGATTTGCGGCTTTGCAGCAAATGCAAAGCAAAGAAAAATACTAAAGCAAACATATCGATCGTACGCAAGGAATAATAGATCGACGAAGCATGTTGTAATAATGCAAGCATTCTAGACGACAGTACGTTTTTACAAGGCTTCTGCTAGCTCTAGCCCAGAACATCGATCTATCGATCATATTGCATCCAGTTTGATCGTTTCAATTTATGCTCGCCCTCGCACCAACAATGGCTTAGCTAATCCCCATGTACTCGATCTCCGTCGGCAAACATCGTGATTAAGGTAAACTAGCTACATCATATCGTGCAGTTTAATTGCGCTCTCTCTCTCTCTCTCCCCCTATGTGTGTGTGTTGATGCATCAACATGCATATATATATATATATATATGTATGTACAAAATCATCTCAGTTTTATAAGCTTTAATTTTAGTTAGATCTCTAGCTATGTGGTATATTATTTAATTTGGTTTTCTACGGGATGTTCACACATATATAAATATATGAAATGCTTGCATGCTGTTGTAAGTCTGGCTTAATTTGTACGTTTCGTTTATATGAAAAGATGATTTAGTTTATATAACATGCATGTAAACACTTCTCCATTATCCTCAAAACAATCCCTAGGGAGAACGAATTAAAGATAGATATGCATCCGTGTAGTATATCATTTTCGTCGTTGATTATTAATCAAATTAAAATACACTTGCATTCACTTGTGTCCATTTGAAACCCAGGCGCATGTTGGGCCGGGCCACTAGTACAAAATTAATCATGTACAGTAACTAATTTATTAAGTATGTTTTACATGCGTATATACATGAACTACTGTATCTATAATGTGCAGGCTGGAGCGAGTAATTAAATAATCAGGAGTGGGCTGGAGAAATCGATCCATCAGGCATCTATATATCATGGGTTAATTAATTACAGGGCTTGCTTCAACATATATATGTATTCTCTGCTGTCGATCCATTTCTAATTAAGGAGCGTTTAATCAACTGAAAGAAGATCGATTGAGATTATATGATCGATGAAGCTGCCCGCTTAACCGCAATTCAACATTAATTGAAGAGAGCCAGGCTACGCAGATCAACTCAACATGCCACCAGCGGAGGTAATTAAATCAGATCGGTGATATTGTTTTTATTTTTGAATGAAAGTTATTTCACGACCACGCACGTGAATTAAACAAGGCAAACTTTACTGCTATTTTAGATTTCCAATTTGGACGCAATTTTTTGAAACACGCTTTCATTGTCATATTTGGCTTTAGAGGTGTTTTTTTTTCTAACATCTCATTTGCAAACAATCCTCTCGGAGCAAACTTCTTCTATTTGTGGAAGAAATAAATTGCAAAAAGGATAATTTTACCATCCTTAGAAGATAACATGAGGTACCATATTTTATACTATAAATTTTGGCACATCAAGTATTATGTATCTCAATGTATAAAAGAAATAATTTTAGTGTAAACTTTTGATAATAACAAGTAATTGGTCAAGAACCGTAAAATTTCTCACACTCCACCTGTTCAAAATTCAAAAGCTATGTTTGGCTAGTTGCAGAGAGAAAAAATATATATAGTGTAATTAATAACTTTATTCGTAACATTATATATATGCCGGTTTGCACTCTACCTTTTTGTGGTCTATTACACTTTATTCTATTGTAATTAATAAATACACCACCGAGAAAACTGGGCGTTTCTTTAGAATTTTATTTGTGATAAAAGATTTTAGTGTGTTTGTTTAGCTATGAACTTGTTTCATTGTGACGGAGGGAATAAATATACTAATGAAAATAATTAAAACTAGCTAATTCAGCTTTGCCTGTATTGATCGCGGAATCACCGACCGAGAAGCTCTCTAGTTCTAGGGCAGGTTTGAATTAATTAGTGGTATTAATGAATGATTAATTATTGCAGTGGACCAGGATCATAGCAGACAGCATCGATGAAGCAGCAGGCAGGGTAATTGAATTGCTGGAGGATACAAGCGAGGGGAATGTGATGTATTTCCATGGCTGGTGTGGACTGGGGGCTTCAGCCGTCCTCAGAGCAGTCGCCAAAAGACTGACAATGAGGCCATCGCCATCGCCAGGAAGAAGAAGGTGGGAGAAGATGATCCACGTTGATTGCTCGGTGTGGCAGAGCAAGAGGGCCCTGCAGAAGGCCATCGCCCAGGAGCTGCAGCTTCCTTGGTCGCTGATGGCCTTGTTCGACCAGCACGACGAGGAGGATGATTTCAGTGGGGTGGAGCAGAGTGCTAGAGGGGTAATACAAGACGTCAGCCAGGCTATATTGAGCATTCTTGCCAGCCGCACATTCCTGGTGATCTTCCACAATGGGAGCAATGGCTACATTGATCTGCTAGAGTGTGGTGTCCCTGTAATAACAGGAATCTTGAACAAAACGGTGTTGTGGACCTCCCGAAGCAGCTTTCGGATTACCGACTTGTACATTGATAACGTAAGCAAGGAGGATCGGGATAAGCTTGCTGGGCTGAGTGATGTCGCTATATATGCTGATCCAACCGCTGACAATGAAGATGCTGTAAAATTCATAGGAATGCTGCTGCATGAAGAGGCAGAGGAGGTTGCCAGGTACACCGGAGTCCCTCAATCTGCTGGCATGAGCACCGAGCTTGTCAAGATGTGCATCATGTATCAGTTGATGCTAAGACAACAACATGTGGACTACACCCAGCACTGGGATACCCACGCAGGTAACTATTGGGTATGTAGTGGAATCATACAAACCTCTTCAGACACCACTAGTAGTACATGTTGTCATAGCTCATCGCCATGGGAGATAGCCCAAGCTCTTTATAATAACTTGATCTTGGAGTTTTTGACCATGGACAATTACGACAGCAACCCAATTTTTGCGGAAGAAATACTGAGAGACCTACGACTGCCTTCTGATTTTGTGGACGAGTCGTCCTTCTTCTGGACATGTGATGCTGCTGGCAATAACAATGTCGACGCAACTACAGCTTGTTATAGACAGAAATCACTGGAGGCCAAAATGTTTCAACATCCATCTGCACGCAGTTTGCGTGTGATACATCTCTTCGATTGTACCTTCAGTTTTGCATCTCCACCCTTCCTCTCTTGCAGCAGCCTAAGATTCCTCCTACTTGACCATTGCAAAGACAAACACAACCTCGGCTCAGCACCAAATAGTACTAGTGCTGGAGATACTGACAAGGAAACTGGTATTAGTAGTGGAGCATGTTTCCAGAAGCTATGGGTGCTTGACCTGAGTTACACAGATTGGTATTGGCTGCTATCAGTAGAGGCACAAGATCTGATGGTTGAGCTTAGGGAGCTAAATGTGAAGGGGGTCAAGCATTGGAGCATAAACCATCTACTCCGTGATGGTAACAATTCTAGTGCTGGTGTCGGAAGCAGCACCAAGCCCCTTGGGCTACTCAACCTTGTCAAGCTCCAAGTCACAACCGAACCAATAACTGAAGATCAACATCAGTCACAAGTATGGAAGGAAGATCAGGTAGCAGCAACATTATTCCCGAACCTATCTAGCTGCAAAATCGTAAAGACGATCATTCTTGATGGTTGTTTTGAGTTGACGCGAATTGACCCTCATGACCTACCGCCATCACTCGAGTCATTTAGCTTCTCTAGCAGCAGCAATGACAATGATGTTGATGTCACAGCCAACATAGAGAGCATCTCCTTCCGAGGATGCACCCAGTTGAAGAGTGTGCTTTTGAGAGGAGTGTTTGAGAGGCTCAAGCAACTCGACGTCTCAGGCACTTGTATTAAAACCCTCGACCTACGTGCAATGCGAGGCAACGGGTCTCTCAAGGAGCTATTTCTGCTTGGATGCAAGGAGCTTCGTGCAATACTATGGCCAACACAAGATGTATCATTGGAGGTTCTGCACATCGATACTAGTAGCACAGAACTTGATCATGCTACAGGTGTAGTTGAATCATCATCATTCTCACCCGTTGAATTTAAATGGTATATTTCAGTGAGGGACAGAAGGCTCCTTCGCTCGCTAAATGATACAAAATATCCCTTGGATGCACCATGCATCGAGATCTCATCCCCTCCTGCTAGTGTTGCTACTGCTACTACTGATGGTTCTGAATTAGGCGGAACAATAAGCAAGAGAAGGCCCATTGCCATTAGCAGGGCTGAACAACGTTGGTTGATGTCGACCAAAAGCCGACGACCAGCTGCTGACAACAAGAAGTTATATGCGGATGTCGACTCCACGATCCAGCACTTGCAACTACAAGCAACCATGAACGGCAACTGGATGTGGCCTTATAAACAGGAGGGCAGCACCTCTCACTACATTAGCTTACAAGATGATAAGAGGATGCAGACGAAACCATTGTCGTCGCCATCTTTGCCAGGTTCCATCTGTGAAAGAGCTTCAGGCCTGCACGTGCATGACAGCTTGTCTATCGCAAGTATCACAAGCCATTCAAATGAGGCACGGAGATGGTATAACCTAAAGTGGTGCAGAGTGGAGAGATGCCCTAACATTGAAGGCGTTGTATTCACTCCACCTAGTACTGGTAGTAACATAATTTTCTGTTACCTGAAGACATTCTGGGCATCCCAACTAACAAGGGCGCGCCACATCTAGGACTGGAGCACAAGGGGCCAGCTCCATTTTGAGCCTGCAAAAGAGTCATTCTGGTTGAAAGTGCTACACCTAGATTGCTGCCCCAGGTTGATATATGTGCTTCCCTTATATGACAACAGACCTTCCTATGCATACTGTGTGTTGGAAACCCTTGAGATCGTGTGTTGTGGTGACCTCAAGGATGTCTTCCGAGTGTATGATAATAATCAAGAGCTTCTGGTGGCAACTAAAGAATTCTCAGAGCTGAAGCACATCCACCTGCACGAGCTGCCCTCTCTGCAACGCATCTGCGGGCATAGGATTGTGGCGCCCAAGCTCGAGACCATCAAAATCCGAGGCTGCTGGAGCCTCACCCGCCTACCGGCTGTTGGTCTTGACAGTACCCGCAAGCCCAAGGTGGATTGCGAGAAGGAATGGTGGGATGGCCTGCAGTGGGACGGGTTGGAGAAGGGACACCATCCTTCCCTCTATGAGCTCACCCACTCACGCTACTACAAGAAGAAACTGCCCAGAGGCTCCATGCTCAGGTACGTATGTATGTCTGTATGCATACATGATTGTTACATGGGTTTCATTCCTTGTACGCACATACATACATACATAGAAACACATAAAGCTCATTACTTTACTTGCTCCATCATGTATATATATGATCGATCATTTTCCTTTTTCTTAATTTTGTCTGACTTGGCGTGCTTTCTTTTCTTGTTAATTTTAGGTGATCGATATATACGTCCATACACTACATATTTGATACAGTAATCATCTACGTGTCATTCCCTTTCCATCATCCAATGGCTCAAAATCTTCAGATCGATCTATCTCTATTATATATGTCCTTACTTGGGCTGGTGTTCAATGTGCTCGCTCATTTCATCGTATCATTTGCAACGGCAGCAATATCTAATGCATGATGAGTAAGTACATCTCCGGCCGGCATCCAGACGCTCGTCATCTGCTTGTTACTAGCTTGGATTCTGTTCATTCCTGCTTCTTGGTTTTTGTGTGAAATTTTTTTAAAAAAATGGATGCTCAACTGGTGTGTGAGCTCTGCATCTATGTGCTCAGTTATTTTCTCCATACATGCTTGCTTTCCATTTGGCCGGTTGGTCGATCTGATTGTTCGACCGATCCATCCATCAGAGTACGTACTTTGTACGCATCATCTTAATTTCTAGATAGATGATCACACATGCATATGAAAACTTTGATCTCTAGCACCGTTTCTGGTGTGGTGTGCTAATTAGAGATCGACGAATAAATCATCAGCTTCAGAGGCATGAGAAGATCCATTGGGTGATACTCATGCAGTCGAGTTGTTGTTGTGCACTTGTTTGTGGGTGTGTGTGTGTTCGTGTGATTTGTCAGCATATATGGACTGACCTAAGTTTGTACTCCTAATTACTTCACTTGTATGAATGGAAGCAATGATGCTAAGGATTGTGAGTGTGACATTGTCTATGCAGCAAACATATATACCTGTTGCTCTGTTATTTGGAAGGGGTTGTATATTTTGCTATGCAGTCTGCAGTCCACATAGATGCCTAGTATTTTCTTTATGAAAAATACGGTACACCTTTTGCCTTTTATGGTTAGCTTTTACTCTTTTCCTTATGAGTCCTTTTACAGTACACCATGCTAGTGATAGAGATGAAATCCAGCCGTTTATTTGTGTGGTTATTTTTATACTAATTGATTTGGTTACTTAAAAAGATTTCCCACCAATGCCACCAAGGGAAATCCAATGGGCATTTTTTTTTCTATCTCGTTTGTTCTTCGTCGCTGCGAGGATTCCAGTCCTGACTCCTGAATGGAGGACGCTTCTTGCTGAGGCACAGACTCTGATGAATTTATCTGTAGCTGCAAGTACTATGAATGATTTGGTGATGCGTAGAACACTCCTAGTATATTTAGGCCCTCTTTGTTAAGACTTATAAGCCAACTTATAAGTCGAAAAGTCTAAGCCAAAATAAACAAGCAGCTTTTTTATTTGTCTTTTTTAAGCCATAAGCCACTCTAACACTATTAAGCCAAAAGCTAGGTTGGAGAAGCTTTTTTGGCTTATATGAGATAGATGTATGACTCCACCACTAAACTTAGGACATTAAATCCACTGGCTTATAAATCATATAAGCCAATAAGCTGACTTAAAAGTCTAGGCCAATAAGCCTAAGCCTAAATAAAGAGGGCCTTGACATTTCACTAGATTTGGTGGATCATGCATATAATGTTTAATGGTCATTAGTAATCCCCCTATTATGTGCTACTACTAATAATTTATTAGTTGATCAACTAGCACCACACAATTTCTAATCTATTGTGAAAGGCAAACGTTCAGTGTGGTTTCATCATGTATGCGAGATTAGGAATTGAGTGGTTTGGCATTGCTATTGTTGCATTCTGATCTGTTGATTACTAATGCTTGCACTAATATAAGCACGGAGATCTGAATGTGCTTTTTTGTCTTCGATGAAGCGTACATACTTGTAAGCCGCCGTGCGGCGTTGTAACCTCATCCCGATATAGTGAAGATATTTTGCTGGGCGACGCTCGTGGTTTTTTCTCTCCTGCTTTGGGAGGATTTTCCACGTTAAATCTCGTGTCTTCTGTGATTGATCTATTGTTTTTATATCGTTTGCTTGCTTATCGTTTCCTAACGGTTGAGTGCACTAATCTTAAAGTGAACCAAACAAATAACATATAAGCCATTGTTTTATTTTTCCCATAATTCCTTCATACTACTGCGTACTAATCTATACTACTTGTGGAAATTTCATTAGTATAGGATGAATCTTTTCTTTATTTTTTGAGGGTAAGTATAGGATGGATCCAAACTGTTGGATTAGCCCTCTAACCCACTAATATAAGGTAGTATGGTGTGCTCTAAAGAAACTCTTTTTTACATGTACTAAGGGAGAAGCACAATATTTTCTCAATCCTCAGGTCGACTGATCTGGTCAATGAATTAAGATGTATTTCAACTTGATTAGCAGTCACCATTAGTAATTGGGTTTTGTACTTGTGCAGTGATATAATACTCTGTTTTGTAGTGAAAACGTTCTGCCATGTTGCAATATAAGGACATACAGATGACATGCAGTAAGCATTGGGGCATGCTATTCTGTGTATCCCCAGGTGTTGTGCTGGGCCTCTATGATACACACATTAGGACCATTTTGGTAGACAATCTGCACCTTTTAAAATACAGTCCTTAACCAGCAAAACACAAGAACGCCCTGTCCTTTTCCAATTCATTGCTTACACAAGGAAACCTCTAAGCAGATTTTCAGTTCTCATTTTTTTTTTCCATTTTATCCATGCCGAAGTTCAATTCTTCCTTCGTGCGACTGCAAAGTTCCATCGTTGCCCTTCTCCCCGCCACCGCCGCCTCCTCTCTCTCGCCACCGTTTCCTCCTCTGCTCCCCCGCCTTCCTTCCACCGCTGCCATCTCCGCCTCTCGCGCGTTGCCTTCGTCCCCGCCTCCTCCGTTGCTCGATCTCACGGCGGAGCCACCTCTCTTCCTTGTTCTTCCAACTCATGCACATGGTTTGAAATTTTGGTAATTTTCGGCCCCCACCGGCAAGCACAAATCTTCCCCGAATTTTTGGCTTTTTGTCAAATATTTGCAAATTTTGTCAAAATTTGTTCAAATTCAGTCAAAATATGTTAAAAATTTAAATAATTTCGGTCCGAAAATCACGAAAGTCTCAAATTCTCGGCAACCACCGAAATTTCTATGGCAACCGAACTTGCAAACCCTGCTCGTGCACAACAACAGCACAACGGATGAGGGTCCATTTCGTCGTCGCCATCCCCGACCAGGTTGGAATCTGAGAAGACGGAGGAGGCTATGGACAAGGCGACAGATGGGGAAAGGATCCACACCACCGGCCTCTCTTCGCCATGGCGGCCGAACACACCCAAGAATCCTCCTCTCGACATTCTAAATCTCAAAAATTCTTCAACTTACCATGGTGATGGGAGGTTGATTATCCTGTTGCTGTTTCAGATAACCCAGTGATACGGGGCTGGTAAGCATCATCTTGGCATCGACGAACCTGGCATCGTTGTGCATCACCAAGGTTCACTCTCCTGCATTGTGAATTTTGTTCTCATGTTTTATTTTCTCTGAAGTTGATACTCCTGCTGGCTCTGAACTCTGAATTTTGTTTTACAGTACCATCCTCTTTGTACCTGCAATAAACTGACATCGTGATGAATCAGATGGATGTTGGATCTCGTGCTTGTGAATTTTGTTCACCGTAAGTTCAAATAGAGTACAAATAGTTTTGATAGCTCACACATAAGGGAAGCAGAGTACACCTTTCTTCGGTCAAATGACACTGCAAGCTGTGAATTTTGATACTCCAGCAGAAATTAGCTTATTGTTTCAAGATGCATCTTTCTCAGCTTAGTCTTGTTCGTAGATTAAGAAATTCAGACCAAGTCAACCTCCTGATAACCACACTGGATTCTGATGTCCTGGCGAGCCACATCCAACGTGTGGTGATCCAAGGCGGTGACATTATGTCGATGACACTCTAGGCACTCTACAGTTAGGAAAAGTCTTTGTTTTGGGGTAGAAATTTGCCATTTGAGCATGACAAATTTGAATTCCATCAAGAAATTCTAGCGTAGAGCCGGTAGAATCATTGTCAACATGACAAATTTGTATCGTGTCAGTAAAATTGGTATTGTGTCTGTAATGCCAATTGGAATAATGGATTACAATGTTTTCTTTGTTCTGATGGATCATGCTTTGTTCAGATGGAGTCTAAATGTCAGTTTGATTAACAGATGTTTTCTTTGTTCTAAATGACAATATGAATGTCTAAACAAGTGCCAATTGCCATTGCATTGCTCTGAATGACAGATTGTTCATCTGAACAATCTGAACTTTTCTATAATGACAGTTGGAACAATGACAATCTGAATTTTTCGTGATGAAAATTGGAATAATCTGAATTATACTTAGAGAGAATCCCTTATATGCCACTAAAAAGTGGTCTGAACCTTTATATGCCACTGAAAATTGGCTCTTCTCTTATATGCCATTGGTCCAAAATTACGCACCCTTTTATGCCACTCCCATCAGTTGACCGTGTGTTGACCGTTAACTCTTAAGGAAAAAAGCCATATTTACCCTTCTGAGTATAGGGCATGCCTAACAACTCAGAGAGGACAAATATGTCTTTTTTACTTAAGAGTTAACGATCAACACACGGTCAACCGACGGAAGTGGCATAAGAGGGTGTGCAAATTTGGACCAATGGTGTAGACTCCCGTTTTTATAACAGGAATCACTCGTGTGAATAGTACCATTTCCCTGTATCAAGTAGTCTGGTACTCACGATTACATTGCTGAAATATCAAGTGCGCATACAAAGATTGTCTAGCGCGAATAATTACATCATAGGCCCGCAGGCATAGTCTAGAACATAGGACCAAACGGTCCGGAATACATCCCAAAAGCAGAAATAGATAAGCAGCGGAATCAAGGCAGCGGCGACGCCATTGCCACAGGCGACGACCGTAACTAAGACCTACTAAGCGCCACCATCTTCTTCACCCTCCTGGTAGTAAGCATATGGGTCATCCGAGACTTCATCACCGGCTTCTGATGGAATTTGTAAATAGCAAGAGTGAGTACCAACCGTACTCAGCAAGCCACCACAACAACGATGCATATGATAGAGGATATTCAATGAAAGGCTAATGGTTTATTTGCATAAAGCCAATTTTGCTATTCTTTTCACAAGCCTAAGACCTAGCATAACTGATCAAATTTTATCTCCGTAGTTCATTAAACAGCGACGGTTCTGTCCACCATCCATTGTGTTCCCAAGGATAGCTTCCCGCCACTGGTTGTCATGGTTTTCTGGGGTCTACCCCTTCTCGCCTCTCGAGAAGTTGATCCACCAGTCTAAAAATCATTATGCATATCCCACCCATCATTTTAAGAGTTTAGAGTCTAGCCAAGTGTAATACATGTCCCGGTGCTCAATAACCGCGAGCACGGCTATTCGAATAGATTGGTTTACTTACACTGCAGTGGATGTACACTTTACCCGTACTACGCGACTTGCCCAACACATGAGCCTATGTCCCAACGAATGAGACTTGCCACGGCAAAGCCTTTCAACAACCTCACTTTGGCAATACCCGCTCCATGAACTTGAGTCCTCATGCACTCTAGGCGTCATAAGTTTCTAGCAGTGAGAGAAGTTCTGGCGCTCCCGAGGGGGAAAACTCACGAAAGCCTAACATTGCATCCTGTAGTTGAACCCAATCCATGCTGTCCTCTTTTGGGTATCTCCTTGTAGTCTTGTAGTCTTGACAAGTCAGTCTCTGGCCATCCGTATCGGGTATCCGCCAGCAGACTGCTTGTTCGTCCACACACCTAAGTGAAACCACTATGCAGGGGTACTGCCTCCGCTCGGCTATCTACTCCACTAGGTCTATACCCATTCGAGAAGTACGGCTGTACTAGGGTCGTTTCATGCTTAACTTAATGGCTCGGTACTTAACTGACCAGGGACGGCACTAGCCTTTATCGGACACCACCCAAGTCCTCCAGCCGCCCCAGTCAAAAACATTTGTTTAGTTTAATTTTCTTTCACAAATCATCTCATCATTATCATGGCAATGTGGCGCTCATGTCTCCACATGCCGTATGTCAATTACCTTCCCTAATTAAGGTAATTGCCCAAGCATAAAGCATTTTGATAAATATGAATATGCATGGATCTAAATTAGCATGGGCTAAGCATTTGTCAAATATTGACTAAAGACACACGATATCATGGATTACAAAGATTATATGGATAATCAATATCAAAGGTATGGCATATAACAAAGTAGGACATTCACATATAAATAGCATGCAAACTTTATTTAAATCAAAATAAGTTCGCAATAGGTCCAACATGCTCAAAGATTAGTGATGACTTGCCTTGCTCACAGATTTGATGTCCCTGTTCTGCAGTCAACTCAACCACTCCCTCGGAATCTATATGTACGTGCGAAAGATTCGATTTGAATTCAACTAGAATTCAAATTAAATCACCAAAATTCAACAGTACAAAAATAAATAGCAAAAGTGATTCCATCAGCTAGATCTTGATTTTATATGAATTTAGGTCCAAGTTTCATTCAAATCCGAGCTAAAATGAGTGAGTTATACTTGTTTAAAGATTCAAATTTGAATTAATTCCAATAATTGTGAAATGATACTGTTCATAATTGATTTATTTTTAGTCATGGCATTATCCATAAGATACATTGGCTGACACGTGGGACCAGCCCAGGTTGACTAGGGCCAAACCGGCTGTTTTAATTACCAGTGGGTCCAGCTTGTCATGGAGAGTAAACTTAATATTGGTTTTAATTAAATTTCTAATCATCCGGACCCACGCGTCATGGACAGGTATAATCATCATTGGAAGAGAATTACTGTGTGCTAAGTAGATGTGGGTCCCACATGTCATAATCTCTCTCTCTCTTGTTCTTTTCCTTTTTCCCCATCGTCTTCTACCTCGCGCCGGCCATCGAGCAGAGCAGAGGCGCAGCGCGTGCGGCCCAGCCCGGACGAGGGCGACCCGGCGGCGGTCAGGGGAGGCGCGGAGGAGGGTCCGGCGACCTCCCGCCGGCGGCCACAGCACAGGGCGGCGCGGCATGGCCACCATGGCCGAGCTCTAGGGTGCAAGGGGACTCGGCAAATGGCGAGGTCTCTAACCAATTAGTTTGGCGCAAGAGCTTGTACAGCTTATGGTGATTCCGTTTTGCTAGCTAGGTGGGAAGGAGAGTGCTCGAGGTGACCTACCCACGGCGAGCCCGCCGATGGCGAAGCGGCGGCCGGGACGGCACGCCGAAGGGCGCTAATCACCAAAACTGGTGGGGAATTTAGCTTCTACTCCGTACTAGACTAGGAGGAGCTATAGGAGCGAGGTTTTACCGAGAGACAGCGGGATGGCGAAGTTCGGCGGCGCGTAGCTCAGTGCGGACGAAACAGGGGCGGCTAGCGGTCGGCGACGCTTGCAGGTGTTCGATGCGTGGTTCCCGACGTTGATCCAAGGCAGCAGAGGAAGTAGAGGCGGCCCGAGCGACGGTTCCCGCGGTCAGCTACGCCGGCTTCGGTTCCAACCGGTGATGATGAAGCATGCACACAAGGTGTTCGATGAAATGTATTCGAGGAAAAGGCAGATAGGGATGAAGTTTTTATGGGGGCTTGGCTTGGGGATAGGCCTGGATGGCGTGGAGGATAGGATCGGCAGCTGGTGCACTCAATGGCTGTCTAGATTCCTTTTCCATTAAGGTTCTGTCTATACTGTGTGTTCTAGCCGGCCCTAGCTGGAGAGGAAGGCTCCGTTCTTACCCTCCGGCATCCGCAAGGTGGCGGACGTGGCCATGGCGATGCGTGCACATGGGAGCTAAGGTAGTAGTTGGCTAGGGCTAGGGGTGATGCGCGATGGTGACGGCGCGTTCGTGGCAGCTCAGCTTTTGCGCGTGGATTCGGCGGCTCGGTCGGGCGGCGGGGCCCACGTGAGCGCGGCGCGGTGGAGTGGTGCACGGTTACGGAGAGACGGGCGCGTGGTGGGGGCTGGGTCGCTGGGTGTTCGGCCCGGCTAGGTCTCTGGTCGACCACCTGGTGGCCCATGAACAGTAGCAAAAGAAAAGGAAGGAGAAGATAAAGGAAGAGAGTAAGAGGGCTAATCTGTAAAAGTGACTTGGATAGGAATTTGAATGAAATGTAGCTCTATATATTTTGTATTTGAGAATTCAAATGTTTGATTTGAATATTTATTTTGTTATTCATTAGTTCCCAAATGAATTTGCTTTCCATTATATTATCCAAAAATTATCCAATATAACGTCTAGGCTTTGATATTCCTTAAAAATTAATTAAATATTCCAATGTGACCTTTAATAATACATTAGCACATTGGTCGAGTTTATTTGTATGGCAAAGTATTGCATATAGATAAGTTTAATCTATTTAATTAATTCTTACTCCATGAAGGCACTGTGAGACTTGGTGCAATATCGGTCTAAATATTGAATCGAGTACTCATATAAGCCCTTTTTATATATAGAACTCAATTTATTTACATGACTAATTATTTTATGCGAGTGAATTTTATTCCATGAGAGCCTCAATGCAAGTTATAAATATCAACTTAATTATTCCAGTGAAACACTCCATTATATGTAGGGTTCATAATAAATATCATAATTTTATAACTATTACTTAGTTGTATAGCTTTAGCTTAATTTTCATTTGTGACATTTTATAGTTTGGCAAGCAATAATGACCGTAACATCCATCATGATGCACAACAAAAGAACCAATAACATCGGCATGATGCAAATTTATTTAAAAGTTTTTGAAAGTACTCAATTTCGAGTTTCGTTTTATTTGTCGAATTTTCAGGGTGTTACAAATGGCATATAAGGGAAGAGCCAATTTTCAGTGGCATATAAGGGATTAGACCAATTTTCAGTGGCATATAAGGGATTATCTCTTATACTTAATATTTGAACTAGAAAAATGCCCGTGCGCTGCAATAGGAAAAAACATGAGAAATTTAAGAAAAGGTTAAGAAATATTTATATTATGTAATTAATTAAAATATAAAATCGCAACTATACATGTATACATGTATACGATGTTGAAGAAAAAAGGCTCGTAAAAATCAAGGTAAATGTGGAAAATAAAATTTTCCAAATAAACTATAGCTGGATTTAATTTTTATTAAACTCTCCACGATTAATTACACTATGTGAAATTTTTTCGGTATTTTCAAAGCACCATTGCTAATTTTAATAATTAAAACATTATTTTAGCATTTATTTTAATGAAAACCCTCCTTTCTCCCTGGGCCATTTTGAGCCCATTCTTTCTTTAGCCCGTAGCCGAGCCGGCCCATTAACCTGACTTCTCCTCCCTTTCACCTTTGCCTGCAAGCGCGCATCCAGCCCATCAAGCAACCACAAAGTCTAATCAGCGTCCCTTCTCCTCTCACTGTCGCATGGGTCCCAGTGCTACAGGTCATCCCCTACCTCCGTTCGATTCCGCAGCTTCCCAACACCGCCGGAAACTGTCCCCTCCGTGAAATCTGTCCGCATCCATAGAGCTAATCCAAAATTGATTGAGGGGTTTTGATTCTTATCTCCTCTTTCCGTTTTTTCTAGAATTAGAGCAAAATCGCATCGTATCGACCTCGGAATTAAGCCATATAGCAAACCCTAGAGTTGTCCGTTTCACGTAAGGGAGGGAATCCGACTGCGCCCAGGGATGACGTACGATTGAGGGGTTTTGATCCTTATCTCCTTCTCTTTCCGTTTTTTCAAGAATTAGAGCAAAATCGCATCGTATCGACCTGCAAACCCTAGAGTTGTCCGTTTCGCGTACGGGGAGGAAATTGGACCGCTGGTTATATATATGAGAAATCTTAAAGTTGGCAAAAACATCTTAAAGTTTTATAATAGGTAAAGATATACTGAAACTACTGGTTATATATATGAGAAATCTGAAAATAATGAAGTTATATTCAAATATCTGATGCTTCATGAGCATCATGTGCTTTTGAATATACTGAAGCTAAACTGAAAATACCATGTACTTTTGGACTCCTTTCAAACATCAATCAAGGTCTCTCAATAGTCAATACTCCAGTCCAATTACTCCAAGGTTTCTGAGTACTTCAATTCAGGAAATCGAATCAAGATTTCCATGTACTCCAATTCAGAAAAAATCAATCAAAGCTTCTGACTTTCTGAGTACTCCAATTCCAAAAAAGAAAAATCAGTACTCGGCACATATACTCTTTCTTCTGTACGTACATTCAGAAAGAGTATCAGAGTACTCTAAATCAGAAAGATATTTCTTGTGCTAGTTCTTTCATTGTGTATGTAAAATCGACTACAATTCCGGCCAGCGATCGAGATTCATGAGGTTATCGGCGCAACCTTTCTTTATTCTTGAGCTTCTTGATTAGATGCATCGCTAGAGGTTCGTCGTCGTCGCCCGGGAGAGGCACGCCATTTCCGCTGGGCTTCGTCGCTGTGGACTGATGAGGTTTCGTCACCGTACGTTGCCTAGGAGAGCTACCGTCAATATTAGGGTTCGTCGCTGTCGAGGTCCGTTCATCGCCATCACCAGCGATTGCGTAGAGGCAGTTGAGATCGAGCCCGGCCACGAGCCGCGCGGCATCACGGCGTAGGGTTCGCCGCCATTACGGGTTGGGAAAGGCGCGGCTGCGTCGTCAGGGCAAACCAGACATTTTGGAAGATGGAGAGAGTATATCAGTTGCTCCGTTATTTGGAAGGGGTTGTATATTTTGCTTTGCAGTTTGCAGTCCACACAGAGCCTACTATCTTCTTTATTATCAAAAACACAGTACACCTTTTGCCTTTGAATTTCATGTTTGACTTGAGAATGTGAATTTAATTGCCCTTAAATTAACTTTCGAATAGATTTCAGCACTGGCCTTTTGAGAAGAAGAAAAGGAAAACCCAATAAAATACCGGTAAGATGATATTTTAGAAAAGTTTTTTTAATTATTTCAAATTTTGTTTTTCTGTTATAGATTCGAAAATTTTAAGGTGTTGCATAGCAGCATGCAATTTGATGTCGCATGGCATCGATAGGTTCAAGCCTTCTTTAGGCAAAGCATTGGTATCGATATCGTTCATTTTTCATCAATCTTAAATATATCTTATTCAAGCTCGGTTATATTACATTTTGTCATGAGCCCCTGCGCATAATCTAATGGGATATCAGTGGGTGATCGGAGGGCGAGGACATGGAAGCTTGGTCGAACATCGACCCGTGGCGGCAGCAACAGGAGATGAGAAAACAGAGAATCGGAGATGAGAATTGTAGATTGAATTTGCTTGCTTTATTCATCCGAATGCTACCTCTTAATAGGCTTACAATTGGTAACCAAATTACTATAAGAAATAGCTAACAAACTGGTAATTAAGGAAAAGAGTTAACAAACTTTATCTAATTTGCAAGCGGATAGAACTGTTGCCGTCCGGCGCGGCTGATCAGGCGCGACGCGCTGCGCTCCCTGCTGCCGCGTCCTGCTGAGCCGGCGTGCCTCTGCGACGATACGTACGTAATCCTGACCATGACACATTTATGTTTGGTTTGCATTTCAAATATCATCGTAGCATTACCACGCATATTACTAGTGATCTAATTAGGGAGACTAACCAACGGGAGACTCGGAGAGCTACGAACCAATGATTAAGCACAACTTCTATATATACGTAATGGATTTGATGTGCTTTTATCTGATTAAATACTATACTTAATGCCTATAAAAATATATATACTATATACTTAATGAATAGTATATAGAAATATATACTTAATGAAATTAATACTATATACTTAATTTGGAGGCCCAAAAATTGTGGGCCCTATTCAATGGGCCACCTCGACCTGTTAAATATGTGATCCGAATTTTGGGCTCACAATATATTCGGATTAGTTTATAGGATTAGTTTCCTATTAGGAGTCCTAAATTTCTTCTATATATATCCCTTGTAAGCTGCACGAGGAGGGTGCGACAGCCCAATGTATCCCCTGCGTTTGTATCCAATTTCTCTACAGTGATCATTGTCCGACGCGGAGTGGGTGTTTTCTGTGCGAGGAGAAAAAGGCAATGCAGCAGCCGTCGTCCACGCCTACGCAGCCGCACGCGTCGAGGAAGCAGCAGTCGGTGTCATCTGATGTCCATACCGAGCCATCTACCAGCACGTCCATTCAGCAGCCTTGCCTCGGTTCTGTTCACGTGAATTTATTTCACGGTTGGAAATTGCTGCGTGCACACGCCCTTCGTACCAGGGAATCAATTCAGTGGCAATGCTCCGGTTCTGTTCAGGTGAATTCAAATTCACATTCAATTGCTATGTTCACAAAGCCAAGTCTACCAGGAGGTTCTATACGGAGATCAAATACTTCGTTTTATTTAATGCACCTAGAGCGTTTCGCGTTTTTGCTAGGGTTTCACAATTTATACCAGCAGATTCAGGATTTTATTCCCAAGGCGAGTTTGAAGTTTAATCTACCGCTCCTGGATTGAGATGCAATATTCTCGTTATGGCAAGTGAAGATGCAAGTTGGCGTAGCCATCGAGGAGGAGAAGCAAGTATTGCTGTACACCAGAGAGGAAAAAAAAAGGCAACACATTCAAGTCGTCGAGAGGGAGCCTCGCTCCTGTCTAGATCACAAGGTGATCAAATTGTCCGGCGAATTTTGCTACCATCATGCCTAACACACCGGAAGGTTAATAAGGAGATCTAAGTACTTTGTTTTATGCACAGCGTTTTGCGTTTCTGTTAGGATTCCAGAAATTAATACCAGCAGATTCAGGATGTTATTCCCATGGCGAGTTTGAAGTTTGTGCATCAGTTTCGCGTCTCTGCTGGGTTCCACGATGTCATACCAGCAGATTGTCACATCCTAAAAATCCTAAATTTATAAATTGTTGTTTAATTGGAATTATTAGAATTTATTTTAGAAGCCTAGAAGAGAAGATCTAATTTTAATTAATAAATTCCAAAATATAAAATAGGGCCAGATAAAATTTCATTAAATACTTTGCTTAATTCTATAATTCCTAGATTTTTCTGGGATTTATTTGAGCTAAGGAAGTATTTTTAATAAATGGAATTGCATTTCATGAATAATTTAAATTGAAAAAGGTTTTTAAAAGTCTCTTTTGGCTTTGGGCCGAAAGTCGGCCCAAAGCCCCTCTCTCTCTCTCCCTCGGCCCAGTCGGCCCAGTCCAGCAGCAGCCGCTGCTCTCGCGCGCGCGTCCGCCCGCTGACAGGTGGGGCCCACCTGTCAGTCTTCGTCTACCTCCGGTCGCCGCCGCCCGAAACCCTAGCGCCGCGCCGCCGCCGCCGCTTTCCAAATTCGGCCGCGTCTTTCCCAATCCGGTGAAATCGATTGAGGGGAAACGATCTTCGGGATCTCCTCTACCTTTTCACTTTTGGAATCATCGGCTAAAATCATTTGGAAATTCGTGGATTCGAGGTCGAATCGGATCGGTCTCTTTCCTCCGAACCCCAAAGTTTCCTTCTCGTCGCCGGTCGCCGTGGGCCTTCGCCGCCGCCTCCTTGCCCCTATAAAAGGATCCCCGGTGTCTCCGCTACCCGCCGCCACCCTCGCCTTCGTCTCTCGCCGTCGGAAGCGCCCTAGCCCCGTGTAACCTCGTGCCGCCGTCGTCGCCGCCGCTCCAGCCGTGCGTCGCCGCCGTTCCGGTCGTCGTCGTCGCTCGGGGAGGTCACCATCGTGGTCGCCGTCGCGTCGCCGTCCTCGTCCGCGTCTTCGCCGTCGCTGTAGACCGCCGGAGCACCGCCGTCGTCGTCAAGCCGAAGGTCTCCGCCGCTTCGATCTCGTCGCCGCCGCCGTCCGTTCATCTTCCGCCGACGTTTTGGTCATCGGTGAGTTCGCCGCGTCGCGCTCTACGTCCTGGTGTCCTCCGTTCGCATCGTCGCGCCGTCGTTCGCCGGCGAGCTTGCGCGCCCGAGCCGCCGAGCCGCCGCCGGAGGTGACGTCACCGCTGACGTCATCGTGGCCGTCTGCCGTGAGCCGCCGTAGACCCGATCGATCTCGGCCGTCCGTTTTGGATGGATCGATCTCGGCCGTTCGTTTCCGTGAACCGCTGCCGTGCGCCCGGTCCACCGCAAACCCTAGCCGCTGACGCAATAAACCCCTTTTCCTTTTCAAAAATAATTCATTATTGCGTCATAATTCAATTAAAATTCATATAAGTGTTTTAATCCGATTTAATCTTTAAAAATTCATAACTAATTCATCTTAGCTCGGATTTAGTTGGTTCAAGTCTCTAAATTTTTCTAAAATTGAGATCTATATGTTAAAAATATTTACATGTACTGTTCATGCTTGTTTATGTGCTGTTTGGTGATTTTGCTCTTTTCTGTTTAGATTCCGATGTTTCCGGAGAGTCCGTTTTCGCAGGAGAAGAATTTGAAGAGTTCCAAGGCCAGCAAGGCAAGTCACATAGATCCCATACAACCCTTTGAGCATGTTGATCCCATTTAAAACTATTGTTTCTATTCAAACATTGCATTTATTGTCGAATGTCATTGGGTGGAATTAACCTATTGTTTGTTATAGCCCTTTTTGTTCTTGATCACTTTATTCCTTGATACCTTGGGTTATTATAACTTGACTAGTTGGGCTATATATATTGGTTCAGCTAGATATTAGATGTAATTACTTAGCCATGCTTAGAAACATTAGCACACTATTGGGATAACTTATGATTCACTAGTATTTAATGATGGCTTAATGATAGTTCACGATGGTCAATCGTGATTGGTTAATTAATTACTTGCCAACTAAAACCTGATAATGGTGGGTTGTGAGCACATGGTTTTGAGAGTCGTGCTCATGACAATTAAGGACCGGTTCACGAGTTTCGGTTGTGAAACATTAACCGTGCCAACCACAAGCCAGCGTGGGCAACGGCTTTACCTTTTGTATAGCATGGTTCATTGCGGAGCACCAGACTGAGAAGTGGCGAAGATAAGCCCACGGGGTCGCTGGGGAGTCCATGCCTTGTTTATAAGGGGGTGATTATGGTCCAGGAAAGGTGCGCTGTGGTGGATTGTGTTGTGTGAGGGGTACTGTCACAGCTCCTTTCCGAGGTACCGTGGTGGTATTGAGGCACATGGTGACATGATGTGGGGTTGTGTCTTGTGGGTACTATGGTACACCTCTGATCAGAGTAAAACTATTCGAATAGCCGTGCCCGCGGTTATGGGCGGGTCTAACAATGTCTTTCGTGATTAGTTTCACACCTCTCATCATAATAAAAGATGCTATAACTGGTAATAATTTGTTTAGCTCCTGGTTTGGAATGGTATATTCCTGGTTTGGAGATAGAACTGTGCAGCCGGGTTGGTTGTTCAGAATGGTTGGGCCTATGCAACAGGGTATGTTGTATAGTGTTGGTTTAATATTGTTTAATTATTACTTAACTGTTTTATTAAATTCTGAAATGTTTATTAAATGCTGTTTATGCAAATGAAACCCTACTATGCCATCCTTTGTTATCCTGTGCACTTGCATATTTGCTGCGTGGCTTGCTGAGTATGTCATATACTCACCTTGCAATCATTCATCAGAGGAAGAGTTCTACAGTGAAGCTGATGGTGTGGAGGATTAGGTGTAGCCCTGGTCAAGCTGCCTGTGGAGTGGAGCCGTATGCGCCGTTTATCTTATCTTTCCGCTGCTTAGATCTTTATTGATTGAGAGGAACTATCTACCTCTGTAATGACATTTTATTCGCTTATTAATTAGAGTAATAATTGTACTCTATTATCAATTTGTTACTGTGTGCCTCGGTTGATTCCTGGACGAGGGTTCACACACATGTAAGCGTTTGGAATTTTGGATAGAAATTCCGGGCGTGACAAGTTGGTATCAGAGCCCCCTTGACCCTAGGTTATGCCAAATGGTTACCCATAGAAGCCCTCTAAAAATATTGGAAAAGTAGAACTGTTCTCCTCCCCTTCTCTTTTAATTAAACCAAACTAATAGCACATGCACTTCATAATCTCTTTTAGTGGTTCTCATTCAAAAATTTATTCCAGTGTTATTAGTACTGTACATCTATTACTGTACTAATGGCTCGTTTACCAGCAAAAGTTTTACAATATTGTTTTATTTAATCTTGCTGCAATAAAATAAATTTAGCATGTTGATTTTATAATTTTCTTTTATTTCTTTTGGAACCTGTTGTTCAAAAGTACACAATTTGTGACCTTGTTTCCAACTGTTTCAACTTATCTTGCAAGCTTGGTTTACTTTATTTACTTACCTTTTACTTTGATTTTCTAACTTTATTCAAATTAATCCAAAAACTTGTGCTATTAATTGGATAAATGTCTTAACTCCCTCCTTTCACTTGTCTTTAGATGCCGCGCTACAAGCCTGAGTACTTGTTTGGTGTTGAGGGATTTGTCCAGGAGTTGCGTACGATGTCCTTTGTCATAGGATTTGGGACTGCCCCTTTTTATGCCCAGATTCCTCATGATCGTCACGAAGAGAAGTGCCGAGTCAAAGTCACCTTGAATAGTAATAGTGAAGATATCCCCTCAGTGATGTTCGAAGCTGGAGGAAGAAACTACATCCATGCATGTTAGGAGGTGGCAAGGATCGCCGTAGGAGAGCTCCGCGATCGCTACAGTGATCAGTTGGCCGACACTGATTATCGCTACCATCCTCGTCAACCACAGGGAAGTGACCGTGGCAGCTACCTTGAGACTGAGGGAATTGAGAATGATGCTACCACAAGGCATTTGGTTGAGATGCTGTGGGCTATGGATGAAACCCGTGCGGAGACTGTGTTAGCAGCTCAAGATCGTGAAGACCGGAATCGTGGTAAGATTTGCAAGCTAGAGGACAAGGTGGATCGTTTGGAGAAGGAACTAGCCGCGTTGAAGGGAGAAGCACCACCGCAGAAGGCCAGGGTTCGTCTTACCGCAAGGAAGAGAGCTCTATTTGTCCCTCGCTACCAATTGGCGCCAAAGGTCCGTGTGGTGGAAAAAGAAGTTACCCCAGCCCTAGCGGATCCTCCGGTCGTCAACGTAAGTGATGATGAAGGAGAAGAATCCAAGCGCACCCATTCCAAGATCGAGTGGGGAGCCACTCAAGATGATGAAGACGAGCCGAACGAGCCTTCAATCAACTCCGATGCCCGGAAGACTTAGAAAGCCTTGTCAAACCGTTGTCTTAGATCGTTGTGTTAGTTTGCTTGCTTTAAGTTTGGTTGTGTGTGTCTCGCATGTGATTTACATCAGTAGAGGGATGTAAGTGCATGCGTTTGTTTGCTTTCGAGTGTTAGGTAGTTGGTGAGTTTAGTGGTGTGAGAGTCTTCAGTTTGTAATAATGAAACTCACTTAAGATCAATAAAAGTTAAATTAATTCTCTGTCCTAAGTAGTTTTCCCCGGTTTCTCTTCTTGTGCTCCTGCCCATGCCAGATGGTGCTCACTCGCAGCAACGGGAATGGCCCCAATAACAACAATAACAACAATAACAACAACAACAACAATGGAGAGAATCCCACACTTGCCCAAGTCCTGGCTCAACAGGCACAGCTTATGAACATGATGATGCAGCAACTCCAGAACCAGCAGAACCAGGGAAATAACCATGCACCTCCCCAGAACAAGTTAGCAGAATTTCTTCGTGTGAGGCCGCCTACTTTCTCTAGCACTACTAATCCTGTTGAAGCTGGTGATTGGCTGCATGCCATAGAGAAGAAGTTGGATTTGCTTCAGTGCACCGATCAGGAGAAGGTCTCATTTGCATCACATCAGCTGCATGGCCCTGCCTCTGAGTGGTGGGATCACTTTCGCCTTAACAGGACTACTGCTGAACCTATCACTTGGCTTGAATTCACCGTTGCTTTCCGGAAGACGCATATACCATCGGGAGTGGAGTCTCTCAAGAAGAAGGAGTTCAGGTCGCTCACTCAGGGGTCTCGCTCTGTTACCGAGTATCTGCACGAGTTCAATCGTCTGGCTCGTTATGCTCCGGAAGATGTGCGCACTGATGAAGAGCGCCAGGAGAAGTTCTTGGAAGGACTTAATGATGAGCTTTCTTATCCACTCATAACTGGGGATTATCCTGATTTCCAGAAGTTAGTGGATAAGGCTATTCGCCAGGAGGACAAGTACAATCGCATGGAACAGAAGAAACGCCTTATTGCTCAATTCAAGGCACAACAGGGGAATAGTCAAAGGCCGCGTCTTACTTTAGGACCCCAGTCTATGCCACAGGGAGGTTCTTCGTCAGTTGTTCATCCGCAGCGTCAGTTCTTCAACCACAATGCTGGCAACAACATCCGCAATCAAGCTCCACACCCTGTTGTAGCTTCGACACAGCAACAACCTGCCAAGAAGGAGCAAGGCAGCAAGCCCGTGGTGTGTTTCAACTGTGGAGACTCAGGACATTATGCTGACAAGTGTCCGAAGCCTCGACGCGTGAAGGTTGTCCCTACCCAGAGCAACTCTACCGTACCAGCATCAAAGGCCCGTGTCAATCATGTTGCTGCTGCAGAAGCTCAAGGTGCTCCAGATGTGATTTTGGGTACGTTTCTTGTTAACTTAGTTCCTGCAACAGTGCTTTTCGATTCTGGTGCTACACATTCATTCCTATCTATGAGTTTTGCGGGAAATCATGGGATGGAAGTAGAAGATCTTAGACGTCCTTTGATGGTTAGTACCCCAAGTAATCAAGCACTCTCTTTGCAACGTAGCCCCTCTGTCATAATAGAAATTCAAGGAGTACCATTTTTGGCCAATCTTATCTTGTTAGAATCCAAAGACCTTGATGTCATCCTAGGGATGGACTGGTTAGCCAGATATAAAGGTGTGATAGACTGTGCTAACAGAAAAGTAACTCTCACCAGTAATGATGGTCGAGTTGTAACTGTTCATGCATTGTCTTCTGAGTCTTTAAGGTCAAGACTGAACCAAATGACTTTGAAAGAGATTCCTATAGTCCGGGAGTATCCCGATGTGTTCCCAGACGATTTACCTGGTAAGCCGCCTAAAAGAGATATTGAATTAGAATAGAATTGGTACCAGGGACAACTCCGATCCATAAGAGACCTTATAGAATGGCAGCCAATGAGTTGGCAGAAGTCAAGAGGCAAGTAGACGATTTGCTTCAGAAAGGATACATCAGACCAAGTTCATCTCCATGGGGAGCTCCAGTTATTTTTGTGGAAAAGAAAGATCATACCCAGAGGATGTGTGTGGACTATCGTACACTAAATGATGTGACTATCAAGAATAAGTACCCGCTGCCCAGAATTGATGATTTGTTTGATCAGCTTAAAGGTGCTACCGTTTTCTCCAAGATAGATCTTCGATCAGGGTATCACCAGTTGAGAATCAAAGAGGAAGATATACCTAAGACAGCTTTTACCACTAGGTATGGATTGTTCGAATGTACTGTTATGTCTTTTGGACTTACCAATGCCCCCGCTTTCTTCATGAACTTGATGAATAAGGTGTTCATGGAATACCTAGACAAGTTCGTGGTGGTCTTTATTGATGACATTCTTATCTACTCTCGAACCAAAGAAGAGCATGAAGAGCATCTTCGCCTTGCACTAGAGAAGCTACGAGAACATCAACTGTATGCCAAGTTTAGTAAGTGTGAATTTTGGTTGTCTGAAGTGAAGTTCCTTGGTCACGTCATCTCAGCAGGAGGAGTTGCCGTCGATCCTAGTAATGTAGAATCCGTAACCAACTGGAAACAACCAAAGACAGTTTCAGAGATTCGCAGTTTCCTAGGCCTCGCAGGATATTATCGGAGGTTTATAGAGAATTTTTCCAAGATTGCTAAGCCCATGACACGATTACTTCAAAAAGATGTGAAGTACAAGTGGTTAGAAGAATGTGAGCAGAGTTTTCAAGAGTTGAAGAATCGCTTAATATCAGCTCCCATTTTGATTTTACCTAATCCAAAGAAGGGTTTCCAAGTGTATTGCGATGCATCCAAACTTGGGTTAGGTTGTGTTCTGATGCAAGATGGGAAGGTGGTTGCCTATGCATCTCGTCAGTTACGTCCGCATGAGAAGAACTACCCTACTCATGATCTTGAGTTAGCTGCAGTAGTTCATGCGTTGAAGATTTGGCGTCATTATCTTTTCGGTACTCGTACAGAGGTGTATACCGATCATAAGAGTTTAAAATATATCTTTACTCAGCCGGATCTGAACATGAGACAAAGGAGATGGTTGGAATTAATTAAGGATTATGACATGGGAATTCATTATCACCCGGGAAAGGCTAATGTTGTAGCGGACGCTCTTAGCAGGAAAGGCTATTGCAATGCTACGGAAGGACGACAATTGCCATTGGAGTTATGCAAGGAATTTGAAAGATTAAATTTGGGAATTGTCAGTAGAGGTTTCGTTGCAGCCTTAGAAGCGAAGCCCACTCTAATTGATCAAGTTAGAGAAGCCCAAATTAATGATCCTGATATTCAAGAAATCAAGAAGAATATGAGAAGAGGAAAAGCTATCGGCTTCTTGGAGGATGAGCAAGGAACTGTATGGTTGGGTGAGAGAATCTGCGTCCCCGACAACAAAGATTTAAAAGATGTAATTCTGAAAGAAGCTCATGATACTTTATACTCCATTCACCCTGGTAGTACCAAAATGTACCAGGATCTCAAGGAAAGATTTTGGTGGGCAAGTATGAAGCGTGAAATCGCAGAGTATGTCGCAGTATGTGATGTTTGTCAGCGAGTCAAGGCAGAACATCAGAAACCCGCCGGTTTGCTGCAGCCTTTGAAGATTCCTGAATGGAAATGGGAGGAAATCGGTATGGATTTCATCACTGGTCTACCCAGAACGTCATCAGGCCATGACTCTATTTGGGTGATAGTCGACAGACTTACCAAAGTGGCTCATTTCATCCCAGTAAAGACAACCTATTCCGGAAGTCGGTTGGCGGAATTGTATATGGCCAGGATTGTGTGTTTGCATGGCGTCCCTAAGAAAATAGTGTCTGATCGAGGCAGACAGTTTACTTCAAAGTTTTGGAAGAAGCTTCAGGAAGAGATGGGTTCTAAGCTGAACTTTAGTACCGCTTATCATCCGCAGACAGATGGACAAACTGAAAGGGTGAATCAGATTTTGGAAGACATGTTAAGAGCTTGTGCTTTAGATTTCGGTGGAAGTTGGGATAAGAATCTACCTTATGCGGAATTCTCGTACAACAACAGTTATCAAGCTAGTCTTCAGATGGCTCCTTACGAAGCACTGTATGGTCGGAAGTGCCGCACTCCGCTTTTATGGGATCAAACGGGAGAACGTCAGGTTTTCGGGACGGATATCCTGAGGGAAGCAGAAGAAAAGGTGAAAATCATTCAAGAAAGATTGTGTGTGGCCCAGTCTCGTCATAAGAGTTATGCCGACAATCGCCGCAGAGATTTGAGTTTCGACGAAGGAGATTATGTGTATCTTCGTGTCACGCCTTTTCGAGGAGTTCATCGTTTTCACACCAAAGGAAAATTGGCACCGCGTTTTGTGGGACCTTATAAGATTGTCAGTAGAAGAGCAAAGGTTGCTTATCAGTTGGAATTACCTCAATCTTTGGCAGGAGTCCATAATGTGTTCCATGTGTCGCAATTGAAGAAGTGTTTAAGAGTACCTACCGAAGAAGCTAATCTTGAACAGATAGAAGTCCAAGAGGATCTGACCTATGTGGAGAAACCAATCCGTATCTTGGAAATAGATGAGAGAAGAACCAGAAATCGAGTTATCCGTTTTTGCAAAGTCCAATGGAGTAATCACTCGGAAGAAGAATCAACTTGGGAACGAGAAGATGAATTGAAGTCAGCCCATCCGCATCTGTTCGCCAGTTCTTCCGAATCTCGAGGACGAGATTCTGTTTAAGGGGGGTAGGTTTGTCACATCCTAAAAATCCTAAATTTATAAATTGTTGTTTAATTGGAATTATTAGAATTTATTTTAAAAGCCTAGAAGAGAAGATCTAATTTTAATTAATAAATTCCAATATAAAATGGGGCCAGATAAAATTTCATTAAATAACTTGCTTAATTCTATAATTCCTAGATTTTTCTGGGATTTATTTGAGCTAAGGAAGTATTTTTAATAAATGGAATTGCATTTCATGAATAATTTAAATTGAAAAAGGTCTTTAAAAGTCTCTTTTGGCTTTGGGCCGAAAGTCGGCCCAAAACCCCTTTCTCTCTCTCCCTCGGCCCAGTCGGCCCAGTCCAGCAGCAGCCGCCGCTCGCGCGCGCGCGTCCGTCCGCTGACAGGTGGGGCCCACCTGTCAGTCTTCGTCTACCTCCGGTCGCCGCCGCCAGAAACCCTAGCGCCGCGCCGCCGCCGCCGCTTTCCAAATTCGGCCGCGTCTTTCCCGATCCGGTGAAATCGATTGAGGGGAAACGATCTTCGGGATCTCCTCTACCTTTTCTCTTTTGGAATCATCGGCTAAAATCGTTTGGAAATTCGTGGATTCGAGGTCGAATCGGATCGGTCTCTTTCCTCCGAACCCCAAAGTTTCCTTCTCGTCGCCGGTCGCCGTGGGCCTTCGCCGCCGCCTCCTTGCCCCTATAAAAGGAACCCCGGTGTCTCCGCTACCCGCCGCCACCCTCGCCTTCGTCTCTCGCCGTCGGAAGCGCCCTAGCCCCGTGTAACCTCGTGCCGCCGTCGTCGCCGCCGCTCCAGCCGTGCGTCGCCGCCGTTCCGGTCGTCGTCGTCGCTCGGGGAGGTCGCCATCGTGGTCGCCGTCGCGTCGCCGTCCTCGTCCGCCTCTTCGCCGTCGCTGTAGACCGCCGTCGTCAAGCCGAAGGTCTCCGCCACTTCGATCTCGTCGCCGCCGCCGTCCGTTCATCTTCCGCCGACGTTTTGGTCATCGGTGAGTTCGCCGCGTCGCGCTCTACGTCCTGGTATCCTCCGTTCGCGTCGTCGCGCCGTCATTCGCCGGCGAGCTTGCACGCTGTCACACCCTAAAAATCCTAAATATATAAATTATTGTTTAAATGGAATTTTTTTTAGAAATTATTTTAAAAGTCTAGAAGAGAAGATCTAATTTTTAATTAATAAATTCCGATATAAAATGGGGCCAGATAAAATTTCATTAAATACTTTGCTTAATTCTATAATTCCTAGATTTTTCTAGGATTTATTTGAGCTAAGGAAGTATTTTTAATAAATGGAATTGCATTTTATGAATAATTTAAATTGAAAAAGGTTTTTAAAAGTCTTCTTTTGGCTTTGGGCGGCCCAAAACCCTCTCTCTCTCTCCCCGGCCCAAGTCGGCCCAGTTCACAGCCGCCACTCGCGCGCGCGTTCCCGTCGCTGACAGGTGGGGCTCGCCTGTCGGAGTCGTCTTCCTCCTCCGGCCGCCGCCGCCCGAAACCCTAGCGCCGCGCCGCCGTCGTCTCCTTCCAAATTCGGCCGCGCCTTTCCTTCTCCGGTGAAATCAATTGTGGGGAAACAATCTTCGGGATCTCCTCTACCTTTTCTCTTTTGGAATCATCGGCTAAAATCGTTTGGAAATTCGTGGATTCGAGGTCGAATCGGATCGGTCTCTTTCCTCCGAACCCCGATGTTTCCTTCGCGTCGCCGGTCGCCGTGGGCCTTCGCCGCCGCCCTCCAACCCCTATATAAGAACCCCCGGTGTCTCCTCTACCCGCCGCCACCCTCGCCTTCGTCTCTCGCCGTCGGAAGAGCTCTAGCGCCGTGTGACCTAGCGCCGCCGTCGTCGCCGTCGCTCCAGCCGTGCTTCGCCGTCGTTCCGGTCGTCGTCGTCGCTCGGGGAGATCGCCATCATGGTCGCCGTCGCGTCGCCGTCCTCGTCCGCCACTTCGCCGTCGCTGAAGACCGCCGGAGCACCGCCGTCGTCGTCAAGCCGAAGACCGTCGCCACCGCCGTCCGTTGCTTCTCCGCCGCTTCTTTGGTCACCGGTGAGTTCGCCGCGTCGCGCTCTACGTCCTGGTGCCTTCCGTTCGCCTCCTCGCGCCGTCGTTCGCCGGCGAGCTTGCGCCGTCCGAGCTGCCGAGCCGCCGAGCCGCCGCCGGTGGTGACGTCATCGCCGACGTCATCGGGGCCGTCTGCCGTGAGCCGCCGTAGACCCGATCGATCTCGGCCGTTCGTTTTGGATAAGATCGATCTCGGCCGTCCGTTCCCGTGAACCGCTGCCGTGCACCCGGTCGACCGCTAACCCTAGCCGCTGACGCAATAATTCCCTTTTCCTTTTCAAAAATAATTCATTATTGCGTCATAATTCAATTAAAATCCATATAAGTGTTTTAATCCGATTTAATCTTTACAAATTCATAACTAATTCATCTTAGCTCGGATTTAGTTGGTTCAAGTCTCTAAATTTTTCTAAAATTGAGATCTACATGTTAAAAATATCCACATGTACTGTTCATGCCTGTTTATGTGCTGTTTTGGTGTTTTTGCTCTTTTCTGTTTAGATTCCGACGTTTCCGGAGAGTCCGTTTTCGCAGAAGAAGAATTTGAAGAGTTCCAAGGCCAGCAAGGCAAGTCACACAGATCCCAAACAACCCTTTGAGCATGTTGATCCCGTTTAAAGCTACTGTTTCTAGTCAACTATTGCATTTATTTTCGAATGTCATTGGGTGGAATTAACCTATTGTTTGTTATAGCCCTTTTTGATTTTGATTACTTTATTCCTTGATACCTTGGGTTATTATAACTTGACTAGTTGGGCTATATATATATTGGTTCAACTAGATATTAGATATGATTGCTTAGCCATGCTTAGAAACATTAGCACACTATTGGGATAACTCATGATTCACTATTAATTAATTAATGATGGCTTAATGATAGTTCACGATGGTCAATCGTGATTGGTTAATTAATTACTTGCCAACTAAAACCTGATAATGGTGGGTTGTGAGCACATGGTTTTGAGAGTCGTGCTCATGACAATTAAGGACCGGTTCACGAGTTTCGGTTGTGAAACATTAACCGTGCCAACCACAAGCCAGCGTGGGCAACGGCTTTACCTTTTGTATAGTACAGTTTATTGCGGGGCACCAGACTGAAAAGTGGCGGAGATAAGCCCACGGGGCCAGACTGAGAAGTGGCAGAGATAAGCCCACGGGGGTCGCTGGGGAGTCCATGCCTTGTTATAAGGGGGTGATTATGATGCAGGAATGGTGCGCTGCGGTGGATTGTGTTAAGCAAGGGGTATTGTCACATCTCCTTTCCGAGGTACCGTGGTGGTATTGAGGCACATGGTGACATGATGTGGGGCTGTGTCTTGTGGGTACAGTGGTACACTTCTGATCAGAGTAAAACTATTCGAATAGCCGTGCCCGCGGTTATGGGCGGGTCTGACAATGTCTTTCGTGATTAGTCTCACACCTCTCATCATAATAAAAGATGCTATAACTGGTAATAATTTGTTTAGCTCCTAGTTTGGAATGGTATATTCCTGGTTTGGAGATAGATCTGTACAGCCGGGTATGGTTGTTCAGAATGGTTGGGCCTATACAACAGGGTATGTTGTATAGCGTTGGATTAATATTGTTTAAATATTACTTAACTGTTTTATTAAATTCTCAAATGTTTGCTAAATGCTGTTTATGCAAATGGAACCCTATTATGCCATCCTTTGTTATCCTGTGCACTTGCATATTTGCTGCGTGACTTGCTGAGTATGTCATATACTCACCTTGCAATCATTCATCAGAGGAAGAGTTCTACAATGATGCTGATGGTATGGAGGATTAGGTGTAGCCCTGGTCAAGCTGCCTGTGGAGTGGAGTCGTTTGCGCCGTTTATCTTTTTTTTTCCGCTGCTTAGATCTTTATTGATTGAGAGGAACTATCTACCTCTGTAATGACATTTTATTCGCTTTTTAATTAGAGTAATAATTGTACTCTATTATCAATTTGTTATTGTGTGCCTCGGTTGATTTCTGGACGAGGGTTCACACACATGTAAGCGTTTGGAATTTTGGATAGAAATTCAGGGCGTGACACGCGCCCGAGCCGCCGAGCCGCCGCCGGAGGTGACGTCACCGCTGACGTCATCGTGGCCGTCTGTCGTGAGCCGCCGTAGACCCGATCGATCTCGGCCCTCCGTTTTGGATGGATCGATCTCGGCAGTTCGTTTCCGTGAACCGCTGCCGTGCGCCCGGTCCACCGCAAACCCTAGCCGCTGACGCAATAGACCCCTTTTCCTTTTCAAAAATAATTCATTATTGCGTCATAATTCAATTAAAATTCATATAAGTGTTTTAATCCGATTTAATCTTTAAAAATTCATAACTAATTCATCTTAGCACGGATTTAGTTGGTTCAAGTCTCTAAATTTTTCTAAAATTGAGATCTACATGTTAAAAATATCTACATGTACTGTTCATGCTTATTTATGTGCTGTTTGGTGATTTTGCTCTTTTCTGTTTAGATTCCGACGTTTCCGGAGAGTCCGTTTTCGCAGCAGATTCAGGATTTGTTCCCAATGGCGAGTTTGAAGTATGGTCTACCTCTTCTGGATCAAGGGTGTTATGGATTATAGTCCAAGTGACTATTTGGCGCACATTGATTTTATCATCATGAGGTTGTTTAGAGGTTGAAGATTTTTATGCTACAAGGGAAATTCGTCTCAAGATGGAGATTGTTAAATATGTGATCCAAATTTTGGGCCCACAATATATTCGGATTAGTTATCTAATAGGACTCTACTTTATAGAATTAGTTTCCTATTAGGACTCCTAGATTTCTCCTATATATATCACTTGTAAGCCGCACGGAGAGGGTACGACAGCCCAATGTATCCCCTGCGTTTGTATCCAATTCCTCTATAATGATCATTGCCGGTCGGTGCCCGTGGTTTTTTCCCGCAAGGGTTTTCCATGTCTCCGTTGTGCATCTATTTTCATAACACGACCGATAGCCCGGCCTTAATTTACCGTATCGATGATCCGTTCTCTAAAGGAAGTTACAGTGATGAGGCGGTTTCTACTGGTATTTTTATATATAAAAGGGCATTTTATCTTTAGGATAAACAGGGATACAATTGCTTTCGCTCAGAATAGCTTGGGTCACCCTGGAGGCCTGGACTGACAGGCATATTAGCTTAGATGAAGCAAACAACACTCCTTTCGCTTTATATCTTTTTCTTTATGCATGCTCTTTAATTAAGGAGGGCCCAGCAGCGATCAGTGGCAGTCCAAGCAACGAATCTGATGATTATTGATGGAGCGCACAGCTTGGGAGATAGTATATCGATTTGGGACACTTTTGCCGAAAAGCACATTACCAAAGCAAACGGAAGGAATAATAGACCAAGCATGTAATGCACGCATTCTATGTAGGCTTCTGCTAGCTCCATCAGCTCTCCCCAAACATCATCTTGCATTCAGTTCTTCGATCGTTTCATTTTGTATGCTCCCATGATGCGTGCAAGCATGGCTTAGTTTGTTCACTCCCGGCCGCCCAGTTTTCTCAACATCGTGATCAAGGTAAGCTACATGAATGCAGCTTGCTTTCTCAACATCCATAGTTTTATATATGTACAAATAATCAACACAGTGATATATAAGAGTCTTATATATCTCTCTGGAGTTTTGGTTCTCAACGAGCTAGCAAGGGACATTCTTGAATGCATGTTTCAATATACTCCAGTTAATTTGTATTTAGTTTTATATCATCAATTTATATTCATATAGAATCATTGATTAATTAAATTAAAAGAACATATTCTAGATTTTGTAACGTACGTGCGATTCAAAGAACATCGACTGATCAAGATATGATGGAGCTGCTCGCCTAGACTGTAATTCAACAATTGAAGATCCAGCTAGCTAGCAAGAGATCCAGGCAACAGATCGACTCATCATGCCAGCGGATGAGGTATATATTTCACTCCGTGCCAATGTGCCATTATATTTTTTTCTCTTTTCATTTTGAATGGAAATTATTCAGCGACCATGCATGCAAAATTTGGCATTCCCTCTGTTTCATATTATAAGACTTTCTAGCATTGCTCACATTCATATATATAAATGCTAATGAATCTAAACACATATATATGTCTAGATTTATTAGCATATATATGAATATTGACAATGTTAGAAAGTCTTATAATATGAAACGGAGAAAAGTATATATTAGCTAGGCAGGCATGTATGCATCCAATTTGGATGCTATTAATTTGTTCAAACACACTTTCATTAATTCATTACATATATATGGGGTATATTTTAATTTAGACCCAGGAGTGTCATTAATTTATTCAGTTTGGTGGTCTTCTCTATAACTTCACTGGTTTTCAAATAGAAGTCCGGCAAAATCTTTTTGTATTTTCGATTACATATATATGACTTATAGTACATAACTCAAAATATATTTACTAGCTTATATAGCCACACACCCCCACGCAGGCCATATATAACAAACTTGCCCATATCTAACTCCACGACCCAAACTAAACTTTCAGCTGCATGGACACACATGCACACTTGCTAATTACTACCTCCGTATTTTAATTTATGACGCCGTTGACTTTTTTATCCATCGTTTGACCATTTGTCTTATTCAAAAAAATTATGTAATTATCATTTATTTTATTGTGACTTGATTCATCATCAAATGTTCTTTAAATATAACATCTACTGACACACTTCACGCCACGAGACTCACTTCACTTGACACATCTACTGCATGCAGGCACTTACATACAACTCATGGCTTTCACTGATATCACACTAATTAACTCACACATGCACGCACTGTCGTGCTCCTAGCACACACGCACACGAGACTTAGTATATATAACTCAAACCAAAAGATCACTTAAACAACAACGAGATTAAACCATAACACTAGCTAATTAACTATACTATAGTACGTATCATTAATTTGAAAGTTTTCCACCAAAAAACTGTCAGAAGTACGGTGATCTATTTCAAGGCCGGAGGATATGGATTGGGGTCATCCGCCGTCCTCAAAGAGGTGGCCAAACGACTGAGATGGTCGTCTGTACCGGAGAAGCTGAAGCTGGGGTTGGACAAGATCATCCACGTTGATTGCTCTCTGTGGCAGAGCAAGAGGGCCCTGCAGAAGGCCATCGCCCAGGAGCTGAAGCTTCCTCGGTGGGTGATGGCCGTGTTTGATCAGCGTGACGAGGAGGATGATTTCGATGGCGTGGAGCACGGTGCCAGAGGGGTGATACCAGATGTCACTGAGGCGATTCTTAATGAGCTTGCCGGTCACACATGCCTAGTGATCTTCCACAACGGGAGCGGCGGCTACATAGATGTGCAGGAGTGCGGTGTTCCTGCAATAATGGGACTCTCGAGCAAAAGGGTACTGTGGACATCCCAGGTCAGGTTTGGGCCCTGGATCGGGTCCGATTTGCAGAAGATTGCCGGATTGAGCGATGTCGCTATGTTTGCTAATCCTTTTAATGTTCAACCCCTGCTGCATGAAGAGGCTGAGGAGGTTGCTAGGTCCACTGGTGTCCCAAAACCTGGCATGAGCCCTGAGATTGTCAAGGAGTGCATCATGTACTACAAGGTGGTGAGACTGTTAGATGGAAACCATGGTATTGACTAGGCCACCCACGCGGCTAACTACTGGGTATGCAGCGGGATCATACGATCCGCTGGTAATACGTCAGCATGGGAGATTGCCCAAGCTTTGCATACCAACCTGAGATTGGATTGGAATGACAATCAGAATAATAATGAAAGAAAACTAGCTACACTACAAGTGCCATGTGATTCTGTAAAGGCATCATTCTTCTGGATGGAAGCAACCGGAAGATGTAAAGAATCACTAGAGGATGGAATGTCCCAACATTCATCTGTAGACAGGTTGCGTGTGATAAATCTCTCCCAGTGTACATTTAGTTTTACATCTCCGCCCTTCCTCGGTTGTAGCAGCCTAAGATTCCTCCTACTTGACCGTTGCAAAGACAAAGACAAGCTCTGCTCAGGCTCAACACCAAATAGTACTAGTGCTGGAGATACTGACAAGGAGACTGGTATTAGTAGTGGAGCATGTTTCCAGAAGCTATGGGTGCTTGACCTGAGTTACACAGATTGGTATTGGCTGCTATCAGTAGAGGCACAAGATCTGATGGTTGAGCTTAGGGAGCTAAATGTGAAGGGGGTCAAGCATTGGAGCATAAACCATCTACTCCGTGATGGTAACAATTCTAGTGCTGGTGTCGGAAGCAGCACCAAGCCCCTTGGGCTACTCAACCTTGTCAAGCTCCAAGTCACAACCGAACCAATAACTGAAGATCAACATCAGTCACAAGTATGGAAGGAAGATCAGGTAGCAGCAACATTATTCCCGAACCTGTCTAGCTGCAAAATCGTAAAGACGATCATTCTTGATGGTTGTTTTGAGTTGACGCGAATTGACCCTCATGACCTACCGCCATCACTCGAGTCATTTAGCTTCTCTAGCAGCAGCAATGACAATGATGTTGATGTCACAGCCAAGATAGAGAGCATCTCCTTCCGAGGATGCACCCAGTTGAAGAGTGTGCTTTTGAGAGGAGTGTTTGAGAGGCTCAAGCAACTCGACGTCTCAGGCACTTGTATTAAAACCCTCGACCTACGTTCAATGCGAGGCAACTGGTCTCTCAAGGAGCTCCTACTGCTTGGATGCAAGGAGCTTCGTGCAATACTATGGCCAACACAAGATGTATCATTGGAGGTTCTGCACATCGACACTAGTAGCACAGAACTTGATCATGCTACAGGTGTAGAAGAATCATCATCATTCTCACCTGTTGAATTTAAATGGTATATTTCAGTGAGGGACAGAAGGCTCCTTCGCTCGCTAAATGATACAAAATATCCCTTGGATGCACCATGCATCGAGATCTCGTCCCCTCCTGCTAGTGTTGCTACTGCTACTACTGATGGTTCTGAATTAGGCGGAACAATAAGCAAGAGAAGGCCCATTGCCGTTAGCAGGGCTGAACAACGTTGGTTGATGTCGACCAAAAGCCGACGACCAGCTGCTGACAACAAGAAGTTATATGCGGATGTCGACTCCACGATCCAGCACTTGCAACTACAAGCAACCATGAACGGCAACTGGATGTGGCCATGTAAATCGGAGGGCAGCACCTCTCACTACATTAGCTTACAAGATGATAAGAGGATGCAGACGAAACCATTGTCGTCGCCATCTTTGCCAGGTTCCATCTGTGAAAGAGCTTCAGGCCTGCACGTGCATGACAGCTTGTCTATCGCAAGTATCACAAGCCATTCAGATAAGGCACGGAGATGGAATAACCTAGAGTGGTGCAGAGTGGAGAGATGCCCTAACATTGAAGGCGTTGTATTCACTCCACCTAGTACCGGTAGTGACACAATTTTCTGTCTTCTGAGGACATTCTGGGCATCCCAACTAGCAAGGGCGCGCCACATCTGGGACTGGGGCACAAGGGGCCAGCTGCATTTTGAGCCTGAAGATGGGTCATTCGACCTGCAGGTGCTACACCTAGATTGCTGCCCCAGGTTGATATATGTGCTTCCCTTATATTACAACAGTCTTTCCTATGCATACTGTGTGTTGGAAACCCTTGAGATTGTGTGCTGTGGTGACCTCAAGGATGTCTTCCGAGTGGATGATAATAATCAAGAGCTTCTGGTGGCAACTATAGAATTCTCAGAGCTGAAGCACATCCACCTGCACGAGCTGCCCTCTCTACAACGCATCTGCGGGCATAGGATTGTGGCGCCC
Organism: Oryza sativa Japonica Group; assembly: GCF_034140825.1. NCBI lineage: Eukaryota > Viridiplantae > Streptophyta > Magnoliopsida > Poales > Poaceae > Oryza > Oryza sativa. Next base: position 996,973 of record NC_089038.1, on the reverse strand, counting down.
AAGCTGGAGACCATCAAAATCCGAGGCTGCTGGAGCCTCACCCGCCTACCGGCTGTTGGTCTCGACAGTACCCACAAGCCCAAGGTGGATTGTGAGAAGGAATGGTGGGATGGACTGGAGTGGGACGGGTTGGAGAACGGACACCATCCTTCCCTCTTTGAGCCCACCCACTCACGCTACTACAAGAAGAACCTGCCTAGAGGTTCCATGCTCAGGTACGTACGTATGTGATATGTCTGTATGGATGAATAATTATTACTTGGGTTTCATTCCTTGCACGCACATACATACATTCATAGAAACACATAAAGCTCATTACTTTACTTACTCCATCATGTATATATATGATCGAGCATTTTCCTTTTTCTTAATTTTGTCTGACTTGGCGTGCTTTCTTTTCTTGCTAATTTTAGGTGATCGATATATACGTCCATACACTACATATTTGATACAGTAATCATCTACGTGTCATTCCCTTTCCATCATCCAATGGCTCAAAATCTTCAGATCGATCTATCTCTATTATATATGTCCTTACTTGGGCTGGTGTTCAATGTGCTCGCTCATTTCATCATATCATTTGCAACGGCAGCAATATCTAATGCATGATGAGTAAGTACATCTCCCGCCGGCGACCAGACGCTCGTCATCTGCTTGTTACTAGCTTGGATTTTGTTCATTTCTGCTTCTTGTTTTTTTGTGTGAAAATTAATAAATGGATGCTCAGCTGGTGTGTGAGCTCATCTATCTGCTAAGTTATTTTCTCCATACATGCTTGCTTTCCGTTTGGTCGGTTGGTCGATCTGCTTGTTCGACCGATCCATCCATCGGATTACTACGTATGCTTCATCTTTCCGGATAGATGATCATACATGCATATGAAAACTTTGATCTCTAGCTCCATTTCTGGTGTGGTGTGCTAGCTAGAGATCGACGAATAAATCATCAGCTTCAGCGGCATGAGCAGATTCATTGGGTGATCCTCATGCAGTCGAGTTGCTGTTGTGCACTTGTTTGTGGGTGCGTGTGTGTTCGTGTGATTTGTCAGCATATGTGGATTGACCGAGTTTGTACTCCTAATTACTTCACTTGTATGAACAGAAACAATGATGATGATTGTGAGTGTGACATATATTGTCTATGCTGCAAATGTATGTATTAATTGCTCTGTCATTTTGAAGGTATTGTATATTTTGCTCTGCACTCCACAGTCAACACATGATATGCCTGTGTAAATTTTCTTTAACAAACACTCCTTATCAAATCCGCATTTCTTTTGTTAGTTTTTTCTCTGCTTCAAAATGTGCAAAGGGAGAAGCACAAGATTTTTTTAAGCCTCAGGTCTGACTGATTTGATCAATGAATTAAGATGCATTTCAACCAAATTAGCAGTCACCATTAGTAATTGTGTTTTGTACTTGTGCAGTGATATGATACTCTGTTTTGAAGTGAAACCTTCTGCAATATTGCAGTGGAGAGTGGCATGCAGTAAGATTTGGGGTGTATCCCAGGTGTTAGTGTTTGCTGGGCCTGTATGAATACACACATTAGGCCCATTTTGGCAGACAGCTGCACCTATTAAAAATACAATCCATAACTAGCGAAACACAAGAGCAAAAATACAGTCCTTTTTCCAATTCAGTGCTTACTCAAGAAAACCTCAAACTAGATTTCCAGTCTTCATTTTTCCCTGTTTATCCTAATTTTGTAGCTACAATTAATTCAAGATACAGGAGATTAAAGAACTTGGACTTAAAAAATAATGGTGACACAGTAGCACCTTAATTTCCTTCTAGTTTCAGAAGGGACAATTTCCTTTGATTCAACTATATCCAAAACAGGCTTCAAATTACATCCAGTTCTACATCCTTGCTTTGCAGGAAACATTGGATCTTGCTAGAGAAGCCATTAGTTATACGAGTAGAAGCAGCAGGTCGAGAAGCTTGGCAACATGTAGGCTGCACCCTGCATTTTCTTTCATAAGTGATGGTTGATGCAATGCAAATCCTAGTCTTGCTAGGAGATTACAGGAAAGCTAGGTGATCTGATCTGAGCAAATTCGCACAGTTTTGCCAGCCATTTGTTGCATTAGTTAGAGATCCATCTGATCCATATACGCATTACGATTAATTGTGTTACAGAACGTATTTAAAAATACTGATCGATGCATGTGTCCTACTAGTATATATGTACGGCAAGACAAAAGCATGCAGGATCATGAGTTGGACAAGGAGCAGGTGAACCGACATTATTTACCTTTTTCTTTGCGGGTGGGCCCCACGCAGCAGCCTATGTTGCTCGCTGAGCTGTTAAATTTACATTGTGTGTCCAATGCCATTGTTAAACATCTACTTCCTTCGTCCCAAAATAAAACAACTTTTATATATATATATATATACACAAATTCATGCATAAATGTTAATTTGTTTAAGTTTGGAAAGGAATACCCTCAAAAAAGTTTAGAAAGGATTGAGAAGATCGCTAGAGTAAAATGCAAACATGAGAGTGCAGCGAGATTATACAAATTATATATGGTGGTACTATTGAATAAACTTTTTGTTGTAATTGTTAAACTTCCATGTGGAACTATAAAGATTGCTTTGGGAAAAAAATGCGAATATTAGGAAGGACCAAATATCAAATAAATAGAAGGGATGAGTCTTCGAACTCAGGCCGGCTAGCTCACCACCATGTGGAGCTGGCCGGAGTACCCCTGGGCTTTTCTCTAAAGATTGCTTTGGTTCTAAAGATAAATGCAGAAATGTATGAAATAAGCTCTTTTTATGTTTTCTAAAGAAGAGGGAAATAATATCATATCGTTGGTTAAAAAATGTTAAGAGACACAAAGAAAAATAAATAAGATTAGCTAGAATCGGAATAATTAACATATCATAATTATAGTTCTATTTTAGAAGAGAGAAGGAACCTCACACTATTGTGTAACAAAACTGTATAATATAACAAGCCCCCTTGAGTAATATTTAACAAATACAGCATGTATACCAACTCAAAAGAGGACATGTGTATAATTAATATAACATGATATATATAGTTGAAGACACCATCAGAAATGCTAAGCCTAGATATATACTACTCTAGCTAGGCTCTAGCTAGCTCATATATATCAATTAATATAAAAATATTATATTAAAGATATATAGTTAATTTGCAAGCATATGCATGACGCAAATGGCACGTTTAATTAATACTATTTGTCAAAACTGCATCAAGTGGAAACAATAGTGCACATGATTCCATTTGAAACTTAGCCATGTCTTCATGTTTGGCAGTGCTAACCGAGAACACAACAATGCATCTTCTACATATTTCACCTAATAATTAACACACTGACAACTTCATGAAGCTTTCACCGAAAATATTTGAGATAGATCACGTGTCACAGGCCGGCTCAATAACATGGTACAACTTAGATTGGGAGTATAATTAAAATGGGCATAGCTAGGAAGGCAACAGCATAGAACATTGACAACATAATGATCATGCATGTATTAAGACATTGACCCACTCTGGCAAAATCTAGTCTAATAAAAAACTCACAAGGTTAATTAGAACATTCAGAGATGGATCTCATCATGTCCTGATGGTATACTTGTAAATGCAAGTCGCTTTAATCATACAAGGATGGATTTTAAAAAAATAAACTCTTCCAAAACTTATTTCTAAACATGAACCTTTTGGCATGGCGAGACAACAATACCATGTGCAACCCATCATGGCGTGACAGTGTTGTTTCACCTAAGTGGGGTGGTGTGACCAAAAAGTTTGGATTGGAAATAAGTTTTGGAATAGTTTACTTTTGAAATGAAAAAATAAAAGGTTCAAAAGAAATAATAAAGAATCAAAAGGATGTGATAAGAAAATAACTCAAATCAATTAATTAGTTGCTCTTTATTTATGCTACATTGAAAGAAATGAGTTTTTTTTAAAGGAAAACAAATAAAACAGATGAAAATGTGTTATAAATTTAGGGAAGAATTTAAAAGCAAAGATGACGACTTATTTTCAGTTAGCAACTACTCCACTATAGCTCTAGGTGAATTGGAGAGCTACTAGCTAGGGATCTTTGACTTTTGCCTTCTGTTTGGTTAATTTCAACTTTCAAGTATCATCATTGCGGGACGTTGACTTTCTAATCCTAGTGAGCAATCAAACTTTGATAATCGTGTCACATTAACTAAATGAGACCCATTTAAGTTTAACAAACAAGCGTTTTGACATAGTAAAGTAATTGCTGATTATCAATGGCAACCCCTTCTCATGTAACATCCACGATTTTCAGAGCTCAAGGATTTGTCTCAGCAAGGGATGGCAATTGTGGAGATTATGGGTATCCCATATCTACACGGCGATGGTATTCGAACTGGGTACAGGATACCTAATGTAGATAGAATATCTTATCTGTATCTCGGGTTTGTTTCTTAACTTGTGTATCAAGGAAACACCCTGAGACTTAGTCGGTTACGACTGTATCTTACTTATATTTTCGTATTCCGTTAGGGATATAGATTATCTTTTGTAACCCGGACTCCTTCCCCATATATAAGGGGGGTCCGGGCGCCTCTAGGGGCATATGCTGATTTTTCCCGAATCATACAATCAATAATACACTCGGCGGATTCATCCCCGGACAGGAGTAGGGTATTACTTCTTTTATAAGAAGGCCTGAACCTGTATAAATCTTTTGTCTCCAAACCCATACACTTTCCTAGCTTGATAGCCACCCCCTTTTATTATTGCCGAAATCTAGTTTCGACAGTTGGCGCGCCAGGTAGGGGTAGCGTCAAGCTTTTCGCCGATCAGTGCAATGGGTTCCGTCTCCGGCATAGACGACCTCGTCTTCTCACCCGGGCAGACGTTTCGGTTCGGTAGCCTCGACTTCATCACCAACAACTTCGGCAAGATTTCTCTCCTCGACTCGGAATCAGACCAGTCGGGAGAGAACCGGCTTTCGGTCCCGTTTGGATTCCCGAACGCGGCTGAAAGCTACTTCAAGACCATCTCAACCGAGTCGGCTTCAGACCACTCGGCCGAGATCGCATCTTCTCCAACGATACCAGATCAAGATGATGGGGCTTACCCACCGGTCCTGATGAAGCTCCCCGACGATTTAGCGGCCGTCTTCACCACGACAGCGTCTTCATCCCGTAGGCCTAGGCGGAAGTCGGCTTCAACACCGATTTCGCCTAGCTTCAGGGAAGTCGGCGTCATCCTCCAACCACTCGGCACGGTTTCGACAGATCAGCTGGATGACTACAACAGCTCTCCCACCGTCGACTCACGTCCTACTGACATCGTGGAGTACGACGAATTTAGTTCTCGATACAACGACTTCAACGACTTCGACGACTTCGACGGAAGCCTAGATGACAACTACACCCCTCTCTACTTTGGCGTTTTCATGGCCAATAATGAGACGGAGGAGCAACGCCAAGCCCGGGAGACCGAGGAACGACGCCGACTGGAGGAGGAGCATCAAGCACAAGAACAAGAACGGCTACGGCGCGAGCAGCAGGACCGTGAGCGGACTGCGAAGGAGGCTGAAGATCGACGTCAGCGAGCTTTGGAAGCAGGGCGCCGAGCGCGTGATCTCATCGGCCAGCAAGATGTCGAAGGGACACCGGTTTTCCGCACCCCTCAACAGAATGCGGTTGCCGCGATCACCCTTCTCGACACCCTCCTCAACCAAAACGAGCTCAATCAATCCGACCACGTCGTCAACATCTTGAATCAGACGAAGACCATGATTGCGGCGACGGTCCCAGTTAACTCCGAAAGCGTCCACACGCCGACTGGCAGCCGGGTCCCCCACTTCCGATCTCATGACTACCGTCATCCAAGCCTCAGCATCACTGGAGCAGGATCCAATCGCAGGAGCAGGGGCCACGACGAGCGGTCTGTTCACTCGCCTCCCGAACTTCATAGGGAGCGCCGAGTGGAACGGCCTCGCTCACCACCTCGTCGCCGCCCCATCGATCTTCGCGACACAATCATACAGCGCCGAGCAGCTCGAGGCTACCATCACTCGCCGGATCGCCGCGACGACGACCTTGACGGAGTTGCAGCCTTCACCGACGACCTGCGTCGAGTGGATTGGCCAGCCGGCTTCAAACCGACTGGAATAGAGAAGTACGACGGTACCACTAATCCAGAATCGTGGCTTACCGTCTACGGTCTCGCAATCCGCGCAGCAGGAGGAGATAACAAGGCCATGGCGAACTATTTACCGGTGGCTTTAGCAGATTCCGCCCGATCTTGGCTCCATGGATTGCCCCGTGGTACAATTGGATCTTGGGCCGAACTACGCGACCACTTCATCGCCAACTTCCAAGGCACCTTCGAGCGTCCCGGCACACAATATGATCTCTACAACGTCATTCAGAAGTCCGGAGAATCCCTTCGGGATTACATCCGGCGATTTTCTGAACAACGTAACAAGATCTCCGACATCACCGACGACGTCATCATCGCCGCGTTCACCAAAGGGATTCGCCACGAAGAACTAGTCGGCAAGTTTGGGCGTAAGCCTCCCAGGACAGTCAAGCTCATGTTTGAAAAAGCCAACGAGTACGCCAAAGCCGAAGATGCCGTCACCGCATCGAAGCAGTCGGGTCCCAGTTGGAGGCCGAAAAATACGCCGGCTACGGGAGGAGGTGGAAGTAACAATCATAAGGACCGCAAGCGTAAGCCTGAGGAACTTGTTGCAACCGCCGCTCACTCTTCTCGACAGCGTTCGCGCGTCAACACCTTCGACAAGATCATGAACTCCCAATGCCCGCATCATCCAAACTCCAACCACGTGGCCAAAGAGTGCTTCATCTACAAGCAGTTCGCGGAGCAGTACACCAAGACTGCACGGAAGAACTCTGACGAAGAACAAAGCACGTCGAGGAAGAAGGACGACGGCGACACCCCGGCAGGTTTTCAAGATCACCGTAAGGAGCTCAACCATATCTTCGGCGGCCCCCTGGCTTATGAGTCTAAACGGAAGCAGAAGTTGACTGAACGGGAGATCAATGCTGTTCAGCCCGACACACCCCAGTATCTTCGATGGTCAGAGATTGCAATCAAGTTTGACCGCTCGGATCATCCTGACCGAGTGGTCCACCCGGGGCGGTACCCCCTGGTACTAGACCCAGTGGTCCGTAATGTCAAGCTTCGCAGAACCCTCATTGATGGTGGCAGTGCACTCAATATCCTCTTCGCCAAGACTTTGGATGATATGCAGATCCCTCGCTCCGAGTTAAAACCAAGCAATGCGCCTTTTCATGGAGTAATTCCAGGATTATCCGCAACTCCACTCGGCCAGATCACTCTCCCGGTCACTTTTGGCACTCGGGAAAACTTCCGCACAGAGAATATCAGCTTTGAAGTTGCCGATTTCGAGACAGCATACCATGCCATACTCGGACGCCCGGCGTTAGCCAAGTTCATGGCCGTCCCGCACTACACATACATGATGATGAAGATGCCTGGTCCCCGAGGAGTCCTAACCCTACGGAGCGACATCAAGCAAGCTGTCACATGCGACAAGGAGAGTTGCGACATGGCCCAAACCCGCGAGATGGCGTCTGCCCGAGAGGAAATCCGACTGGCTGCAACCACGGTGAGCGAAGGAGAAGTGCCCGCTGCCAAGATTTCAAAAAGTGGGGAAACCGAAGCCGAGACTAAAAAGATTCCCTTAGATCCTTCTGATCCTACCAAAACTGCTGTAATAGGCGCCGAGTTAGATTGTAAATAGGAAAGCGCGCTCATCACCTTTCTTCAAAATAATAAAGATATCTTTGCGTGGAAACCTTCGGATATGCCCGGTATTCCCAGAGAGGTGATTGAGCACTCCTTACATGTCAAAGAAGACGCCAAGCCTATTAAACAACGACTCCGCCGATTTGCACAAGACAGGAAGGACGCGATCAAGGAGGAATTGACCAAGCTGTTAGCAGCAGGCTTCATCAAAGAAGTCCTTCATCCCGACTGGCTGGCTAACCCAGTCCTGGTTCGGAAAAAGACAGGGCAATGGCGCATGTGTGTCGATTACACTGACCTTAACAAATCTTGCCCAAAAGATCCTTTCGGGTTGCCTCGCATTGACCAGGTAGTTGACTCAACCGCCGGCTGCGAGCTTCTCAGTTTTCTGGATTGCTACTCGGGGTATCATCAGATCCGACTGAAGGAATCCGACTGCTTGAAGACTTCATTCATCACGCCCTTTGGGGCATACTGCTACGTCACCATGCCGTTTGGATTAAAAAACGCAGGAGCAACTTATCAACGTATGATCCAAAGATGCTTCTCAACGCAGATCGGCCGCAACGTTGAAGCCTATGTGGATGATGTAGTCGTCAAGACCAAGCAAAAGGATGATTTGATCTCGGATCTAGAAGAAACCTTTGCAAGCATCCGTGCTTTCAGGATGAAATTGAATCCTGAAAAGTGCACCTTCGGAGTACCGTCAGGGAAGCTGCTTGGTTTTATGGTGTCTCATAGGGGCATCCAAGCCAACCCGGAGAAAGTTACTGCTATCCTCAACATGAAACCGCCAAGCACCCAGAAAGATGTTCAGAAGCTGACTGGATGCATGGCGGCGCTCAGCCGATTCGTTTCAAGACTTGGCGAGCGGGGGATGCCCTTCTTCAAGCTACTGAAGAAAACAGATAATTTCCAATGGGGACCCGAAGCACAGAAGGCTTTCGAAGATTTCAAGCAACTCCTCACCAAGCCACCGGTCTTAGCTTCACCACACCCGCAGGAGCCGTTGTTGCTGTATGTATCAGCCACCTCCCAGGTCGTGAGCACAGTCTTGGTTGTCGAGCGTGAGGAAGAAGGCCATGTCCAGAAAGTTCAGCGACCAATCTACTTCGTCAGCGAGGTCCTGACCGACTCCAAAACGAGGTACCCTCAGGTTCAGAAGCTGTTATATGGTATTTTAATTACTACCAGGAAGCTGTCTCATTACTTTCAAGGTCACTCGGTAACGGTGGTCACATCATTTCCACTCGGCGATGTACTGCACAACCGCGAAGCAAATGGGCGGATTGCTAAGTGGGCTTTGGAGTTGATGTCTTTGGACATATCATTCAAGCCCCGCACTTCAATCAAGTCTCAAGCGTTAGCTGATTTTGTCGCCGAGTGGACCGAGTGCCAAGAGGATACCCCCGTGGAGAAAATAGAGCACTGGACCATGCATTTTGACGGGTCAAAAAGACTTTCAGGCACTGGAGCTGGAGTGGTTTTAATTTCCCCGACTGGAGAAAGACTAAGTTATGTACTTTGGATACATTTTTCGGCGTCTCACAACGTCGCCGAGTATGAGGCGCTCCTTCATGGGCTACGGATTGCGATTTCCCTAGGGATAAAGCGTCTAATTGTTCGAGGTGATTCACAGCTGGTTGTTAACCAAGTTATGAAAGAGTGGTCCTGCATTGACGACAACATGATGGCATATCGACAAGAGGTACGCAAACTAGAGGATAAGTTCGATGGACTTGAGCTCAGCCATGTTCTTCGACACAACAATGAAGCTGCCGATAGACTTGCGAACTTTGGATCCAAGCGCGAGGCAGCGCCATCTGATGTTTTCGTCGAACACCTTTATTCGCCGACAGTACCTCACAAAGATGCTACTCAAGTTGCGGACACTCATGACATAGCTATGGTTGAAGCCGACTGGCGAGAGCCCCTCATACGATTTTTGACTTCTCAAGAACTCCCTCAAGACAAAGATGAGGCCGAGCGGATTTCAAGGCGGAGCAAACTTTATGTTATGCATGAATCCGAGCTATACAAGAGAAGCCCTTCAGGAATTCTGCAACGCTGCGTATCTTTAGAGGAAGGGAGACAATTGCTGAAAGACATACATTCTGGGATATGCGGAAACCATGCTGCAGCGCGCACCATTGTTGGCAAAGCTTACCGGCAGGGTTTTTTCTGGCCTACTGCAGTGTCCGACGCCGACAAAATTGTGCGCACATGTGAAGGTTGCCAATTTTTTGCCAGACAAATTCATCTACCAGCTCAAGAGTTGCAGACTATCCCGCTGTCTTGGCCGTTTGCGGTTTGGGGGCTCGACATGGTTGGCCCGTTTAAAAAGGCAGTCGGCGGTTACACGCACCTCTTCGTGGCCATTGACAAATTTTCCAAGTGGATCGAAGCTAAGCCTGTTGTCACGATTACAGCAGATAATGCTCGCGATTTCTTCATCAACATTGTGCACAGATTCGGAGTACCCAATCGGATCATCACCGATAATGGCACACAATTCACCGGCGGAGTTTTCAAAGACTTTTGTGAAGACTTTGGAATCAAGATTTGCTATGCCTCAGTTGCACACCCAATGAGCAATGGACAGGTGGAGCGAGCTAATGGCATGATACTTCAAGGGATTAAAGCGCGTGTCTTTGACCGGCTAAAACCCTATGCCGGCAAATGGGTGCAACAACTGCCATCGGTACTTTGGTCCTTACGAACTACTCCCAGTCGGGCCACAGGCCAGTCACCTTTTTTCCTTGTCTACGGGGCAGAGGCAATGTTGCCGAGTGAAGTCGAATTTGAGTCTTTGCGCTTTCGTAATTTCCGTGAAGAACGCTACGAAGAAGATCGAGTGGATGACTTGCACCGATTGGAAGAGGTCCGCGAAGCAGCTTTAATTCAGTCAGCTCGGTACTTACAAGGGTTGCGACGTTATCATAATCGCAATGTTCGATCTCGTGCCTTTCTAGTCGGCGACCTGGTTTTACGGAAAATTCAAACCACGCGAGATCGGCACAAGTTATCTCCTCTATGGGAAGGGCCATTTATTATCTCTGAAGTTACCCGGCCAGGTTCATATCGACTCAAGCGCGAAGACGGCACTCTCGTCGACAACTCTTGGAACATTGAACATCTTCGTCGTTTCTACGCTTAACTTTATCATTATATTTTCCTATTTTGACTGTCAAACATCAAGTTTTCTCCTTGAAGTTGTCAGTCGGGGGCTATCATCATAATAATGGAGTGTGATTTTTTATCAATTCAGTTTGCTTACCTGGTTTATCATTGCCTTGTTTGGTTTTTCTACTTAGTTTGCGAGGACTGAAAGTTTTTAATAGCTTCTTTGGGTTTTAGGCTCAACAAAGCTTAGCAAAAACTTTTAAGAAATCAAAAAACTTCGCAAGAATCATCAAGCACAGCATAAATACACCAGTATTGTACAAATTGAGCCTCCATGTATTACATTCAAACTCAGTCAGAATCAGTCCTTTCATCATCAGAGTCTTCATTACTCGGTTGGAGGTCGTTGTTGCGAAATTGCTCTACAACATCACTCGCAATTTTGTCAGCTGCATTTTGCGCACTGCTGATAAGATCAAGGGCAGCTTCTTCACTTGTCCCGTCTGCAAATCCATCAATGGTGTCGACTTCAATTCTCGGGTACAAGGATTTTGTCATCGCCAAGGCCATGCCAGCTCCCATACTTCCAGCTTTCTTGATATTCTTGAAATATACTTCCGGAGCAACACTCAGCTTGTCAAATATTTCGGTTGCGTCGAGTGCACTCGGACCACCATTATTGAGGAACATGGCTTGGATAATTGGTGCAGCGGCATTGGCGACGTTATCCCTTGCTCCTTCAAGCCTCTTGATCTTACCAACCAGGACGTCAAACTGAGCTTGAGATTTGATCTTGCGATCTGCAAAACACATTTATGATGAGCATCTGTTGCATTATAAGGAGAGAAGCTCAGATTGTTAGCTGGCGTTACCTTCGACTTCCTTCAAGGATGAGTCCCTTTGCGCAGCCAGTTCTGTCTTGTCTCTCTCCAGGGCTTCAATTTGCTTCGCCATCTGTTCCATCCTGGCGGCTTGCGCTGTTTGAAATCCAGATGGTTGAGGATGCAATTATGACAGCATAAATCAATGGAACAGATCTGGATGATTACCTTTTGATGAACCACTTAGTTCGAAGTTTGCGTCCTGGAGCTGGGCGATTCGGTCCCTTAACTCTTTCTCTGTTTTTTTGGCGCACTCCTTGGCCTCATGCAGCTGGTCCCTAACTGCTTCTAGAGTTCCCAAATGAGGAACCAGCTTTTCCAAAGTTGTAGTCTTGGCCTCATTGCGAAGATGGATTCTCTGCATGATGGATCAGGGTTCAGTTCTGCTAAAAAGAAAACAAAGTTACCGAAGGACGTCACTCGGAAGACTTACATTTACAATACGAGTGGCTTCTCCGAGCGCTTTCTTCAGCTGGCACACTTCTTCATCTTCTTTTTGACGGTTTATGACTATGCCGGCGGCTTGTGAGTTCTCGTCCCACCATTTGATCAAGATAGGAGGACGAGAGTCGTCGGTCGCCTTTATGCGAGGGATTTCTTCTCCGTCATCACCTGATGGTCCTGATGTGTTTCCAAGACATTAGACGGATACACTGAGGTTATTTAAATCGCCATTGTTTGAGAAGACAACTAACCTGAAGATGTACCTAGCTGAGCGTGAGGTGATCTTTGTTCTTTACCTGAAGACCCAGCTATCGAGTCGTTACCAGCTTCTGGTCCTTGCGAAGTCGTCGTCTGCGCTTCTACTTCGGGGATCTCTTGATCAGGGCCTGCGTCCGACTGGTTTCCAGTCGGGGGCTCTTGAGTTGTTGCCGTTTCAGTTGTTGCCGACTGGTTTCCAGTCGGCGGCAGGTCACTCGGATTGGCCCTATCGCCCGAAGCATGGGCGCCAGTCGGCTGGCTTTCAGCGATCGGCTGGTTTTCAGCAGTCGGCTCGGGGTCCTTGGATATATTTTGCTCTGTCATGGCAGGATCGGGGTCTTTTCCAGATGGATCTATATCAGATGGTTTCCTGCAGAGTGTTCTTTCAGTATTTAGCATTATCTTCATCGGAAAACATGCCGAAGCGGAAATCATACCGAGAGATCTAATACCTGGAAGATGTTCTGATCTTTGGCATTGCACGGCCAGCCAGTTTTTTCCTGGGCATGGTGCGCTTTGGGGGTTTATTAGGCGAGCCCTTATCCCCAGATTTATCATCGTCGCCTTCATCATCATCAAGTACCAGCTTTCTCTTGCGAGGACCTGTTTGACCAGTCAATTTGGAGGTCTGAGGTTGCGGATCTGGTCTGATCGTTGGCCCTCCACCTCCCTGAGCGGTGTGTTGGCGAGGAGACCGGCGCTGAGTGACTGGTGGATCTGACTTCATCAATGCATATTCCTGAACAAGATGCTTCCATAGTTAGTCAACTCAGCATGAAGATAAAATTATGTTCTGATCACGGTTTGAGGGTTTCCGATGCATACCTGTGGAGGCGGATTGAATGCATTATATGGCACAACTGGCAGTTGATGAGAGTAGCTGACCACAATTGCATTTGAGAAGATTTTATACATCCTCTCCTTCATGATTTTGAAATCCAGGGAATCCGGTTCTTCACGGTTGGGATCATGTTTGCCGTCGAACTCGAATGCTGTGCGGGATCTTTCCTTGATTGGCGCCAGTCGGCATTTGATGAAGTGCCGAGTGATCTGCTCTCCCTGTAAGCCTTGTTCTTTAAGATTTAACATACGATCCAACAACTCCAAGGCTTGTACTGCTTCATCTCCGATTGGAAGAGAGTTCCAAGTATCTTGGTACACTGGAGGAAGACAAGAGTACCCGGGAAGAGCAGGCTCGGGATTCTGAACATAGAACCAGTTTGCATGCCATCCTTTGTTCGAAGTCTTGAAGGGCATCGAGAAATATTTTTGGCTCAGAGTTCCCCTTAGTTGGAATCCTGCCCCCCCGACTACACACGGTTTGTTCTTGTTTGGTTGGGGCTTGAGGAAGAAGATCCGGCGGAATAGGGCAAAGTGAGGTTTGATCCCCAAAAAGGCTTCACAAGCATGGACGAAATTGGCGATATGCACTATGGAATTCGGGTTTAGGTGATGCAAGCTGATTCCATAGAAATTCAAGATCCCGCGGAAAAATTTTGAGGTCGGAAGAGCAAAGCCGCCGTAGAAGAAATGCGAGAAGACCACAATCTCATGAGTATCCGGAGACGGGAAAGCCTCACCGTGCGCTGGTCGCCACCCGATGATCTCCTTGGCAGGGAGAACGCCGTGCTCCACCATCTCCTTAAGATTCTCCTCCGTTACGTCGGATGACGCCCATTGGCCTTCGAAGCTTTCTCTCTCTTCCGCCATCGGTTTCACTCAAATGTGCTGATTTGATTCGAGGGATGGCTTGGGAGAGGTGAGGGATTGAGGCGGTGGATCACGGGAAGGATTTTGATGCACTTTTCGGAGGTGGATTTGGCCGGAGTTGTGAACCCTAGTTCGCCGGCGCAGCTTTGCACTGTAGCAGGGAGTGGGGAAAATGGCGAGAGTTCCGGCGGGGAAGACGAAGCGCCGCTTGGATATCGGATTTTTCAGTTAAGGGTATCGGAGGTGCTAATGGGCCTAGGCCTGAACAGTACTTCAGCCCAATACTTTTAACAGCGTGGCCCATTGTGTTCCTTAGGGACTTAGGCATATTTTGCTTTGGCAATATTATGCGCACAACAGTGTTGCCCAATGCTGATCAAATCCTTTTTATGCGGTCATATAATTCTTTGGAATTATTGCAATGCAAATTAAAAAGGTGCCCGACAGAAAGGCGTTATGCTGTTTTTGCAAGCTTTTTTAGGCTACAAAAGCTGTTTGGGTTAACTAGGAATGACTTGTTTTTATTATAGTTATTTCCTTGGCGTGTTATATGCCTGTTTTCATGGTAAATAGTCATGGCCTAGGCTATTTGACTTATTTATTACCATAATCTTTATAATACTTGATGGGTAATCTTTAGAGTTTTTATATTCGGATGCCTGTCGAGTGTGTTCATTCGTGAACCTTTTAGAGTGTAAACCACTCGGATTTCTTTTATTGTGGTTAAAAAGCAGTCGGCTAGCATGCTTATTTAGGCACCGCGTACGCTTTTGTCATATAATGCACAATTGTGTTATTATTTTGTCTTTCAACTATATGTTTAGTTTGTTAACTAATCACATAGTTGGGGGCTACACCTAATTAGGTGCATCTATTCGATGCACCATATTCTTTATCTTTTCGCCCTTTACAGTCCACTCGGCAGGTTTTGGCTTGAAGAGTTTGAAGTACTCGGATTATCATCTTTGAGAGGGCTACGATGGTCGACTGCAAAGGACTCGGGGGCTACTGTGGAGATTATGGGTATCCCATATCTACACGGCGATGGTATTCGAACTGGGTACAGGATACCTAATGTAGATAGAATATCTTATCTGTATTTCGGGTTTGTTTCTTAACTTGTGTATCAAGGAAACACCCTGAGACTTAGTCGGTTACGACTGTATCTTACTTATATTTTCGTATTCCGTTAGGGATATAGATTATCTTTTGTAACCCGGACTCCTTCCCCATATATAAGGGGGGTCCGGGCGCCTCTAGGGGCATATGCTGATTTTTCCCGAATCATACAATCAATAATACACTCGGCGGATTCATCCCCGGATAGGAGTAGGGTATTACTTCTTTTATAAGAAGGCCTGAACCTGTATAAATCTTTTGTCTCCAAACCCATACACTTTCCTAGCTTGATAGCCACCCCCTTTTATTATTGCCGAAATCTAGTTTCGACAGCAATTTCCCCCGTGGGGCCGGGTCCCCTACGGGGGCGGGGGCGGGTTCAGTTTTTGACCCGCGGGGGATGTGGGGCCGGGGGCCCGCATTTTTGTGGGGAGGGGACAGGTGAGGCATTTCACCCGTGGGGTGCCGAAGGGTGTATATTAAATCTCAAAATGTAACCCATAGAAGATCTAAAAGAGCCACAAAATTTTAAGTAATAGCCTTATCCTCTCCACTCTCCCCATCTCCCCTCCCCTCACTCTCACTCCATATTAACTTGGAGCGTCACAGGCTAGTTCCGGTCGGGACTAGTTCGGGGCGTGACATTTTTTTTATCTATTCGATTGATTTTTCTGGTAGGTTGATTTTTCACATGGAAACTTTTTTTTGGGTGGGTAATTTTTTAAGGCAACATGGATTTTTCACGTGATGGAAGAAGTGTGATGGTGGGAGAAGAGGAGAACGACGACCGCTTTTACAGTTGAAAAGAAAAGATGGGAACTGTTTTAATCACCCGGATGGATGTCCATCCATTTATTACATGTCATTTAAATGGTTATGAAAAAAATTTAAAAACAATTAACAAGATAGATCAATACGTAATATATCACTTCACAAATATTAAAGTTAAAATTCAACTTCTACAAATTGTAAGAAAAATAACAAACAAAACTCAAATTACTATACGTATATTTATAGTTAAATTTGTTATTTTTCTTACAATTGGTAGAAGTTGAAATTTAAACTTGCAAGTTTGTGGAATGATATATTACATATTAATCTATATTATTATTATTTTTGAATTTTTTAATAACCATTTAGTTGACATGCAATAAACAGGTGGCGTCTACAGAATCCATCTCAAAAAAGAGGAATTTATGTTGTTCCATCAATATTGGGCCACATTTAGGACAACTCTCTTGAAACCGGTGAAGCAAGCACAGTTAGGCTCTTAATTCCGTGGCCCTTGCCTACGTTTGTCGAGCAAACGGCCGGTTTGGCCCATTAGCATGCCCAGGAGACGAGGAAAAAAGAGAACTTATCTGCTAGGCTAACATTATCAATTTTTGGATATATATATATATATATATATATTAAAATGCAACATACATGTTATACATATTGTGAACCAATCTACTCCTAATTATCTTTTCTCCCTATAGTAAGCATTCATTTAGTTAAGGTTAGATACATTTTGCAGCACGAATCTTGAAACACATCAACGGTGTAGATTGTAGGTACATATGAATCCGAGTGCAAATCTGCATTTTCATATATATATATATATATATATATATATATATATATATATATATATATATATGGAAGGGCAATTGTATTCTTTCCCCTATTTTAATTTGTAGATATGAGTTTTGTAAAATATGTTCTTTTTGCTTTTTTAAACCGAAACTTTGCTCCTAGTCTATTGGCTATGTATATGAGTTCCTAATTCATCTCTCTCGTTTTCTGCTCTTTCGGCGCGCACGCTTTTCAAACCATTAAATGGTGTGTGTTTTGTAAAAAGTTTTTATAGGAAAGTTGCTTAAAAAAATCATATTAATTTATTTTTCAAGTTTTTTATAACTTAAACTTAATTAATCATGCGTTAATCTATCGCTCCGTTTTCCGTTTTGAGTTAATCAGCCTAGTCGTTTCAATGGCGTTGCAATTTCCCTCTACTTTTGTATAAAACAGCTGTGCTGTTGTTCATTTGTGGCATATGTGTACTTCTGAATGCAGCGGTACTAACATATGCCATGACACAAGGGATCCTCTCCAAACTAAACAAATCAACTTAAAGCTCATATGCACTTCAATACCCAATATTTCATGAGCATAGACCTTGTATACGTCAAGAAGGGAAAAAGAACCGAAAACATAACCAAAAAATCATATAATCCCCAAATCAACGCATGTAACACAATATAAAAAACCATTTTAGACAACACCCACTATTACAGGCGGACTTAAAAAAATATACTTGTAAAAATATATTAAGTGTTTTTTTACAGCTAGCTCGCATGCAAAAAAAATCAAATTTTTATATAGGTGGCCCTCAGGTCTTAGGTTTTCGTCCGCAAAAATCATATCTGTGTAGGCAAACTGTTAGGAGCACCGCCTGAAAAATTGACAACCGACCACTTGCTACCGCACTAAAAAGCTACTATGGCTGTGTTCGGGAGGTGAGGTTGAGAATTCACCTTCCGCGCACGCAAAATGGAGCGATGTATTTTCTTACGATTAATTAGGTATTTACTATTTTTTTTGAAAAATAGATTAATATGATTCTTTAAAGCAACTTTCGTATAGAAACTTTTTGCAAAATACATATTGTTTAGCGGTTTGAAAAGCGTACACGCGGAACACGATGGAGGTGAGTTGGGAAAAATGGGGGAAGAACACAACCTAAGTCTTAAACTCTCCTCCACGGCTCCTCTATCGAGAACCACTCATTCTCTCCCTCTCCTATCTTCTCTGTCTCACTAGATCCACACACGAGCTCTCCTTATCCTTCACTTGCCACCGTTTCTCCTCGTGTAGAAGCAACCACACGGCTTGCCTTGGCTTGGCAACGGCGACTTCGAACACATGGCATTGGATGAGCAGTGAAGGGGAAGGGGTGGGTCGGCATTATCGAACGAGGGCCAGAGCTTGGGACCAGCGACAACAATGGCGACTGCGGCAAGGACAGGGTGGTGGTGGCAAATAATGGGCTGAGCTCAGGATCTGTGGTGAACGAACATCTATGTGGGTTGTTTACAACAACGTTGTGGCCCTAGATCTGTTGGAGTGAAGGCTAGATCCACCATCGGGGAGGTCAGATCTGGATGGTGGCTATTACCTCTCTCGATGCCGCCGCCAGTGGGCAGATCCAAGCCATCATGCTTCATGTCTGCTGCGGCGGGTGGCGGTAGATCGGGGTACTGGGATGGTGGTTCACTACTAGAGAAATGCACTTCGGTGCCGGTTGGGAAGACCCCTTAGATGCCGGTTTTCCCAACCAGCACCATGAAGGCGGCACTGATTACCGGCACCAATGTCATTTTAAAAACCGACACCAATATGGAATCAACGAGCAAAAAAAAAAAAAAGCCAGCCGGCTCTAGCCGATTAACTCCCACATGAACCCACATGAATAACAAACAAATGATGAACAGATTCCACATCAACAGATGAACAAGAGCGACACAAAATCTCACACCAATTATCATAGCAACAAATGAACTCTTGCATGAACAAGAACGTATCTCAAACAAATCACAAAGTGGGAGGGAGGGGGAGAGATGGATCCGCTGGCCGCCGATGCCGTCGCACCTCCAGATCCGACGCGGGCCACCTCTGTCCCGCCACCGCACGCCACCTCCCGCTGCCAAGGGGCGCGGACTGCCTCCGTCCCGTTGCCGCACGCCGCCGCACTTCGCCTACCACCGCCGAGTGGCGCGGACCACCTCCGTCCCGCCGCCGCATGCCGCCTCCGGTTGCCGAGGGGCACGGGCTGCCTCCTTCCCGCCGCCGCACACCGCCGATCTTGCTGCCGAGGGGCATGCAAGACGACAGTGAGAAGGCTAGATCCAGCTGCTGGGACCCCGTGAACTCCGGTGGTGGTGGAACCTCCCTGGCTTCTTAGGGATAGCGACAACAACTTCAACGTCGACCACATGATTTTCGCATGCCTTATAATTGTAAGCGGGGCGGCTGGGCGCCCATGAAAAATCATTTTTTTCTGCCTGCGAATACCCATCTTGTACTGGTGCTAGATTAGCAAACCTGTTTTTTCCTTTTTTTTTTTGGGGGGGGGGGGGTTGAACTATGGTGGCTTAGGTAGCCTACATGCCAATCAAAGTTTTAAATTTAGTTTAACTCCAAGGGAGAATGTATTCTATCGAATTTAGAAAAAAATGTCAAAATTCATGATTTATTTAATTGTTTGTGGAATTATGTTTGAAATTTTGTAATTTAAGTTACCCCGAAATGTTTATGCATTATGAGATAGTTAACCCTATACTCCCTCCGGTTCTATATTAATTGACGTTTTGAATAAGGTTGAGGCCAAACTTTTATAACTTTGACCATCAATAACTTTAAAAATATTTAATTTAAAGAAAATTGAATAACATATATAAATTTTTCTTTCAAAGCACTATAATAAAAGTAAACATGCATTTATTTATTGTATATATTATAATAGAAAAATAAGATCAAAGATATATCTTGTAGACCGTATCATTGTCCAAAACGTCAACTAAAATGAAACTGAGGGAGTATAGGGTATCACATTCTAACCTTGGGGTTAACAAGACACAGTTGCTTTTGTATCCTGGATTGACGACGTACATCCCTTTTGCTTTATCTTTTGCTTTTTGCACTTTAATCAAGGAGGCGAAGCAAAGAATCCGACGATTAGCCAACTACTAACTCCAAATTATCTATAGCCAATTTAATAGTCGATTTATACAACAATTATTTACAATACTATTAATATGTGATCCCACCTGTCATAGAAGCATATATTATGTCTTGAAGTCCGTGCTACAGCTTCTACAGATCTGTAGCCCACTGCTTCTCTCTACTTTTTTATCTCTTTAAAATATATATGTTTATAGCTGGCTTACAGTCTGCTATTGTACCTCCTCTCAGATCTGAGATGCATTCATCCTCTCAGATGATGCATTCAGGTACAGCTTAGGACGTACATATAGCATATCGATTTGCGGCTTTGCAGCAAATGCAAAGCAAAGAAAAATACTAAAGCAAACATATCGATCGTACGCAAGGAATAATAGATCGACGAAGGCTTCTAGACGACAGTACGTTTTTACAAGGCTTCTGCTAGCTCTAGCCCAGAACATCGATCTATCGATCATATTGCATCCAGTTTGATCGTTTCAATTTATGCTCGCCCTCGCACCAACAATGGCTTAGCTAATCCCCATGTACTCGATCTCTGTCGGCAAACATCGTGATTAAGGTAAACTAGCTACATCATATCGTGCAGTTTAATTGCGCTCTCTCTCTCTCCCCCTATGTGTGTGTGTTGATGCATCAGGAGTGGGCTGGAGAAATCGATCCATCAGGCATCTATATATCATGGGTTAATTAATTACAGGGCTTGCTTCAACATATATATGTATTCTCTGCTGTCGATCCATTTCTAATTAAGGAGCGTTTAATCAACTGAAAGAAGATCGATTGAGATTATATGATCGATGAAGCTGCCCGCAATTCAACACTAATTGAAGAGAGCCGGGCTACGCAGATCAACTCAACATGCCACCAGCGAAGGAGGTAATTAAATCAGATCGGTGATATTGTTTTTATTTTTGAATGAAAGTTATTTCACGACCACGCACGTGAATTAAACAAGACACTTTACTGCTATTTTAGATTTCCAATTTGGACGCAATTTTTTGAAACACGCTTTCATTGTCATATTTGGCTTTAGAAGTGTTTTTTTTTCTAACATCTCATTTGCAAACAATCCTCTCGGAGCAAACTTCTTCTATTTGTGGAAGAAATAAATTGCAAAAAGGATAATTTTACCAACCTTAGAACATAACATGAGGTACCATATTTTATACTATAAATTTTGGCACATCAAGTATTATGTATCTCAATGTATAAAAGAAATAATTTTAGTGTAAACTTTTGATAATAACAAGTAATTGGTCAAGAACCGTAAAATTTCTCACACTCCACCTGTTCAAAATTCAATGCTATGTTTGGCTAGTTGCAGAGAGAAAAAATATTGTCGAAACTAGATTTCGGCAATAATAAAAGGGGGTGGCTATCAAGCTAGGAAAGTGTATGGGTTTGGAGACCAAGGATTTATACAGGTTCAGGCCTTCTTATAAAAGAAGTAATACCCTACTCCTGTCCGGGGATGAATCCGCCGAGTGTATTATTGATTGTATGATTTAGGGAAAATCAACCTCTGCCCCTAGAGGCGCCCGGACCCCCCTTATATATGGGAAGGAGTCCGGGTTACAAAAGATAATCAATATCCCTAACGGAATACACAGATATAGATTAAATACAGCCGTGACCGACTAAGTCTCAAGGTGTTTCCTTGTTGTACAAGTTAAGAAACAAACCCGAGATACAAATAAGATATTCCATACATATTCGGTATCCTATATCCAGCCCAAATAGTATCGCCGTGTAGATATGGGATATCCATAATCTCCACAGTAGCCCCCGAGACCTTTGCAGTCAACCATCGTAGCCTTCTCAAAGATAGCAATCCGAGTGCTTCAGATTATTCATGCCAAGGCCCACCGAGTAGCGAAGACGAAGACTGTAAAGGGCGAAAAGATAAAGAATATGGTGCATCGAATAGATGCACCTAATTAGGTGTAGCCCCCAACTATGTGATTAGTTAACAAACTAAACATATAGTTGAGAACAAAATAATAGCACTACCACGCATCAGATGGCAAAAGCATACGCGGCGCCTAAAGAGACATTCTAGCCGACTGCTTTTTAGCCATAACAAAAAGAGTCCGAGTGGTTTACACTCTAAAAGGTTCACGAATGAACACACTGGACAGGCATCCGAGTATAAAACTCTAAAGATCACCCACCAAGTATTATAAAAAATTATGGTAATGAATAAGTCTAATAGCCTAGGCTATGACTATTTACCATAATGAAAATAGGTATATAACATACCAAGGAAGTGACTATGATAAAAACAAGTCATTCCAGATTAACCCAGACAGCTTTTGTAGCCTAATAAAGCTAACAAAAAAGCGGTATAACACCTTTCTGTCGGGCACCTTTTAATTTGCATTGCAATAATTCCAAAGAATTATATGACCGCATAAAAAGGATTTTATCAGCATCGGGCAACACTATTGTGAGCATAATATTGCCAAAGCAAAATATGCCTAAGTCCCTAAGGAACACAATGGGCCACGCTGTTAAAAGTATTGGGCTGAAGTACTGTTCAGGCCTAGGCCCATTTGCACCTCCGATACCCTTAACAAGAAATCCGAGATCCAAGCGACGCTTCGTCTTCCCCGCCGGAACTCTCGCCATTTTCCCCACTCCTTGCTACAGTGCAGAACTGCGCCGGCGAACTAGGGTTCACCAATCCACCCAAATCCACCTTCAAAAAGTGATCAAATTCCTTCCCGTGATCCACCGCCTCAATTCCTCACCTCTCCCAAGCCATCCCTCGAATCAAATCAGCGCATTTGAGGAAACTCGATGGCGGAAGAGAGAGAAAGCTTCGAAAGCCAATGGGCGCCGTCTGACGTAACGGAAGAGAACCTGAAGGAGATGGTGGCGCACGGCGTTCTCCCTGCTAAGGAGATCATCGGGTGGCGGCCAGCGTACGGTGAGATTTTTCCGACCCCCGATACACACGAGATTGTGGTCTTCTCGCATTTCTTCTACGGCGGCTTCGCTCTTCCGACCTCGAAATTTTTCCGCGGGATCTTGAACTTCTATGGAATCAGCTTGCATCACCTAAACCCAAATTCCATAGTGCACATCGCCAATTTCGTCCATGTTTGTGAAGCCTTTTTGGGAATCAAGCCTCACTTTGCCCTGTTTCGCCGGATCTTCTTCCTCAAACCCCAACCAAACAAGAGTAAGCCATGTGTAGTCGGGGGGGCAGGATTCCAGCTGAGGGGAACTCTGAGCCAAAAGTATTTCTCTATGCCCTTCAAGACTTCAAACAAAGGATGGCATGCGAACTGGTTTTATGTTCAGAATCCTAAGCCTGCTCTTCCCGAATACTCTTGTCTTCCCCCGGTGTACCAAGATACTTGGAACTCTCTTCCAATCGGAGATGAAGCTGCCCAAGCCTTGGAATTGTTGGATCGCATGTTAAAACTCAAAGAACAAGGCTTGCAAGGAGAGCAGATCACTCGGCATTTCATTAAATGCCGACTGGCGCCAATTAAAGAAAGATCCCGTACAGCTTTTGAGTTTGACGGCAAGCACGATCCTAATCGCGAAGAACCAGACTCTCTGGATTTCAAAATCATGAAGGAGAGAATGTATAAAATCTTCTCAAATGCCATTGTCGTTAGCTACTCACACCAGCTGCCAGTTGTGCCATATAATGCATTCAATCCGCCTCCGCAGGTATGTATCTGAAATCATCAACTTACGACCAAAATAGTATCTTGTCTTCATGTTGAGTTAACTAACCATGGAGGCATCTCATTCAGGATTACGTATTGATGAAATCTGATCCCCCAATTGCTCAGCGCCGATCTCCTCGCCAGCACACCATTCAGGGAAGTGGAGGGCCGACAATCAGGTCAGACCCACAACCTCAAACCTCCAAACCGGCTGGTCAGACAGGTCCTCGCAAGAGAAAACTGGTGCTTAATGACGATGAGGGCGATGACAGCAACAAATCTGGGGACAAGGGCACGCCCAACAAACTCCCAAAGCATACCATGCCCAGGAAAAAACTGGCTGGCCGTCAAATGCCAAAGATTAGAACATCTTCCAGGTATAAACTTCTCGGTACCATCTTGTTTCGGCATGCTTCCCTTATAGAAATTATGCTGAGTATCGAAAGGACGCTTTGCAGGAAACCGTCCGACATAGATCCAACTGGAAAAGATCCTGATCCGGCTGTGACAGAGCCAAATTTATCCAAAGACACTGAGCCGTCTGCCGAAAACCAGCCGACTGCCGAAAGCCAGCCGGCTGGCGCCCATGCTTCGGATGACAAAGCCGATCCGAGTGACCAGCCGCCAACTGGAGACCAGTCGGCAACAGCTGAAACTGCAACAACACAAGAGCCCCCGACTGGAAACCAGTCGGATGTAGGTTCCGATGAAGAAATCCCGGAAGTTGAAGCGCAAACGACAACTTCCCAAGAACCAGAGGCTGGTAAGGACTCAATGATTGGGTCTCTAAATAAAGAACAAGGACCACCTCATGTTCAGCCAGGAACATCCTCAGGTAACACATCTTCTCAAGTGATGCCGATTTAAATAACTTAAGCTTACTCGTCTAATTGTCTTGGAAATACATCAGGAACAATAGGCGATGACGAAGAAATAATTCCTCGCATAAAGGCGGTTGATGACTCCCGTCCTCCTATCTTGCTCAAATGGTGGGACGAGAACTCGCAAGTTGCCGGCATCGTTATAAATCGTCAAAAAGAAGATGAGGAAGTGTGCCAGCTGAAGAAAGCACTTGGAGAAGCCACTCGCATTGTGAATGTAAATCTTCCGGGTGACTGCCTTTAATAACTTTGTTCTCTCTTTAGTAGAACTGAACCATGATCCATCATGCAGAGAATCCATCTTCGCAATGAGGCTAAGACTACAACTTTGGAAAAGCTGGTTCCTCATTTGGGAACTCTAGAAGCAGTTAGGGACCAGCTGCATGAGGCCAAGGAGTGCGCCAAAAAGACAGAGAAGGAGTTAAGGGACCGAATTGCCCAGCTCCAGGATTCAAACTTCGAGCTAAGTGGTTCATCAAAAGGTAATCATCCAGATCTGTTCCATTGATTTATGCTGTCATAATTGCATCCTCAAACACTTGGATTTCAAACAGCGCAAGCCACCAGAATGGCTCAGATGGAGAAACAGATTGAAGCCTTGAAAAAAGACAAAGCAGAGTTGGCTGCAGAAAGGGACTCAGCCTTGAAAGAAGTTGAAGGTACTGCCGGCTGATGATCTGAACTTTCCTCTTTTTAATGCAGTAGATTCTTATTATAAATGTGTTGTGTAGACCGTAAAATCAAGTCTCAAGCTCAATTGGATGTCCTGGTTGGTAAGATCAAGAGGCTTGAAGGAGCAAGAGATGAAGTCGCCAATGTCGCTGCACCACTCATCCAAGCTATGTTCCTCAATAACAGTGGTCCGAGTGCACTCGACGCAACCGAAATATTCGACAAGCTGAGTGTTGCTCCGGATGTATATTTCAAGAATATCAAGAAAGCTGGAAGTATGGGAGCTAGCATGGCCTTGGCGATGACAAAATCCTTGTACCCGAGAATTGAAGTTGACACCATTGATGGCTTTGCAAACGGGACAAGTGAAGAAGCTGCTCTTGATCTTATCAGCAGTGCACAAAATGCGGCTGACAAAATTGCAAGTGATGTCGTAGAGCAATTCCGCAACAACGACCTCCAACCGAGTAACAATGACTCTGATGATGAAATGACTGATTCTGACTGATCATGAATGTAATGCATGGAGGCTCAATTTGTACAATACTGGTGTATTTATGCTGTGCTTGATGATTCTTGCCAAGTTTTTGATTTCTTAAAAGTTTTTGTTAAGCTTTGTTGAGCCTAAAACCCAAAGAAGCTATTAAAAAACTTTCAGTCCTCGCAAACTGAGTAGAAAAACCAAACAAGGCAATGATAAACCAAGTAAGCAAACTGAATTGATAAAAAATCACACTCCATTATTATGATGATAGCCCCCGACTGACAGCGGCAAGAAGAAAACTTGATGTTGACAGTCAAGATAGGGAAATACAATGATAAGCTTAAGCATAGAAACGATGAAGATGTTCGATGTTCCAAGAGTTGTCGACAAGAGTACCGTCTTCGCGCTTGAGTCGATAAGAACCTGGCCGGGTGACTTCAGAGATAATAAATGGCCCTTCCCATAGAGGAGATAACTTGTGCCGATCTCGTGTAGTTTGAATTTTCCTCAAAACCAGATCACCGACTAAAAAGGCACGAGATCGAACATTGCGATTATGATAGCGCCGCAACCCTTGTAAATATCGAGCCGACCGAATCAAAGCTGCTTCGCGGACTTCTTCCAATCGGTGCAAGTCATCCACTCGGTCCTCTTCGTAGCGATCTTCACGGAAATTTCGAAAGCGCAAAGACTCGAATTCAACTTCACTTGGCAACATTGCTTCTGCCCCATAGACAAGGAAAAAAGGTGACTGGCCTGTGGCCCGACTGGGTGTAGTTCGCAAAGACCAAAGTACCGATGGCAGCTGTTGTACCCATTTGCCGGCATAGGGTTTTAGCCGGTCAAAGACACGCGCTTTAATCCCTTGAAGTATCATGCCATTAGCTCGCTCCACCTGTCCATTGCTCATGGGGTGTGCCACTGAGGCGTAGCAAATCTTAATTCCAAAGTCCTCACAAAAGTCTTTAAAAACTCCGCCAGTGAATTGTGTGCCATTATCAGTGATTATCCGATTGGGCACTCCAAATCTATGCACAATGTTGATGAAGAAGTCTCGAGCATTATCTGCTGTGATTGTGACAACCGGTTTAGCTTCAATCCACTTGGAGAATTTGTCAATGGCCACAAAGAGATGCGTGTAACCGCCGACTGCCTTTTTAAACGGGCCAACCATGTCAAGCCCCCAAACCGCAAACGGCCAAGACAGCGGGATAGTCTGCAACTCTTGAGCTGGTAGATGAATTTGTCTGGCGAAAAATTGGCAACCTTCGCACGTGCGCACAATCTTGTCGGCGTCGGACACTGCAGTAGGCCAGAAAAAACCCTGCCGGTAAGCTTTGCCGACAATGGTGCGTGCAGCGGCATGGTTTCCGCAAATCCCAGAATGTATATCTTTCAGCAATTGTCTCCCTTCCTCTAAAGATACGCAGCGTTGCAGAATTCCTGAAGGGCTTTTCTTGTATAGCTCAGATTCATGCATAACATAAAGTTTGCTCCGCCTTGAAATCCGCTCGGCTTCATCTTTATCTTGAGGGAGTTCTTGAGAAATTAAAAATCGTATGAAGGGCTCTCGCCAGTCGGCTTCAACCATAGCCACGTCATGAGTGTCCGCATCTTGAATAGTATCTTTATGAGGTACGGTCGGTGTGTAAAGGTGTTCGACGAAAACATCTGAGGGCGCCGTCTCGCGCTAGGATCCAAAATTGGCAAGTCTGTCGGCGGCTTCATTGTTGTGTCGAAGAACGTGACTGAGCTCGAGTCCATCGAACTTGTCTTCCAATTTGCGCACCTCTTGTCGATATGCCATCATATTGTCGTCAAGGCAGGACCACTCTTTCATAACTTGGTTGACAACCAGCTGTGAATCACCTCGAACTATTAGACGCTTTATCCCTAGGGAAATTGCAATCCGTAGTCCATGAAGGAGGGCCTCATACTCGGCGACATTGTGGGACGCCGAAAAATGTATCCAAAGTACATAGCTTAATCTTTCTCCAGTTGGGGAAATCAAAACCACTCCTGCTCCGGTGCCCGAAAGTCGTTTGGATCCGTCAAAATGCATGGTCCAATGCTCCATGTTCTCCGCGGGGGTATCCTCCTGGCACTCGGTCCATTCGGCGACAAAATCAGCTAACGCTTGGGACTTGATTGAAATTCGGGGCTTGAATGATATGTCCAAAGACATCAACTCCAAAGCCCACTTAGCAATACGTCCGTTCGCTTCGCGGTTGTGCAGTATATCACCGAGTGGAAATGATGTGACCACCGTTACCGAGTGACCTTGAAAGTAGTGAGATAGCTTCCTGGTAGTAATTAGAATACCATATAACAGCTTTTGAACCTGAGGGTACCTCGTTTTGGAGTCGGCTAGGACCTCGCTGACAAAGTAAATCGGTCGCTGGACTTTCTGGACATGGCCTTCTTCCTCGCGCTCAACGACCAAGACTGTGCTCACAACCTGGGAGGTGGCTGATACGTACAGTAACAACGGCTCCTGCGGGTGTGGTGAGGCTAAGACTGGCGGCTCGGTGAGGAGTTTTTTGAAATCTTCGAAGGCCTTCTGTGCTTCGGGTCCCCACCGGAAGCTATCTGTTTTCTTCAGCAGCTTAAAGAAGGGCATCCCCCGCTCGCCAAGTCGTGAAACAAATCGGCTGAGCGCCGCCATGCATCCAGTCAGCTTCTGAACATCTTTCTGGGTACTTGGCGGTTTCATGTTGAGGATAGCAGTAACTTTCTCCGGGTTGGCTTGGATGCCCCTATGAGACACCATAAAGCCAAGCAGCTTCCCTGACGGTACTCCGAAGGTGCACTTTTCAGGGTTCAATTTCATCCTGAAAGCACGGATGCTCGCAAAGGTTTCTTCTAGATCCGAGATCAAATCATCCTTTTGCTTGGTCTTGACGACTACATCATCCACATAGGCTTCAACGTTGCGGCCGATCTGCGTTGAGAAGCATCTTTGGATCATACGTTGATAAGTTGCTCCTGCGTTTTTTAGTCCGAACGGCATGGTGACGTAGCAGTATGCCCCAAAAGGCGTGATGAATGAAGTCTTCAAGCAGTCGGATTCCTTCAGTTGGATCTGATGATACCCCGAGTAGCAGTCCAAAAAACTGAGAAGCTCACAGCCGGCGGTTGAGTCAACTACCTGGTCAATGCGAGGCAACCCAAAAGGATCTTTGGGGCAAGACTTGTTGAGGTCGGTATAATCAACACACATGCGCCATTGCCCTGTTTTCTTCCGAACTAGAACCGGGTTCGCCAGCCAATCGGGATGAAGAACTTCTTTGATGAAGCCTGCTGCTAACAGCTTGGTTAATTCCTCCTTGATTGCGTCCTTCCTGTCTTGTGCGAATCGGCGGAGTCGTTGTTTGATCGGCTTGGCATCTTCTTTGACATGTAAGGAGTGCTCAATCACCTCTCTAGGAATACCGGGCATATCCGATGGTTTCCACGCAAAGATATCTTTATTATTCTGAAGAAAGGTGATGAGCGCGCTTTCCTATTTACAATCTAACTCGGCCCCTATTACAGCAGTTTTAGTAGAGTCAGAGGGATCTAGGGGAATCTTCTTAGTCTTGGCTTCGCTTTCTCCACTTTTTGAAGTCTTGGTGGCAGGTATTTCTCCTTCGCTCGCCGTGGCCGCAGCCAGTCGGATGTCCTCTCGGGCAGACGCCATCTCGCGAGTTTGGGCCATGTCGCAACTCTCCTTGTCGCATGTGACGGCTTGCTTGATGTCGCTCCGTAGGGATAGCACTCCTCGGGGACCAGGCATCTTCATCATCATGTAAGTGTAGTGCGGGACGGCCATGAACTTGGCTAACGCCGGGCGTCCGAGTATGGCATGGTAAGCTGTCTCGAAATCGGCGACTTCGAAGCTGATATTCTCTGTGCGAAAGTTTTCCCGAGTACCAAAAGTGACCGGGAGGGTGATCTGGCCGAGTGGAGTTGCGGATAATCCTGGAATTACTCCGTGAAAAGGCGCATTGCTTGGTTTCAGCTCGGAGCGAGGAATCTGCATATCATCCAAGGTCTTGGCGAAAAGGATGTTGAGTGCGCTGCCACCGTCAATGAGGGTTCTGCGAAGCTTGACATTACGGACCACTGGGTCTAGTACCAGGGGGTACCGCCCCGGGTGGACCGGTGATGCTGAGGCTTGGATGACGGTAGTCATGAGATCGGAAGTGGGGGACTCGGCTGCCAGTCGGCGTGTGGACGCTTTCGGAGTTAACTGGGACCGAAGCCGCGATCATGGTCTTCGTCTGGTTCAAGATGTTGACGACGTGGTCGGAACGATTTAGCTCGCTTTGGTTGAGGAGGGTGTCGAGAAGGGTGATCGCGGCAACCGCATTCTGTTGAGGGGTGCGGAAAACCGGTGTCCCTTCGACGTCTTGTTGTCCAATGAGATCACGCGCTCGGCGCCCTGCTTCCAAAGCTCGCTGACGTCGATCTTCAGCCTCCTTGGCGATCCGCTCACGGTCCTGCTGCTCACGCCGTAGCCGTTCTTGTTCTTGTGCTTGATGCTCCTCCTCCAGTCGGCGACGTTCTTCGGTCTCCCGGGCTTGGCGTTGCTCCTCCGTCTCGTTATTGGCCATGAAAACGCCAAAGTAGAGAGGGGTGTAGTTGTCATCTAGGCTTCCGTCGAAGTCGTCGAGATCCGGGTCGTGGTAGCGAGAGCTAAACTCATCGTACTCCACGATGTCGGTGGGGCGCGAGTCGACGGTGGGAGAGCTGTAATGGTCATCTAGCTGATCCGTCGAAACCGTGCCGAGTGGTTGGAGGATGACGCCGACTTCCCTGAAGCTAGGCGAAATCGGTGTTGAAACCGACTTCCGCCTAGGCCTACGGGATGAAGACGCTGTCGCGGTGGAGACGGCCGCTAAATCGTCGGGGAGCTTCATCAGGACTGGTGGGTAAGCCCCATCATCTTGATCTGGTGTCGTTGGAGAAGATGCGATCTCAGCCGAGTGGTTTGAAGCCGACTCGATTGAGATGGTCTTGAAGTAGGTTTCAGCCGCGTTTGGGAATCCAAACGGGACTGAGATCCGGTTCTCTCCCGACTGGTCCGATTCCGAGTCAAAGAGAGAAATCTTGCCGAAGTTGTCGGTGACGAAGTCGAGGCTGCCGAACCGAAACGTCTGCCCGGGTGGGAAGACGAGGTCGTCGATGCCGGAGAAAGGACCCATTGCACTGATCGGCGAAAAGCTTGACGCCTCCCCTACCTGGCGCGCTAACTGTCGAAACTAGATTTCGGCAATAATAAAAGGGGGTGGCTATCAAGCTAGGAAAGTGTATGGGTTTGGAGACCAAGGATTTATACAGGTTCAGGCCTTCTTATAAAAGAAGTAATACCCTACTCCTGTCCGGGGATGAATCCGCCGAGTGTATTATTGATTGTATGATTTAGGGAAAATCAACCTCTGCCCCTAGAGGCGCCCGGACCCCCCTTATATATGGGAAGGAGTCCGGGTTACAAAAGATAATCAATATCCCTAACGGAATACACAGATATAGATTAAATACAGCCGTGACCGACTAAGTCTCAAGGTGTTTCCTTGTTGTACAAGTTAAGAAACAAACCCGAGATACAAATAAGATATTCCATACATATTCGGTATCCTATATCCAGCCCAAATAGTATCGCCGTGTAGATATGGGATATCCATAATCTCCACAAATATATATAGTGTAATTAATAACTTTATTCGTAACATTATATATATGCCGGTTTGCACTCTACCTTTTTGTGGTCTATTACACTTTATTCTATTGTAATTAATAAATACACCACCGAGAAAACTGGGCGTTTCTTTAGAATTTTATTTGTGATAAAAGATTTTAGTGTGTTTGTTTAGCTATGTGTCGAAACTAGATTTCGGCAATAATAAAAGGGGGTGGCTATCAAGCTGGAAAAGTGTATGGGTTTGAAGACAAAGGATTTATACAGGTTCAGGCCTTCTTATTCAAGAAGTAATACCCTACTCCTGTCCGGGGATGAATCCGCCGAGTGTGTTATTGATTGTATGATTTAGAGAAAATCAACATATGCCCCTAGAGGCACCCGGACCCCCCTTATATATGGGAAGGAGTCCGTGTTACAAAAGACAATCTATATCCCTAACGGAATATGTAGATACAGATAAAATACAGTCGTAACCGACTAAGTCTCAAGGTGTTTCCTTGATGTACAAGTTGAGAAACAAACCCGAGATACAAATAAGATATTCTATCTATATTCGGTATCCTATATTCAGTCCAAATATCATCGCCGTGTAGATATGGGATATCCATAATCTCCACAGTAGCCCCCGAGACCTTTGCAGTCAACCATCATAGCCTTCTCAAAGATAATAATCTGAGTGCTTCAAACTTTTTATGCCAAGGCCTGCCGAGTGGCGAAGACGAAGACTGTAAAGGGCGAAAAGATAAAGAATATGGTGCATCGAATAGATGCACCTAATTAGGTGTAGCCCCCAACTATGTGATTAGTTAACAAACTAAACATATAGTTGAGAATAAAATAATAGCACATTCATGCATCATACGACAAAAGCATACGCGGCGCCTAAAGAGGCATTCTTGCCGACTGCTTTTTAGCCATAATAAAAGGAATCCGAGTGGTTAACACTCAAAAAGGTTCACGAATGAACACACTTGACAGGCATCCGAATAAAAACTCTAAAGATTACCCACCAAGTATTATATAAATTATGGTAACGAATAAGTCTAATAGCCTAGGCTATGACTATTCACCATAATGAAAACAGGCATATAACATACCAAGGAAAGGACTATGGTAAAAACAAGTCATTCCAAGTTAACCCAGACAGCTTTTGTAGCCTAAAAAAGCTTACAAAAACAGCATAACGCCTTTCTGTCGGGCACCTTTTAATTTGCATCGCAATAATTCCAAAGAATTATATGACCGCGTAAAAGGATTCTATCAGCATCGGGCAACACTATTGTGCGCATAAATTGCCAAAGCAAAAATGCCTAAGTCCCTAAGGAACACAATGGGCCACGCTGTCAAATGTATTGGGCTGAGGTACTGTTCAGGCCTAAGCCCATTTGCACCTCCAATACCCTTAACAAAAAATCCCGTGATCCAAGCGTCACTTCGTCTTCCCCGCCGGAACTCTCGCCATTTTGCCCACTCCCTGCTACAGTACAGAGCTGCGCCGGCAAACTAGGGTTCACCAATCCACTCGAATCCACCTTCGAAAAGTTCATCAAAATCCTTCCCGTGCTCCACCGCCTCAATCCCTCACCTCTCCCTAGCCATCCCTCGAATCAAATCAGCGCATTCGAGTAAAATCGATGGCGGAAGAGAAAGAAAGCTTTGAAGGCCAATGGGCGCCATCCGACGTGACGGAGGAGAACCTGAAGGAGATGGTGGCGCACGGCGTTCTCCCTGCCAAGGAGATCATCGGGTGGCGGCCAGCGTGCGGTGAGGCTTTTCCGTCCCCCGATACACACGAGGTTGTAGTTTTCTCCCATTTCTTCTATGGCGGCTTTGCTCTTCCGACCTCGAAATTTTTCCGCGGGATATTAAACTTCTATGAAATCAGCTTGCATCACCTAAACCCAAATTCCATAGTCCACATCGCCAATTTCGTCCATGTTTGTGAAGCCTTCTTGGGAATTAAACCCCACTTCGCTCTGTTCCGCCGAATCTTTTTTCTTAAGCCCCAGCCGAACAAGAGTAAGCCGTGTGTAGTCGGAGGGGCAGGATTTCAGCTGAGGGGGACGCTGAGCCAGAAGTATTTCTCCATGCCCTTCAAGACCTCAAACAAAGGATGGCATGCAAACTGGTTTTATGTTCAGAATCCTGAGCCTGCTCTTCCCGAGTACTCTTGTCTTCCTCCAGTGTATCAAGATACTTGGAACTCTCTTCCAATCGGGGATGAAGCTGCCCAAGCCTTGAAGTTGATGGATCGCATGCTAAAACTCAAAGAACAAGGCTTACAGGGAGAGCAGATTACTCGGCATTTCATCAAATGCCGGTTGGCACCAATTAAAGAAAGATCCCGTACAGCATTCGAGTTTGACGGCAAGCATGACCCCAATCGTGAAGAACCAGACTCTCTGGATTTTAAAATCATGAAGGAGAGAATGTATAAAATCTTCTCAAATGCTATTGTCGTCAGCTACTCACATCAGCTGCCAGTTGTGCCATATAACGCATTCAATCCGCCTCCGCAGGTATGCATCTGAAATCCTCAACCCATGATCAAAACATAATCTTATCTTCATGTTGAGTTAACTAACCGTGGAGGCATCTTATTCAGGAATATGTATTGATGAAATCTGATCCCCCAATCACTCAGCGCCGGTCTCCTCGCCAGCACACCGTTCAGGGAAGTGGAGGGCCAACAATCAGACCAGATCCACAACCTCAAACCTCCAATCCGACTGGACAGACAGGTTTTCGCAAGAGAAAACTGGTGCTCGACAACGATGAAGGCGACGACAACAAATCTGGGGACAAGGGCTCGCCTAATAAACTCCCAAAGCGTACCATGCCCAAGAAAAAACTGGCTGGCCGTCAAATGCCAAAGATTAGAACATCTTCCAGGTATAAACCTCTCGGTACCATCTCCCTTTGACATGCTTCTCTCACAGAAATTACGCTGAATATCGAAAGGACACTTTGCAGGAAACCATCCGACATAGATCCAACTGGAAAAGATCCTGATCCGGCTGCGACAGAGCCAAATTTATCCAAAGATGCTGAGCCGACTGCCGAAAGCCAGCCGACTGCCGAAAGCCAGCCAACTGCCGAAAGCCAGCCGACTGGCGCCCATGCTTCGGATGACAAGGCCAATCCGAGTGACCAGCCGCCGACTGGAAACCAGTCGGCAGCAACTGAAACTGCAACAACCCAAGAGCCCCCGACTGGAAACCAGTCGGATGTAGGTCTAAATCAAGAGATTCCTGAAGCTGAAGCGCAGGCGACAACTTCTCAAGGACCAGAGGCTGGTAATGACTCGGTGATTGGGTCTCCGGATAAAGAGCAAGGATCACCTCACGCTCAGCTAGGCACATCCTCAGGTAACTCATCTTTTCAAGTGATGCCGTTCTGAATAACTCCAGCTTGTTCGTCTAATGTCTTGGGAATACATCAGGTCCATTAGGCGGCGACGAAGAAGAAATTCTCCGCATAAAGGCTGCTAATGACTCTCGTCCTCCTATCTTACTCAAATGGTGGGACGAGAACTCTCAAGTTTCCGGCATCGTCATAAATCGCCAAAAAGAAGATGAGGAAGTGTGCCAGCTGAAGAAAGCACTTGGAGAAGCTACTCGCATTGTGAATGTAAGTCTTCCGGGTGACTGCCTTTGATAACTTTGTTCTCTCGTTAGCAAAACTAATCCATGAACCACCGTGCAGAGAATCCATCTTCGCAATGAGGCCAAGACCACAACCTTAGAAAAGTTGGTTCCTCATTTGGGAACTCTTGAAGCCGTTAGGGGCCAGCTACACGAGGCCAAGGAGCATGCCAAGAAAACGGAGAAAGAGTTAAGGGACCGAATCGCTCA
The DNA here is from genome assembly GCF_034140825.1 of Oryza sativa Japonica Group. NCBI lineage: Eukaryota > Viridiplantae > Streptophyta > Magnoliopsida > Poales > Poaceae > Oryza > Oryza sativa. Next base: position 961,689 of record NC_089038.1, on the reverse strand, counting down.
ACTCCAGGATTCAAACTACGAGCTGAGTGGTTCATCAAAAGGTAATCTCTAGATCTGTCCCATTGATTCAGGCCGTCATAACCGTATCCTCAACCATTTGGATTTCAAACAGCGCAAGCCGCCAGGATGGCTCAAATGGAGAAGCAAATTGAAGCCCTGGAGAGAGACAAGGTAGAACTGGCTGCGCAAAGGGACTCGGCCTTAAAGGAAGTTGAAGGTGCTGCCGGCTGACGATCTGAACTTATCTCTTTTTAATGCAACAAATTCTTATCATAAATGTGTTTTGCAGACCGCAAAATCAAATCCCAAGCTCAATTCGACGTCCTGGTTGGTAAGATCAAGAGGCTTGAAGGAGCAAGAGATGAAGTCGCCAATGTCGCTACACCACTCGTCCAAGCCATGTTCCTCAATAACAGTGGTCCGAGTGCACTCGACGCAACCGAAATCTTTGACAAGCTGAGAGTTGCTCCGGATGTGTATTTCAAGAACATCAAGAAAGCTGGGAGTATGGGAGCTAGTATGGCATTAGCGATGACCAAATCCTTGTACCCGAGGATTGAAATTGACTCCATTGATGGCTTTGCAGACGGGACAAGCGAAGAAGCAGCTCTTGATCTTATCAGTAATGCTCAAAATGCGGCTGACAAGATTGCAAGTGACGTTGTAGATCAATTCCGCAACAACGACCTTCAGCCGAGCAACAATAACTCTGACGATGAAAGAACTGATTCTGACTGAGTATGAATGTAACAAATGGAGGCTTAATTTGTACAATACTGGTGTATTTATGCTGTGCTTGATAGTTCTAGCCAAGTCTTTGATTTCTTAAATGCTTTTATCGAGCTTTGTTGAGCCTAAAACCCAAAGAAGCTATTAAAAACTTTCAGTCCTCGCAGACTAAGTAGAAAAAACCAAACAAGGCAATGATAGACCAAGTAAGCAAATTAAATTGATAAAAAATCACACTCCATTATTATGATGATAGCCCCCGACTGACAACGTCAAGAAGAAAACTTGATGTTGATAGTCAAGATAGGGAAGTACAATGATAAGCTTAAGCGTAGAAACGACGAAGATGTTCAATGTTCCAAGAATTGTCGACGATAGTACCGTCTTCGCGCTTGAGTCGATAAGAACCTGGTCGGGTGACTTCAGAGATGATAAATGGCCCTTCCCATAGAGGAGATAACTTGTGCCGATCTCGTGTAGTTTGAATTTTCCTCAAAACCAGGTCACCGACTAAAAAAGCACGGGATCGAACATTGCGATTATGATAATGCCGCAACCCTTGTAAGTATCGAGCCGACCGAATTAAAGCTGCCTCGCGGACTTCTTCCAATCGGTGCAAATCATCCACTCGGTCTTCTTCGTAGCGTTCTTCACGGAAATTTCGAAAGCGCAAAGACTCGAATTCAACTTCACTCGGCAACATTGCTTCTGCCCCATAGACAAGGAAGAAAGGTGACTGGCCTGTGGCCCGACTGGGTGTAGTTCGCAAAGACCAAAGTACTGATGGCAGCTGTGTCACCCATTTGCCGGCATAGGGTTTTAGCCGGTCAAAAACACGCGCTTTAATCCCTTGAAGTATCATGCCATTGGCTCGCTCCACCTGTCCATTGCTCATGGGGTGTGCCACTGAGGCATAGCAAATCTTAATTCCAAAGTCCTCACAAAAGTCTTTAAAAACTCCGCCAGTGAATTGTGTGCCATTATCAGTGATGATCCGATTGGGCACTCCAAATCTATGTACAATGTTGATGAAGAAGTCTCGAGCGTTATTTGCTGTTATTGTGGCAACCGGTTTAGCTTCAATCCACTTGGAAAATTTATCAATGGCCACAAAGAGATGCGTGTAACCGCCGACTGCCTTTTTAAACGAGCAAACCATGTCGAGCCCCCAAACCGCAAACGGCCAAGACAGCGGGATGGTCTGCAACTCTTGAGCTGGTAGATGAATTTGTCTGGCGAAAAATTGGCAACCTTCGCATGTGCGCACAATTTTGTCGGCGTCGGACACTGCAGTAGGCCAGAAAAAACCCTGCCGGTAAGCTTTGCCGACAATGGTGCGTGCAGCAGCATGGTTTCCGCATATCCCAGAATGTATGTCTTTCAGCAATTGTCTCCCTTCCTCTAAAGATACGCAGCGTTGCAGAATTCCTGAAGGGCTTTTCTTGTATAACTCAGCTTCATGCATAACATAAAGTTTGCTCCGCCTTGAAATCCGCTCGGCTTCATCTTTGTCTTGGGGGAGTTCTTGAGAAGTCAAAAATCGTATGAGGGGCTCTCGCCAGTCGGCTTCAACCATAGCTACGTCATGAGTGCCCGCGACTTGAGTAGTATCTTTGGGAGGTACTGTCGGCGTGTAAAGGTGTTCGACGAAAACATCAGAGGGCACCACCTCGCGCTTGGATCCAAAGTTGGCAAGTCTGTCAGCGGCTTCATTGTTGTGTCGAAGAACATGACTGAGCTCGAGTCCATCGAACTTGTCTTCTAATTTGCGTACCTCCTGTCGATATGCCATCATGTTGTCGTCAAGGCAGGACCACTCTTTCATAACTTGGTTGACAACCAACTGTGAATCGCCTCGAACTATTAGACGCTTTATCCCTAGGGAAATTGCAATCCGGAGCCCATGAAGGAGGGCCTCATACTCGGCGACGTTGTGGGACGCCGAAAAATGTATCCAAAGTACATAGCTTAATCTTTCTCCAGTTGGTGAAATTAGAACCACTCCTGCTCCAGTGCCCGAAAGTCTTTTTGACCCGTCAAAATGCATGGTCCAGTGCTCCATCTTCTCCGCGGGGGTATCCTCCTGGCACTCGGTCCATTCGGCGACAAAATCAGCTAACGCTTGGGACTTGATTGAAATTCGGGGCTTGAATGATATGTCCAAAGACATCAACTCCAAAGCCCACTTTGCAATCCGTCCGTTTGCTTCGCGGTTGTGCAGTATATCACCGAGTGGAAATGATGTGACCACCGTTACCGAGTGACCTTGAAAGTAGTGAGATAGCTTCCTGGTAGTGATTAAAATACCATATAACAGCTTCTGAACCTGAGGGTACCTCATTTTGGAGTCGGCTAGGACCTCGCTGACAAAGTAAATCGGTCGCTGGACTTTCTGGACATGGCCTTCTTCCTCGCGCTCAACGACCAAGACTGTGCTCACAACCTGGGAGGTGGCTGCTACATACAGCAACAACGGCTCCTGCGGGTGTGGTGAGGCTAAGACTAGCGGCTCGGTGAGGAGTTTCTTGAAATCTTCGAAGGCCTTCTGTGCTTCGGGTCCCCACTGGAAATCATCTGTTTTCTTCAGTAGCTTAAAGAAGGGCATCCCCCGCTCGCCAAGTCTTGAAACAAATCGGCTGAGCGCCGCCATGCATCCAGTCAGCTTCTGAACATCTTTCTGGGTACTTGGCGGTTTCATGTTGAGGATAGCGGTAACTTTCTCCGGGTTGGCTTGGATGCCCCTATGAGACACCATAAAACCAAGCAGTTTCCCTGACGGTACTCCAAAGGTGCACTTTTCAGGGTTTAATTTCATCCTGAAAGCGCGGATGCTCGCGAAGGTTTCTTCTAGATCCGAGATCAAATCATCCTTTTGCTTGGTCTTGACGACTACGTCATCCACATAGGCTTCAACGTTGCGACCGATCTGCGTTGAGAAGCATCTCTGGATCATACGTTGATAAGTTGCTCCTGCCTTTTTTAGTCCGAACGGCATGGTGACGTAGCAGTATGCTCCAAAGGGCGTGATGAATGAAGTTTTCAAACAGTCGGATTCCTTCAGTCGGATCTGATGATACCCCGAATAGCAGTCCAAAAAACTGAGAAGCTCACAGCCGGCGGTCGAGTCGACTACCTGGTCAATGCGAGGCAACCCAAAAGGATCCTTAGGGCAAGATTTGTTGAGGTCAGTATAATCAACACACATGCGCCATTGCCCCGTTTTCTTCCGAACTAGAACCGGGTTTGCCAGCCAGTCGGGATGAAGGACTTCTTTGATGAAGCCTGCTGCTAACAGCTTGGTTAATTCCTCCTTGATCGCGTCCTTCCTGTCTTGTGCGAATCGGCGGAGTCGTTGTTTGATAGGCTTGGCATCTTCTTTGACATGTAAGGAGTGCTCAATCACCTCTCTAGGAATACCGGGCATATCAGATGGTTTCCAAGCAAATATATCTTTATTGTTCTGAAGAAAGGTGATGAGCGCGCTTTCCTATTTACAATCTAACTCGGCGCCTATTACAGCAGTTTTAGTAGGATCAGAAGGATCTAGGGGAATCTTCTTAGTCTTGGCCTCGCTTTCTGCACTTTTTGAAGTCTTGGTAGCTGGCACTTCTCCTTCGCTCGCCGTGGCTGCAGCCAGTCGGATATCCTCTCGGGCAGACGCCATCTCGCGGGTTTGGGCCATGTCGCAACTCTCCTTGTCGCATGTGACGGCTTGCTTGATGTCGCTCCGTAGGGATAGAACTCCTCGGGGACCAGGCATCTTCATCATCATGTAAGTGTAGTGCGGGACGGCCATGAACTTGGCTAACGCCGGGCGTCCGAGTATGGCATGGTATGCAGTCTCGAAATCGGCGACTTCAAAGCTGATATTCTCTGTGCGGAAGTTTTCCCGAGTGCCAAAAGTGACCGGGAGGGTGATCTGGCCGAGTGGAGTTGCGGATAGTCCTGGGATTACTCCGTGAAAAGGCGCATTGCTTGGTTTTAGCTCGGAGCGAGGAATCTGCATATCATCCAAGGTCTTGGCGAAGAGGATATTGAGTGCACTGCCACCATCGATGAGGGTTCTGCGAAGCTTGACATTACGGACCACTGGATCTAGTACCAGGGGGTACCGCCCCGGGTGGACCACTCGGTCAGGATGATCCGAGCGGTCAAACTTGATTGCAATCTCTGACCATCGAAGATATTGGGGCGTGTCGGGCTGAACAGCATTGATCTCCCGTTCGGTCAACTTTTGCTTCCTTTTAGACTCATAAGCCAGGGGGCCACCGAAGATATGGTTAAGCTCCTTGCGGTGGTCTTGAAATCCTGCCGGGGTGTCGCCGTCGTCCTTCTTCCTCGACGTGCTTTGTTCTTCGTCGGGGTTCTTCCGCGTAGTCTTAGTGTATTGATCCGCGAATTGCTTGTAGACGAAACAATCTTTGGCCACGTGGTTGGAGTTAGGATGGTGCGGGCGTTGGGAGTTCATGATCTTGTCGAACGTGTTGACGCGCGAACGCTGTCGAGAAGAGTGACTGGCGGTTGCAACAAGTTCCGCAGGCTTACGCTTGCGGTCTTTATGATTGTTACTTCCACCTCCTCCCGAAGCCGGCGTATCCTTTTTTGGCTTCCAACTGGGACCCGACTGTTTTGATGCGGTGACGGCGTCTTCAGCTTTAGCGTACTCGTTGGCTTTTTCAAACATAAGCTTGACTGTCCTGGGTGGCTTACGCCCGAACTTGCCGACCAATTCTTCGTGGCGAATCCCTTTGGTGAATGCGGCGATGATAACGTCGTCGGTGATATCGGAGATCTTGTTACGTTGTTCAGAAAATCGCCGGATGTAATCTCGAAGGGATTCTCCGGACTTCTGAATAACGTTGTAGAGGTCGTATTGTGTGCCGGGACGCTCGAAGGTGCCTTGGAAGTTGGCGATGAAGTGGTCGCGTAATTCAGCCCAAGATCCAATTGTACCACGGGGCAATCCATGGAGCCAAGATCGGGCGGAATCCGCTAAAGCCACTGGTAAATAGTTCGCCATGGCCTTGCTGTCTCCTCCTGCTGCGCGGATTGCGAGACCGTAGACGGTAAGCCACGATTCTGGGTTAGTGGTACCGTCGTACTTCTCTATTCCAGTCGGCTTGAAGCCGGCTGGCCAATCCACTCGACGCAGGTCGTCGGTGAAGGCTGCTACTCCGTCAAGGTCGTCGTCGTGGCGGTCCGGCGAGTGATGATAGCCTCGAGCTGCATTGGCTCGCTCCACCTGTCCATTGCTCATGGGGTGTGCCACTGAGGCATAGCAAATCTTAATTCCAAAGTCCTCACAAAAGTCTTTAAAAACTCCGCCAGTGAATTGTGTGCCATTATCCGTGATGATCCGATTGGGCACTCCAAATCTATGTACAATGTTGATGAAGAAGTCTCGAGCGTTATCTGCTGTTATTGTGGCAACCGGTTTAGCTTCAATCCACTTGGAAAATTTATCAATGGCCACAAAGAGATGCGTGTAACCGCCGACTGCCTTTTTAAACGGGCCAACCATGTCGAGCCCCCAAACCGCAAACGGCCAAGACAGCGGGATGGTCTGCAACTCTTGAGCTGGTAGATGAATTTGTCTGGCGAAAAATTGGCAACCTTCGCATGTGCGCACAATCTTGTCGGCGTCGGACACTGCAGTAGGCCAGAAAAAACCTGCCGGTAAGCTTTGCCGACAATGGTGCGTGCAGCAGCATGGTTTCCGCATATCCCGGAATGTATGTCGTTCAACAATTGTCTCCCTTCCTCTAAAGATACGCAGCGTTGCAGAATTCCTGAAGGGCTTTTCTTGTATAACTCAGCTTCATGCATAACATAAAGTTTGCTCCGCCTTGAAATCCGCTCGGCTTCATCTTTGTCTTGGGGGAGTTCTTGAGAAGTCAAAAATCGTATGAGGGGCTCTCGCCAGTCGGCTTCAACCATAGCTACGTCATGAGTGCCCGCGACTTGAGTAGTATCTTTGGGAGGTACTGTCGGCGTATAAAGGTGTTCGACGAAAACATCAGAGGGCGCCACCTCGCGCTTGGATCCAAAGTTGGCAAGTCTGTCAGCGGCTTCATTGTTGTGTCGAAGAACGTGACTGAGCTCGAGTCCATCGAACTTGTCTTCCAATTTGCGTACCTCTTGTCGATATGCCATCATATTGTCGTCAAGGCAGGACCACTCTTTCATAACCTGGTTGACAACCAACTGTGAATCACCTCGAACTATTAGACGCTTTATCCCTAGGGAAATTGCAATCCGCAGTCCGTGAAGGAGGGCCTCATACTCGGCGACGTTGTGGGATGCCGAAAAATGTATCCAAAGCACATAACTTAATCTTTCTCCAGTTGGGGAAATCAAAACCACTCCTGCTCCAGTGCCCGAAAGTCTTTTTGACCTGTCAAAATGCATGGTCCAGTGCTCCATCTTCTCCGCGGGGGTATCCTCCTGGCACTCGGTCCATTCGGCGACAAAATCAGCTAACGCTTGGGACTTGATTGAAATTCGGGGCTTGAATGATATGTCCAAAGACATCAACTCCAAAGCCCATTTTGCAATCCGTCCGTTTGCTTCGCGGTTGTGCAGTATATCACCGAGTGGAAATGATGTGACCACCGTTACCGAGTGACCTTGAAAGTAGTGAGATAGCTTCCTGGTAGTGATTAGAATACCATATAACAGCTTCTGAACCTGAGGGTACCTCGTTTTGGAGTCGGCTAGGACTTCGCTGACAAAGTAAATCGGTCGCTGGACTTTCTGGACATGGCCTTCTTCCTCGCGCTCAACGACCAAGACTGAGCTCACAACCTGGGAGGTGGCTGATACATACAGCAACAACGGCTCCTGCGGATGTGGTGAAGCTAGGACTGGTGGTTCGGTGAGGAGTTTCTTGAAATCTTCGAAGGCCTTCTGTGCTTCGGGTCCCCACTGGAAATCATCTGTTTTCTTCAGTAGCTTAAAGAAGGGCATCCCCCGCTCGCCAAGTCTTGAAACAAATCGGCTGAGCGCCGCCATGCATCCAGTCAGCTTCTGAACATCTTTCTGGGTACTTGGCGGTTTCATGTTGAGGATAGCGGTAACTTTCTCCGGGTTGGCTTGGATGCCCCTATGAGACACCATAAAACCAAGCAGCTTCCCTGACGGTACTCCAAAGGTGCACTTTTCAGGGTTTAATTTCATCCTGAAAGCGCGGATGCTCGCGAAGGTTTCTTCTAGATCCGAGATCAAATCATCCTTTTGCTTGGTCTTGACGACTACGTCATCCACATAGGCTTCAACGTTGCGACCGATCTGCGTTGAGAAGCATCTCTGGATCATACGTTGATAAGTTGCTCCTGCGTTTTTTAGTCCGAACGGCATGGTGACGTAGCAGTATGCTCCAAAGGGCGTGATGAATGAAGTTTTCAAACAGTCGGATTCCTTCAGTCGGATCTGATGATACCCCGAATAGCAGTCCAAAAAACTGAGAAGCTCACAGCCGGCGGTCGAGTCGACTACCTGGTCAATGCGAGGCAACCCAAAAGGATCCTTAGGGCAAGATTTGTTGAGGTCAGTATAATCAACACACATGCGCCATTGCCCCGTTTTCTTCCGAACTAGAACCGGGTTTGCCAGCCAGTCGGGATGAAGGACTTCTTTGATGAAGCCTGCTGCTAACAGCTTGGTTAATTCCTCCTTGATCGCGTCCTTCCTGTCTTGTGCGAATCGGCGGAGTCGTTGTTTGATAGGCTTGGCATCTTCTTTGACATGTAAGGAGTGCTCAATCACCTCTCTAGGAATACCGGGCATATCAGATGGTTTCCAAGCAAATATATCTTTATTGTTCTGAAGAAAGGTGATGAGCGCGCTTTCCTATTTACAATCTAACTCGGCGCCTATTACAGCAGTTTTAGTAGGATCAGAAGGATCTAGGGGAATCTTCTTAGTCTTGGCCTCGCTTTCTGCACTTTTTGAAGTCTTGGTAGCTGGCACTTCTCCTTCGCTCGCCGTGGCTGCAGCCAGTCGGATATCCTCTCGGGCAGACGCCATCTCGCGGGTTTGGGCCATGTCGCAACTCTCCTTGTCGCATGTGACGGCTTGCTTGATGTCGCTCCGTAGGGATAGAACTCCTCGGGGACCAGGCATCTTCATCATCATGTAAGTGTAGTGCGGGACGGCCATGAACTTGGCTAACGCCGGGCGTCCGAGTATGGCATGGTATGCAGTCTCGAAATCGGCGACTTCAAAGCTGATATTCTCTGTGCGGAAGTTTTCCCGAGTGCCAAAAGTGACCGGGAGGGTGATCTGGCCGAGTGGAGTTGCGGATAGTCCTGGGATTACTCCGTGAAAAGGCGCATTGCTTGGTTTTAGCTCGGAGCGAGGAATCTGCATATCATCCAAGGTCTTGGCGAAGAGGATATTGAGTGCACTGCCACCATCGATGAGGGTTCTGCGAAGCTTGACATTACGGACCACTGGATCTAGTACCAGGGGGTACCGCCCCGGGTGGACCACTCGGTCAGGATGATCCGAGCGGTCAAACTTGATTGCAATCTCTGACCATCGAAGATATTGGGGCGTGTCGGGCTGAACAGCATTGATCTCCCGTTCGGTCAACTTTTGCTTCCTTTTAGACTCATAAGCCAGGGGGCCACCGAAGATATGGTTAAGCTCCTTGCGGTGGTCTTGAAATCCTGCCGGGGTGTCGCCGTCGTCCTTCTTCCTCGACGTGCTTTGTTCTTCGTCGGGGTTCTTCCGCGTAGTCTTAGTGTATTGATCCGCGAATTGCTTGTAGACGAAACAATCTTTGGCCACGTGGTTGGAGTTAGGATGGTGCGGGCGTTGGGAGTTCATGATCTTGTCGAACGTGTTGACGCGCGAACGCTGTCGAGAAGAGTGACTGGCGGTTGCAACAAGTTCCGCAGGCTTACGCTTGCGGTCTTTATGATTGTTACTTCCACCTCCTCCCGAAGCCGGCGTATCCTTTTTTGGCTTCCAACTGGGACCCGACTGTTTTGATGCGGTGACGGCGTCTTCAGCTTTAGCGTACTCGTTGGCTTTTTCAAACATAAGCTTGACTGTCCTGGGTGGCTTACGCCCGAACTTGCCGACCAATTCTTCGTGGCGAATCCCTTTGGTGAATGCGGCGATGATAACGTCGTCGGTGATATCGGAGATCTTGTTACGTAGTTCAGAAAATCGCCGGATGTAATCTCGAAGGGATTCTCCGGACTTCTGAATAACGTTGTAGAGGTCGTATTGTGTGCCGGGACGCTCGAAGGTGCCTTGGAAGTTGGCGATGAAGTGGTCGCGTAATTCAGCCCAAGATCCAATTGTACCACGGGGCAATCCATGGAGCCAAGATCGGGCGGAATCCGCTAAAGCCACTGGTAAATAGTTCGCCATGGCCTTGCTGTCTCCTCCTGCTGCGCGGATTGCGAGACCGTAGACGGTAAGCCACGATTCTGGGTTAGTGGTACCGTCGTACTTCTCTATTCCAGTCGGCTTGAAGCCGGCTGGCCAATCCACTCGACGCAGGTCGTCGGTGAAGGCTGCTACTCCGTCAAGGTCGTCGTCGTGGCGGTCCGGCGAGTGATGATAGCCTCGAGCTGCTCGGCGCTGTATGATTGTGTCGCGAAGATCGATGGGGCGGCGACGAGGTGGTGAGCGAGGTCGTTCCACTCGGCACTCTCTATGATGATCGGGAGGCGAGTGAACGGACCGCTCGTCGTGACCCCTGCTCCTGCGATTGGATCCTGCGCCGGTGATGCTGAGGCTTGGATGACGGTAGTCATGAGATCAGAAGTGGGGGACTCGGCTGCCAGTCGGCGTGTGGACGCTTTCGGAGTTAACTGGGACCGAAGCCGCAATCATGGTCTTCGTCTGGTTCAAGATGTTGACAACGTGATCAGATTGATTGAGCTCGTTTTCCCTGAGGAGGGTGTCGAGGAGGGTGATCGCGGCAACCGCATTCTGTTGGGGGGTGCGGAAAACCGGTGTCCCTTCAACATCTTGTTGGCCGATGAGATCACGCGCTCGGCGCCCTGCTTCTAAAGCTCGCTGCCGTCGATCCTCAGCCTCCTTCGCGGTCCGCTCACGCTCCTGCTGCTCACGCCGTAGCCGTTCTTGTTCTTGTGCTTGATGCTCCTCCTCCAGTCGGCGACGCTCAGTCTCGTGACGCGCTTCGTTCTCCCGGGCTTGGCGTTGCTCCTCCGTCTCGTTATTGGCCATGAAGACGCCGAAGTAGAGAGGAGTGTAGTTGTCATCTAGGCTTCCGTCGAAGTCGTCGAGATCCGGGTCGTTGTAGCGAGAGGTAAACTCGTCGTACTCCACGATGTCGGTGGGGCGCGAGTGGACGGTGGGAGAGCTGTAGTGGCCGTCCAGCTGATCCGTCGAAACCGTGCCGAGTGGTTGGAGGATGACGCCGACTTCCCTGAAGCTAGGCGAAATCGGTGTTGAAGCCGACTTCCGCCTAGGCCTACGGGATGGAGATGCTGTCGTGATGGAGACGGCCGCCAAATCGTCGGGGAGCTTCATCAGGATCGGTGGGTAAGCCCCCTCGTCTTGATCTGGTGAGGTTGGTGAAGATGCGATCTCGCCCGAGTGGTTTGAAGCCGACTCGATTGAGATGGTCTTGAAGTAACTTTCAGCCGCGTTTGGGAGTCCAAACGGGGCCGAAATCTGGTTCTCTCCCGACTGGTCCGACTCCGAGTCAAGGAGAGAGATCTTGCCGAAGTTGTTGGTGACGAAGTCGAGGCTGCCGAACCGAAACGTCTGCCCGGGTGGGAAGACGAGGTCGTCGATGCCGGAGACAGGACCCATTGCACTGATCGGCGAAAAGCTTGACGCGGCCCCTACCTGGCGCGCCAACTGTCGAAACTAGATTTCGGCAATAATAAAAGGGGGTGGCTATCAAGCTGGAAAAGTGTATGGGTTTGAAGACAAAGGATTTATACAGGTTCAGGCCTTCTTATTCAAGAAGTAATACCCTACTCCTGTCCGGGGATGAATCCGCCGAGTGTGTTATTGATTGTATGATTTGGAGAAAATCAACATATGCCCCTAGAGGCACCCGGACCCCCCTTATATATGGGAAGGAGTCCGTGTTACAAAAGACAATCTATATCCCTAACGGAATATGTAGATACAGATAAAATACAGTCGTAACCGACTAAGTCTCAAGGTGTTTCCTTGATGCACAAGTTGAGAAACAAACCCGAGATACAAATAAGATATTCTATCTATATTCGGTATCCTATATTCAGTCCAAATATCATCGCCGTGTAGATATGGGATATCCATAATCTCCACACTGTGAACTTGTTTCATTGTGACGGAGGGAATAAATATACTAATGAAAATAATTAAAACTAGCTAATTCAGCTTTGCCTGTATTGATCGCGGAATCACCGACCGAGAAGCTCTCTAGTTCTAGGGCAGGTTTGAATTAATTAGTGGTATTAATGAATGATTAATTATTGCAGTGGACCAGGATCATAGCAGGCAGCATCGATGAAGCAGCAGGCAGGGTAATTGAATTGCTGGAGGATACAAGCAAGGGGAATGTGATGTATTTCCATGGCTGGGGTGGACTGGGGGCTTCAGCCGTCCTTAGAGCAGTCGCCAAAAGACTGACGATGAGGCCATCGCCATCGCCAGGAAGAAGAAGGTGGGAGAAGATGATCCACGTTGATTGCTCGGTGTGGCAGAGCAAGAGGGCCCTGCAGAAGGCCATCGCCCAGGAGCTGCAGCTTCCTCGGTCGCTGATGGCCTTGTTCGACCAGCACGACGAGGAGGATGATTTCAGTGGGGTGGATCAGGGCATGAGAGGGGTGGTTCCACTTGTCACACAGACAATCTTGAGCGACCTGGTAAACCACACATTCCTGGTGATCTTCCACAATGGGAGCGGCAGCTACATTGATCTACAGGAGTGTGGTGTCCCTGTAATAACAGGAATCTTGAACAAAACGGTGTTGTGGACCTCCCGAAGCAGCTTTCGGATTACCGACTTGGACATGGATAACGTAAGCAAGGAGGATCGGGATAAGCTTGCTGGGCTGAGTGATGTCGCTATATATGCTTATCCAACCGCAGGCGATGAATATAGTTTTGTAATCTTATTTGGAATGCTTTTGCATCAAGAGGCAGAGGAGGTTGCCAGGTACACCGGTGTCCCTCAATCTGCTGGCATGAGCACCGAGCTTGTCAAGAAGTGCATCATGTATCAGTTGATGCTAAGACAACAACATGTGGACTACACCCAACACTGGGATACCCACGCAGCTAACTATTGGGTATGCAGTGGAATCATACAAACCTCAGACACCACTAGTAGTACAAGTTGTCATAGCTCATCGCCATGGGAGATAGCCCAAGCTCTTTATAATAACTTGATCTTGGAGTTTTTGACCATAGACGATTACAACAGCAACCCAACTTGTGCGAAAAGAATACAGAGAGCCCTACGACTGCCTTCTGATTTTGTGGGCGAGTCGTCCTTCTTCTGGACATGTGATGCTGCTGGCAATAACAATGTCGACGCAACTACAGCTTGTTGTAGACAGAAATCACTGGAGGCCAAAATGTTCCAACATCCATCTGCAAGCTGGCTACGTGTGATACATCTCTTTGAATGTACCTTCAGTTTTGCATCTCCACCCTTCCTCTCTTGCAGCAGCCTAAGATTCCTCCTACTTGACCATTGCAAAGACCAAAACAGCAGCAGGACGGACTCAACGCTGACGATGACAACGGATACCGGAGATACTAGAGCTTGTTTTCGGAAGCTGTGGGTGCTGGACTTGAGTTTCACAGACTGGTATTGGCTCTTATCGGTTGAGGCCCTAGATTTAATGGTTGAGCTCAGGGAGTTGAATGTGAAGGGAATCAAGCATTGGAGCATAAGCCATCTACTCCATCGCCTTGATGATGATGACGCTAGTAATAGTACCCGAAGCAGCAGCCGCAAGCCTTGGCTGCTCAGCCTTGTCAAGCTCCAAGTCACAACCGAACCAATAACTGAAGATCAACATCAGTCACAAGTATGGAAGGAAGATCAGGTAGCAGCAACATTATTCCCGAACCTATCTAGCTGCAAAATCGTAAAGACGATCATTCTTGATGGTTGTTTTGAGTTGAAGCGAATTGACCCTCACGTCCTGCCACCATCACTCGAGTCATTTAGCTTCTCCAGCAGCAGCAATGACAATGATGTTCATGTCTCAGCCAAGATAGAGAGCATCTCCTTTCGGGGATGCACCCAGTTGAAGAGTTTGTTATTGAGAGGACTATTTCAAAGGCTCAAGCAGCTGGACGTGTCAGAAACTTGTATTAAAACCCTCGACCTACATGCAATGCGAGGCAACGGGTCTCTCAAGGAGCTATTTCTGCTTGGATGCAAGGAGCTTCGTGCAATACTATGGCCAAAACAAGATGTATCATTGGAGGTTCTGCACATCGACACTAGTAGCACAGAACTTGATCATGCTACAGGTGTAGAAGAATCATCATCATTCTCACCTGTTGAATTTAAATGGTATATTTCAGTGAGGGACAGAAGGCTCCTTCGCTCGCTAAATGATACAAAATATCCCTTGGATGCACCATGCATCGAGATCTCATCCCCTCCTGCTAGTGTTGCTACTGCTACTACTGATGGTTCTGAATTAGGCGGAACAATAAGCAAGAGAAGGCCCATTGCCGTTAGCAGGGCTGAACAACGTTGGTTGATGTCGACCAAAAGCCGACGACCAGCTGCTGACAACAAGAAGTTATATGCGGATGTCAACTCCACGATCCAGCACTTGCAACTACAAGCAACCATGAATGGCAACTGGATGTGGCCTTATAAACAGGAGGGCAGCACCTCTCACTACATTAGCTTACAAGATGATAAGAGGATGCAGACGAAACCATTATCGTCGCCATCTTTGCCAGGTTCCATCTGTGAAAGAGCTTCAGGCCTGCACGTGCATGACAGCTTGTCTATCGCAAGTATCACAAGCCATTCAAATGGGGCACGGAGATGGAATAATCTAGAGTGGTGCAGAGTGGAGAGATGCCCTAACATTGAAGGTGTTGTTTTCACTCCACCTAGTCCTGTTGGTGGCATAACTTTCTTGTACCTGAAGACATTCTGGGCAACCCAACTAGCAAGGGCACGCCACATCTGGGACTGGGGCAAAAGGGGCCTGCTGCACAAGGGGCCAGTTCCATTCAACCTGCAAGTGCTACACCTAGATTGCTGCCCCAGGTTGATATATGTGTTTTCCATAAATGACAACAGAGCTTCCTATGCATACCGTTGGTTGGAAACCCTTGAGATCGTGTGTTGTGGTGACCTCAAGTATGTCCTCCGAGTGTATGATAATAATCAAGAGCTTCTGGTGGCAACTATAGAATTCTCAGAGCTGAAGCACATCCACCTGCACGAGCTGCCCTCTCTGCAACGCATCTGCGGGCATAGGATTGTGGCGCCCAAGCTCGAGACCATCAAAATCCGAGGCTGCTGGAGCCTCACCAGCCTACCGGCTGTTGGGCTTGACAGTACCCGCAAGCCCAAGGTGGATTGCGAGAAGGAATGGTGGGATGGCCTGCAGTGGGATGGGTTGGAGAACGGACACCATCCTTCCCTCTATGTGCCCACCCACTCACGCTACTACAAGAAGAAACTGCCCAGAGGTTCCATGCTCAGGTATGTACATATGTCTGTGTGCATACATGATTATTACTTGGGTATCAGTCCTTGCGCGCACATACATACATACGTAGAAACTTATATAGCTCAGTACTTTAGTTACTCCATCATATATATATATATATATATATATATATATATATGATCGATCTTTTCCCTTTTTTTTTAATTTTGTCTGAC
The DNA here is from genome assembly GCF_034140825.1 of Oryza sativa Japonica Group. NCBI lineage: Eukaryota > Viridiplantae > Streptophyta > Magnoliopsida > Poales > Poaceae > Oryza > Oryza sativa. Next base: position 946,106 of record NC_089038.1, on the reverse strand, counting down.
TTGGCGTGCTTTCTTTTCTTCTTAAATTCAGGTGATCGATATATACGTCCATACACTACATATATGATACTGTAATCATCTACGTATCATTCCCTTTCCCTCATCCAGTGGCTCATCAAGTTCTTCAGCTCTATCTCTATTATATATGTCCTTATTTGGGGCTAGTGTTCAAAGTGCTTGCTCATTTCATCATATCATTTGCAACGGCATCAATATCTAATGCATGATGAGTAAGTACATCTCTGGCCGGCATCCAGACGCTCGTCATCTGCTTGTTACTAGCTTGGATTCTGTTCATTTATGCTTCTTTTGTTTTGTGTGAAAATTAATAAATGGATGCTCAGCTGCCAGCTGGTGTGTGAGCTCTGCATCTATCTGCTAAGTTATTTTCTCCATACATGCTTGCTTTCCGTTTGGCCGGTTAGTCGATCTGCTTGTTCGACCGATCCATCCATCGGATTACTACGTATGCTTCATCTTTCTGGATAGATGATCATACATGTATATGTGAAAACTTTGATCTCTAGCACTGTTCTGGTGTGGTGTGCTTCCTAGAGGTCGACGAATAAATCATCAGCTTCAGCGGCATGAGAAGATCCATTGGGTGATCCTCATGCAGTCGAGTTGCTGTTGTGCACTTGTTTGTGGGTGCGTGTGTGTTCGTGTGATTTGTCAGCATTTATGGACTGACCTAAGTTTGTACTCCTAATTACTTCACTTGTATGAACAGAAACAATGATGCTAAGGATTGTGAGTGTGACATTGTCTATGCAGCAAACATATATACCTGTTGCTCTGTTATTTGGAAGGGGTTGTATATTTTGCTATGCAGTCTGCAGTCCACATAGACGCCTAGTATTTTCTTTATGAAAAATACGGTACACCTTTTGCCTTTTATGGTTAGCTTTTACTCTTTTCCTTATGAGTCCTTTTACAGTACACCATGCTAGTGATAGAGACGAAATCCAGCCGTTTATTTGTGTGGTTATTTTTATACTAATTGATTTGGTTACTTAAAAAGATTTCCCACCAATGCCACCAAGGGAAATCCAATCGGCATTTTTTTTTCTATCTCGTTTGTTCTTCGTCGCTGCGAGGATTCCAGTCCTGACTCCTGAATGGAGGACGCTTCGTGCTGAGGCACAGACTCTGATGAATTTATCTGTAGCTGCAAGTACTATGAATGATTTGGTGATGCGTAGAACACTCCCAGTATATTTAGGCCCTCTTTGTTAAGACTTATAAGCCAACTTATAAGTCGAAAAGTCTAAGCCAAAACAAACAAGCAGCTTTTTTATTTGGCTTTTTTGAAGCCATAAGCCACTCTAACACTATTAAGCCAAAAGCTAGGTTGGAGAAGCTTTTTTGGCTTATATGAGATAGATGTATGACTCCACCACTAAACTTAGGACATTAAATCCACTGGCTTATAAATCATATAAGCCAATAAGCTGACTTAAAAGTCTAGGCCAATAAGCCTAAGCCTAAACAAAGAGGGCCTTAACATTTCACTAGATTTGGTGGATCATGCATATAATGTTTAATGGTCCTTAGTAATCTCTCTATTATGTGCTACTACTAATAATTTATTAGTTGATCAACTAGCACCACACAATTTCTAATCTATTGTGAAAGGCAAACGTTCAGTGTGGTTTCATCATGTATGCGAGATTAGGAATTGAGTGGTTTGGCATTGCTATTGTTGCATTCTGATCTGTTGATTACTAATGCTTGCACTAATATAAGCACGGAGATCTGAATGTGCTTTTTTGTCTTCGATGAAGCGTACATACTTGGCCACTCTGGTGGATCAGTTTTAATTAAATTTTGTGGGAGGGAGCACGGGGCGGCGACGGCATCCCGATCGGGTCGATTGGGATTTGGGGATTCATCGAACGAATCGGTAGGGGTAGGGGTAGATTACGTTGAGTTAGTGATCCAAATTAATTTGCACTTAATAAAGGTCATCTTCTACCGGAGCGAAGCGGAGGCCCAGTAGAAGCCAGAGGCTGGGCCGGAACGTAGGCGGAACGTCGTCATTCCTTTTAGGGTTCCACCTTATATATATACCTCTTGTAAGCCGCCGTGCGACGTTGTAACCTCACCCCGATATAGTGAAGATATTTTGCTGGCCGACGCTCGTGGTTTTTTCTCTCCTGTTTTGAGAGGATTTTCCGCGTTAAATCTCGTGTCTTCTGTGATTGATCTATTGTTTTTATATCGTTTGCTTGCTTATCGTTTCCTAACGGTTCAGTGCACTAATCTTAAAGTGAACCAAACAAATAACATATAAGCCATTGTTTTATTTTTCCCATAATTCCTTCATACTACTGCGTACTAATCTGTACTACTTGTGGAAATTTCATTAGTATAGGATGAATCTTTTCTTTATTTTTTGAGGGTAAGTATAGGATGGATCCAAACTGTTGGATTAGCCCTCTAACCCACTAATATAAGGTAGTATGGTGTGCTCTAAAGAAACTCTTTTTTACATGTGCAAAGGGAGAAGCACAATATTTTCTCAATCCTCAGGTCGACTGATCTGGTCAATGAATTAAGATGTATTTCAACTTGATTAGCAGTCACCATTAGTAATTGGGTTTTGTACTTGTGCAGTGATATAATACTCTGTTTTGTAGTGAAAACCTTCTGCCATGTTGCAGTATAAGGATATACAGATGACATGCAGTAAGCATTGGGGCATGCTATTCTGTGTATCCCCAGGTGTTGTGCTGGGCCTCTATGATACACACATTAGGACCATTTTGGTAGACAATCTGCACCTTTTAAAATACAGTCCTTAACCAGCAAAACACAAGAACGCCCTGTCCTTTTCCAATTCATTGCTTACACAAGGAAACCCCTAAGCAGATTTTCAGTTCTCATTTTTTTTCCATTTTATCCATGCCGAAGTTCAATTCTTCCTTCGTGCGACTGCAAAGTTCCATCGTTGCCCTTCTCCCCGCCACCGCCGCCTCCTCTCTCTCGCCACCGTTTCCTCCTCTGCTCCCCCGCCTTCCTTCCACCGCTGTCATCTCCGCCTCTCGTGCGTTGCCTTCGTCCCCGCCTCCTCCGTTGCTCGATCTCACGGCGGAGCCACCTCTCTTCCTTGTTCTTCCAACTCATGCACATGGTTTGAAATTTTGGTAATTTTCGGCCCCCACCGGCAAGCACAAATCTTCCCCGAATTTTTGGCTTTTTGTCAAATATTTGCAAAATTTGTCAAAATTTGTTCAAATTCAGTCAAAATATGTTAAAAATTTAAATAATTTCGGTCCGAAAATCACGAAAGTCTCAAATTCTCGGCAACCACCGAAATTTCTATGGCAACCGAACTTGCAAACCCTGCTCGTGCACAACAACAGCACAACGGATGAGGGTCCATTTCGTCATCGCCATCCCCGACCAGGTTGGAATCTGAGAAGACGGAGGAGGCTATGGACAAGGCGACAGATGGGGAAAGGATCCACACCACCGGCCTCTCTTCGCCATGGCGGCCGAACACACCCAAGAATCCTCCTCTCGACATTCTAAATCTCAAAAATTCTTCAACTTACCATGGTGATGGGAGGTTGATTATCCTGTTGCTGTTTCAGATAACCCAGTGATATGGGGCTGGTAAGCATCATCTTGGCATCGACGAACCTGGCATCGTTGTGCATCACCAAGGTTCACTCTCCTGCATTGTGAATTTTGTTCTCATGTTTTATTTTCTCTGAAGTTGATACTCCTGCTGGCTCTGAACTCTGAATTTTGTTTTACAGTACCATCCTCTTTGTACCTGCAATAAACTGACATCGTGATGAATCAGATGGATGTTGGATCTCGTGCTTGTGAATTTTGTTCACCGTAAGTTCAAATAGAGTACAAATAGTTTTGATAGCTCACACATAAGGGAAACAGAGTACACCTTTCTTCGGTTAAATGACACTGCAAGCTGTGAATTTTGATACTCCAGCTCCAGAGATGTTTCAGATATGAGGTCTTCTTAACATGAGGTAAATTTCTTACAGGAAATCCATTGATGATTCTCTAGTTGTGAATTGTAGTTCTACTCCAGCAGAAATTAGCTTATTGTTTCAAGATGCATCTTTCTCAGCTTAGTCTTGTTCGTAGATTAAGAAATTCAGACCAAGTCAACCTCCTGATAACCACACTGGATTCTGATGTCCTGGCGAGCCACATCCAACGTGTGGTGATCCAAGGCGGTGACATTATGTCGATGACACTCCAGGCACTCTACAGTTAGGAAAAGTCTTTGTTTTGGGGTAGAAATTTGCCATTTGAGCATGACAAATTTGAATTCCATCAAGAAATTCTAGCGTAGAGCCGGTAGAATCATTGTCAACATGACAAATTTGTATCGTGTCAGTAAAATTGGTATTGTGTCTGTAATGCCAATTGGAATAATGGATTACAATGTTTTCTTTGTTCTGATGGATCATGCTTTGTTCAGATGGAGTCTAAATGTCAGTTTGATTAACAGATGTTTTCTTTGTTCTAAATGACAATATGAATGTCTAAACAAGTGCCAATTGCCATTGCATTGCTCTGAATGACAGATTAGATTGTTCATCTGAACAATCTGAACTTTTCTATAATGACAGTTGGAACAATGACAATCTGAATTTTTCGTGATGAAAATTGGAATAATCTGAATTATACTTAGAGAGAATCCCTTATATGCCACTAAAAAGTGGTCTGAACCTTTATATGCCTCTGAAAATTGGCTCTTCTCTTATATGCCATTGGTCCAAAATTACGCACCCTTTTATGCCACTCCCGTCAGTTGACCGTGCGTTGACCGTTAACTCTTAAGGAAAAAAGCCGTATTTACCCTTCTGAGTATAGGGCATGCCTAACAACTCAGAGAGGACAAATATGTCTTTTTTTACTTGAGAGTTAACGGTCAACACACGGTCAACCGACGGAAGTGGCATGAGAGGGTGTGCAAATTTGGACCAATGGTGTAGACCCCCGTTTTTATAGCAGGAATCACTCGTGTGAATAGTACCATTTCCCTAGATCAAGTAGTCTGGTACTCACGATTACATTGCTGAAATATCAAGTGCGCATACATAGATTGTCTAGCGCGAATTATTACATCATAGGCCCGCAGGCATAGTCTAGAACATAGGACCAAACGGTCCGGAATACATCCCAAAAGGAGAAATAGATAAGCAGCGGAATCAAGGCAGCGGCGACGCCATTGCCACAGGCGACGACCGTAACTAAGACCTACTAAGCGCCACCATCTTCTTCACCCTCCTGGTAGTAAGCATATGGGTCATCCGAGACTTCATCACCGGCTTCTGATGGAATTTGTAAATAGCAAGAGTGAGTACCAACCGTACTCAGCAAGCCACCACAACAACGATGCATATGATAGAGGATATTCAATGAAAGGCTAATGGTTTATTTGCATAAAGCCAATTTTGCAATTCTTTTCACAAGCCTAAGACCTAGCATAACTGATCAAATTTTATCTCCGTAGTTCATTATACAGCGACGGTTCTGTCCACCATCCATTGTGTTCCCAAGGATAGCTTCCCGCCACTAGTTGTCATAGTTTTCTGGGGTCTACCCCTTCTCGCCTCTCGAGAAGTTGATCCACCAGTCTAAAAATCATTATGCATATCCCACCCATCATTTTAAGTGTTTAGAGTCTAGCCAAGTGTAATACATGTCCCGGTGCTCAATAACCGCGAGCACGGCTATTCGAATAGATTGGTTTACTTACACTGTAGTGGATGTACACTTTACCCGTACTACGCGACTTGCCCAACACATGAGCCTACATCCCAACGAATGAGACTTGCCACGGCAAAGCCTTTCAACAACCTCACTTTGGCAATACCCGCTCCATGAACTTGAGTCCTCATGCACTCTAGGCGTCATAAATTTCTAGCAGTGAGAGGAGTTCTGGCGCTCCCTAGGGGGAAAACTCACGAAAGCCTAACATTGCATCCTGTAGTTGAACCCAATCCATGCTGTCCTCTTTTGGGTATCTCCTTGTAGTCTTGTAGTCTTGACAAGTCAGTCTCTGGCCATCCGTATCGGGTATCCGCCAGCAGACTGCTTGTTCGTCCACACACCTAAGTGAAACCACTATGCAGGGGTACTGCCTCCGCTTGGCTATCTACTCCACTAGGTCTATACCCATTCGAGAAGTACGGCTGTACTAGGATCGTTTCATGCTTAACTTCATGGCTCGGTACTTAACTGACCAGGGACGGCACTAGCCTTTATCGGACACCACCCAAGTCCTCCAGCCGCCCCAGTCGAAAACATTTGTTTAGTTTAATTTTCTTTCACAAATCATCTCATCATTATCATGGCAATGTGGCGCTCATGTCTCCACATGCCGTATGTCAATTACCTTCCCTAATTAAGGTAATTGCCCAAGCATAAAGCATTTTGATAAATATGAATATGCATGGATCTAAATTAGCATGGGCTAAGCATTTGTCAAATATTGACTAAAGACACACGATATCATGGATTACAAAGGTTATATGGATAATCAATATCAAAGGTATGGCATATAACAAAGTAGGACATTCACATATAAATAGCATGCAAACTTTATTTAAATCAAAATAAGTTCGCAATAGGTCCAACATGCTCAAAGATTAGTGATAACTTGCCTTGCTCACAGATTTGATGTCCCTGTTCTGCAGTTAACTCAACCACTCCCTCGGAATCTATATGTACGTGCGAAAGATTCGATTTGAATTCAACTAGAATTCAAATTAAATCACCAAAATTCAACAGTACAAAAATAAATAGCAAAAGTTATTCCATCAGCTAGATCTTGATTTTATATGAATTTAGGTTCAAGTTTCATTCAAATCCGAGCTAAAATGAGTGAGTTATACTTGTTTAAAGATTCAAATTTGAATTAATTCCAATAATTGTGAAATGATACTGTTCATAATTGATTTATTTTTAGTCATGGCATTATCCATAAGATACATTGGCTGACACGTGGGACCAGCCCAGGTTGACTAGGGCCAAACCGGCTGTTTTAATTACCAGTGGGTCCAGCTTGTCATGGAGAGTAAACTTAATATTGGTTTTAATTAAATTTCTAATCATCCGGACCCACGCGTCATGGACAGGTATAATCATCATTGGAAGAGAATTACTGTGCGCTAAGTAGATGTGGGTCCCACATGTCATAATCTCTCTCTCTTGTTCTTTTCCTTTTTCCCCATCGTCTTCTACCTCGCGCCGGCCATCGAGCAGAGCAGAGGCGCAGCGCGTGCGGCCCAGCCCGGACGAGGGCGACCCGGCGGCGGTCAGGGGAGGCGCGGAGGAGGGTCCGGCGACCTCCCGCCGGCGGCCACAGCACAGGGCGGCGCGGCATGGCCGCCATGGCCGAGCTCTAGGGTGCAAGGGGACTCGGCAAATGGCGAGGTCTCTAACCAATTAGTTTGGCGCAAGAGCTTGTACAGCTTATGGTGATTCCGTTTTGCTAGCTAGGTGGGAAGGAGAGTGCTCGAGGTGACCTACCCACGGCGAGCCCGCCGATGGCGAAGCGGCGGCCGGGACGGCACGCCGAAGGGCGCTAATCGCCAAAACTGGTGGGGGATTTAGCTTCTACTCCGTACTAGACTAGGAGGAGCTATAGGAGTGAGGTTTTACCGAGAGACAGCGGGATGGCGAAGTTCGGCGGCGCGCAGCTCAGTGCGGACGAAACAGGGGCGGCTAGCGGCGACGCTTGCAGGTGTTCGATGCGTGGTTCCCGACGTTGATCCAAGGCAGCAGAGGAAGTAGAGGCGGCCCGAGCCACGGTTCCCGCGGTCAGCTACGCCGGCTTCGGCTCCAACCGGTGATGATGAAGCATGCACACAAGGTGTTCGATGAAATGTATTCGAGGAAAAGGCAGATAGGGATGAAGTTTTTATGGGGGCTTGGCTTGGGGATAGGCCAGGATGGCGTGGAGGATAGGATCGGCAGCTGGTGCACTCAATGGCTGTCTAGATTCCTTCTCCATTAAGGTTCTGTCTATACTGTGTGTTCTAGCCGGCCCTAGCTGGAGAGGAAGGCTCCGTTCTTACCCGCCGGCATCCGCATGGTGGCGGACGTGGCCATGGCGATGCGTGCACATGGGAGCTAAGGTAGTAGTTGGCTAGGGCTAGGGGTGACGCGCGATGGCGACGGCGCGTTCGTGGCGGCTCAGCTTTTGCGCGTGGATTCGGCGGCTCGGTCGGGCTAGGTCTCTGGTCGACCACCTGGTGGCCCATGAACAGTAGCAAAAGAAAAGGAAGGAGAAGATAAAGGAAGAGAGTAAGGGGGCTAATCTGTAAAAGTGACTTGGATAGGAATTTGAATGAAATGTAGCTCTATATATTTTGTATTTGAGAATTCAAATGTTTGATTTGAATATTTATTTTGTTATTCATTAGTTCCCAAATGAATTTGCTTTCCATTATATTATCCAAAAATTATCCAATATAACTTCTAGGCTTTGATATTCCTTAAAAATTAATTAAATATTCCAATGTGACCTTTAATAATACATTAGCACATTGGTCGAGTTTATTTGTATGGCAAAGTATTGCATATAGATAAGTTTAATCTATTTAATTAATTCTTACTCCATGAAGGCACTGTGAGACTTGGTGCAATATCGGTCTAAATATTGAATCGAGTACTCATATAAGCCCTTTTTATATATAGAACTCAATTTATTTACATGACTAATTATTTTATGCGAGTAAATTTTATTCCATGAGAGCCTCAATGCAAGTTATAAATATCAACTTAATTATTCCAGTGAAACACTCCATTATATGTAGGGTTCATAATAAATATCATAATTTTATAACTATTACTTAGTTGTATAGCTTTAGCTTAATTTTCATTTGCGACATTTTATAGTTTGGCAAGCAATAATGACCGTAACATCCATCATGATGCACAACAAAAGAACCAACAACATCGGCATGATGCAAATTTATTTAAAAGTTTTTGAAAGTACTCAATTTTGAGTTTCGTTTTATTTGTCGAATTTTCAGGGTGTTACAAATGGCATATAAGGGAAGAGTCAATTTTCAGTGGCATATAAGGGATTAGACCAATTTTCAGTGGCATATAAGGGATTATCTCTTATACTTAATATTTGAACTAGAAAAATGCCCGTGCGCTGCAATAGGAAAAAACATGAGAAATTTAAGAAAAGGTTAAGAAATATTTATATTATGTAATTAATTAAAATATAAAATCGCAACTATACATGTATACATGTATACGATGTTGAAGAAAAAAGGCTCGTAAAAATCAAGGTAAATGTGGAAAATAAAATTTTCCAAATAAACTATAGCTGGATTTAATTTTTATTAAACTCTCCACGATTAATTACACTATGTGAAATTTTTTCAGTATTTTCAGAGCACCATTGCTAATTTTAATAATTAAAACATTATTTTAGCATTTATTTTAATGAAAACCCTCCTTTCTCCCTGGGCCATTTTGAGCCCATTCTTTCTTTAGCCCGTAGCCGAGCCGGCCCATTAACCTGACTTCTCCTCCCTTTCACCTTTGCCTGCAAGCGCGCATCCAGCCCATCAAGCAACCACAAAGTTTAATCAGCGTCCCTTCTCCTCTCACTGTCGCATGGGTCCCAGTGCTACAGGTCGTCCCCTACCTCCGTTCGATTCCACAGCTTCCCAACACCGCCGGAAACTGTCCCCTCCGTGAAATCTGTCCGCATCCATAGAGCTAATCCAAAATTGATTGAGGGGTTTTGATGCTTATCTCCTCTTTCCGTTTTTTCTAGAATTAGAGCAAAATCGCATCGTATCAACCTCGGAATTAAGCCATATAGCAAACCCTAGAGTTGTCCGTTTCGCGTACGGGGAGGAAATTGGACCGCTCCCAGGACAATGTACGAAAAAAGTTGGCAAAAACATCTTAAAGTTTTATAATAGGTAAAGATATACTGAAACTACTGGTTATATATATGAGAAATCTGAAAATAATGAAGTTATATTCAAATATCTGATGCTTCATGAGCATCATGTGCTTTTGAATATACTGAAGCTAAACTGAAAATACCATGTACTTTTGGACTCCTTTCAAACATCAATCAAGGTCTCTCAATAGTCAATACTCCAGTCCAATTACTCCAAGGTTTCTGAGTACTTCAATTCAGGAAATCGAATCAAGATTTCCATGTACTCCAATTCAGAAAAAATCAATCAAAGCTTCTGACTTTCTGAGTACTCTAATTCCAAAAAAGAAAAATCAGTACTCGGCACATATACTCTTTATTCTGTACGTACATTCAGAAAGAGTATCAGAGTACTCTAAATCAGAAAGATATTTCTTGTGCTAGTTCTTTCATTGTGTGTGTAAAATCGACTACAATTCCAGCCAACGATCGAGATTCTTGAGGTTATCGGCGCAACCTTTCTTTATTCTTGAGCTTCTTGATTAGATGCATCGCTAGAGGTTCGTCGTCGTCGCCCGGGAGAGGCACGCCATTTCCGCTGGGCTTCGTCGCTGTGGACTGATGAGGTTTCGTCACCGTACGTTGCCTAGGAGAGCTACCGTCAATATTAGGGTTCGTCGCTGTCGAGGTCCGTTCATCGCCATCACCAGCGATTGCGTAAAGGCAGTTGAGATCGAGCCCGGCCACGAGCCGCGCGGCATCACGGCGTAGGGTTCGCCGCCATTACGGGTTGGGAAAGGCGCGGCTGCGTCGTCAGGGCAAACCAGACATTTTGGAAGATGGGGAGAGTATATCAGTTGCTCCGTTATTTGGAAGGGGTTGTATATTTTGCTTTGCAGTTTGCAGTCCACACAGAGCCTACTATCTTCTTTATTATCAAAAACACAGTACACCTTTTGCCTTTGAATTTCATGTTTGACTTGAGAATGTGAATTTAATTGCCCTTAAATTAACTTTCGAATAGATTTCAGCACTGGCCTTTTGAGAAGAAGAAAAGGAAAACCCAATAAAATACCGGTAAGATGATATTTTAGAAAAGTTTTTTTAATTATTTCAAATTTTGTTTTTCTGTTATAGATTCGAAAATTTTAAGGTGTTGCATAGCAGCATGCAATTTGATGTCGCATGGCATCGATAGGTTCAAGCCTTCTTTAGGCAAAGCATTGGTATCGATATCGTTCATTTTTCATCAATCTTAAATATATCTTATTCAAGCTCGGTTATATTACATTTTGTCATGAGCCCCTGCGCATAATCTAATGGGATATCAGTGGGTTATCGGAGGGCGAGGACATGGAAGCTTGGTCGAACATCGACCCGTGGCGGCAGCAACAGGAGATGAGAAAACAGAGAATCGGAGATGAGAATTGTAGATTGAATTTGCTTGCTTTATTCATCCGAATGCTACCTCTTAATAGGCTTACAATTGGTAACCAAATTACTATAAGAAATAGCTAACAAACTGGTAATTAAGGAAAAGAGCTAACAAACTTTATCTAATTTGCAAGCGGATAGAACTGTTGCCGTCCGGCGCGGCTGATCAGGCGCGACGCGCTGCGCTCCCTGCTGCCGCGTCCTGCTGAGCCGGCGTGCCTCTGCGACGATACGTACGTAATCCTGACCATGACACATTTATGTTTGGTTTGCATTTCAAATATCATCGTGGCATTACCACTCATATTACTAGTGATCTAATTAGGGAGACTAACCAACGGGAGACTCGGAGAGCTACGAACCAATGATTAAGCACAACTTCTATACGTAATGGATTTGATGTGCTTTTATCTGATTAAATACTATACTTAATGCCTATAAATATATATATACTATATACTTAATGAATAGTATATAGAAATATATACTTAATGAAATTAATACTATATACTTAATTTGGAGGCCCAAAAATTGTGGGCCCTATTCAATGGGCCACCTCGACCTGTTAAATATGTGATCCGAATTTTGGGCTCACAATATATTCGGATTAGTTTATAGGATTAGTTTCCTATTAGGAGTCCTAAATTTCTTCTATATATATCCCTTGTAAGCTGCACGAGGAGGGTGCGACAGCCCAATGTATCCCCTGCGTTTGTATCCAATTTCTCTACAGTGATCATTGTCCGACGCGGAGTGGGTGTTTTCTGTGCGAGGAGAAAAAGGCAATGCAGCAGCCGTCGTCCACGCCTACGCAGCCGCACGCGTCGAGGAAGCAGCAGTCGGTGTCATCTGATGTCCATACCGAGCCATCTACCAGCACGTCCATTCAGCAGCCTTGCCTCGGTTCTGTTCACGTGAATTTATTTCACGGTTGGAAATTGCTGCGTGCACACGCCCTTCGTACCAGGGAATCAATTCAGTGGCAATGCTCCGGTTCTGTTCAGGTGAATTCAAATTCACATTCAATTGCTATGTTCACAAAGCCAAGTCTACCAGGAGGTTCTATACGGAGATCAAATACTTCGTTTTATTTAATGCACCTAGAGCGTTTCGCGTTTTTGCTAGGGTTTCACAATTTATACCAGCAGATTCAGGATTTTATTCCCAAGGCGAGTTTGAAGTTTAATCTACCGCTCCTGGATTGAGATGCAATATTCTCGTTATGGCAAGTGAAGATGCAAGTTGGCGTAGCCATCGAGGAGGAGAAGCAAGTATTGCTGTACACCGGAGAGGAAAAAAAAAGGCAACACATTCAAGTCGTCGAGAGGGAGCCTCGCTCCTGTCTAGATCACAAGGTGATCAAATTGTCCGGCGAATTTTGCTACCATCATGCCTAACACACCGGAAGGTTAATAAGGAGATCTAAGTACTTTGTTTTATGCACAGCGTTTTGCGTTTCTGTTAGGATTCCAGAAATTAATACCAGCAGATTCAGGATGTTATTCCCATGGCGAGTTTGAAGTTTGTGCATCAGTTTCGCGTCTCTGCTGGGTTCCACGATGTCATACCAGCAGATTCAGGATTTGTTCCCAATGGCGAGTTTGAAGTATGGTCTACCTCTTCTGGATCAAGGGTGTTATGGATTATAGTCCAAGTGACTATTTGGCGCACATTGATTTTATCATCATGAGGTTGTTTAGAGGTTGAAGATTTTTATGCTACAAGGGAAATTCGTCTCAAGGTGGAGATTGTTAAATATGTGATCTGAATTTTGGGCCCACAATATATTCGGATTAGTTATGTAATAGGACTCTACTTTATAGGATTAGTTTCCTATTAGGACTCCTAGATTTCTCCTATATATATCACTTGTAAGCCGCACGGAGAGGGTGCGACAGCCCAATGTATCCCCTGCGTTTGTATCCGATTCCTCTATAATGATCATTGCCGGTCGGTGCCCGTGGTTTTTTCCCGCAAGGGTTTTCCATGTCTCCGTTGTGCATCTATTTTCATAACACGACCGATAGCCCGGCCTTAATTTACCGTATCGATGATTCGTTCTCTAAAGGAAGTTACAGTGATGAGGCGGTTTCTACTGGTATTTTTATATATAAAAGGGCATTTTATCTTTAGGATAAACAGGGATACAATTGCTTTCGCTCAGAATAGCTTGGGTCACCCTGGAGGCCTGGACTGACAGGCATATTAGCTTAGATGAAGCAAACAACACTCCTTTCGCTTTATATCTTTTTCTTTATGCATGCTCTTTAATTAAGGAGGGCCCAGCAGCGATCAGTGGCAGTCCAAGCAACGAATCTGATGATTATTGATGGAGCGCACAGCTTGGGAGATAGTATATCGATTTGGGACACTTTTGCCGAAAAGCACATTACCAAAGCAAACGACCAAGCATGTAATGCACGCATTCTATGTAGGCTTCTGCTAGCTCCATCAGCTCTCCCCAAACATCATCTTGCATTCAGTTCTTCGATCGTTTCATTTTGTATGCTCCCATGATGCGTGCAAGCATGGCTTAGTTTGTTCACTCCCGGCCGCCCAGTTTTCTCAACATCGTGATCAAGGTAAGCTACATGAATGCAGCTTGCTTTCTCAACATCCATAGTTTTATATATGTACAAATAATCAACACAGTGATATATAAGAGTCTTATATATCTCTCTGGAGTTTTGGTTTTCAACGAGCTAGCAAGGGACATTCTTGAATGCATGTTTCAATATACTCCAGCTAATTTGTATTTAGTTTTATATCATCAATTTATATTCATATAGAATCATTGATTAATTAAATTAAAAGAACATATTCTAGATTTTGTAACGTACGTGCGATTCAAAGAACATCGACTGATCAAGATATGATGGAGCTGCTCGCCTAGACTGTAATTCAACAATTGAAGATCCAGCTAGCTAGCAAGAGATCCAGGCAACAGATCGACTCATCATGCCAGCGGATGAGGTATATATTTCACTCCGTGCCAATGTGCCATTATATTTTTTTCTCTTTTCATTTTGAATGGAAATTATTCAGCGACCATGCATGCAAAATTTGGCATTCCCTCTGTTTCATATTATAAGACTTTCTAGCATTGCTCACATTCATATATATAAATGCTAATGAATATATGTCTAGATTTATTAGCATATATATGAATATTGGCAATGTTAGAAAGTCTTATAATATGAAACGGAGAAAAGTATATATTAGCTAGGCAGGCATGTATGCATCCAATTTGGATGCTATTAATTTGTTCAAACACACTTTCATTAATTCATTACATATATATGGGGTATATTTTAATTTAGACCCAGGAGTGTCATTAATTTATTCAGTTTGGTGGTCTTCTCTATAACTTCACTGGTTTTCAAATAGAAGTCCGGCAAAATCTTTTTGTATTTTCGATTACATATATATGACTTATAGTACATAACTCAAAATATATTTACTAGCTTATATAGCCACACACCCCCACGCAGGCCATATATAACAAACTTGCCCATATCTAACTCCACGACCCAAACTAAACTTTCAGCTGCATGGACACACATGCACACTTGCTAATTACTACCTCCGTATTTTAATTTATGACGCCGTTGACTTTTTTATCCATCGTTTGACCATTTGTCTTATTCAAAAAAAATTATGTAATTATCATTTATTTTATTGTGACTTGATTCATCATCAAATGTTCTTTAAGTATAATATCTACTGACACACTTCACGCCACGAGACTCACTTTACTTGACACATCTACTGCATGCAGGCACTTACATACAACTCATGGCTTTCACTGATATCACACTAATTAACTCACACATGCACGCACTGTCGTGCTCCTAGCACACACGCACACGAGACTTAGTATATATAACTCAAACCAAAAGATCACTTAAACAACAACGAGATTAAACCTTAACACTAGCTAATTAACTATACTATAGTACGTATCATTAATTTGAAAGTTTTCCACCCAAAAACTGTCAAAAGTTGTAAAGACACTCCCTGTATATGTAGTACCGAATTTAACTAGCTAGCTCAACGCTCAGAGAAAACGATATATAATTGGTGTATCTCTACGTACCAAAAAACAGCAAGCATATATACAGTAGAAGGCGAAGCTTAGCTAGGTTTGTCTGATTAATTATATTATTAATTAGTACTTATTAATTGCAGTGGACGAGGATCGTAGCAGGCAGCATCGATGAAGCAGCAAAGAAGATAATCGATTTCCTGGACGATACGAGCAACAACAGAAGTACGGTGATCTATTTTGAGGCCTGCAGAGGATTGGGGTCATCGGCCGTCCTCAAAGAGGTGGCCAAACGACTGAGATCGTCGTCACCGGAGAAGCTGAAGCTGAAGCTGAGGTTGGACAAGATCATCCACGTCGATTGCTCTCTGTGGCAGAGCAAGAGGGCCCTGCAGAAGGCCATCGCCCAGGAGCTGGAGCTTCCTCGGTCGGTGATGGCCATGTTTGATCAGCGTGACAAGGAGGATGATCTCGACGGCGTGGACCACGGTGCCAGAGGAGTGATACCGCACATAGATGTGCAGGAGTGCGGTGTTCCTATAAATATGGGACTCTCAGGCAAAAGGGTACTGTGGACATCCCAGGTCAGGTTTGGGCCTTGGATGATCACAGGCGATGTGCACATGGTTGCCGGACCGAGCGATGTCGCTATGTTTGCTGATCCTATGGATGATCAACCCCTGCTGCATGAAGAGGCTGAGGAGGTTGCTAGGTCCACTGGTGTCCCAAAACCTGGCATGAGCCCTGAGATTGTCAAGGAGTGCATCATGTACTACAAGGTGGTGAGGCTGTTAGATGGAAACCATGGCATTGACTGGGCCACCCACGCGGCTAACTACTGGGTATGCAGCGGGATCATACGATCCGTTGGTAATACGTCAGCATGGGAGATTGCCCAAGCTTTGCATACCAACCTGAGATTGGATTGGGATGATAGTCTGAATAATAATAAGGAAAAACTAGATCCACTACAAGTGCCTTGTGATTCTGTAAAGGCATCATTCTTCTGGGCTACATCTCACAGCAACAAGGAAGCAACTACAAGCTGTAAAGAATCACTGGAGGCCAGAATGTTCCAACATTCATCTGTAGACAGGCTGCGTGTGATAAATCTCTCCCAGTGTACATTCAGTTTTACATCTCCACCCTTCCTCGGTTGTAGCAGCCTAAGATTCCTCCTACTTGACCGTTGCAAAGACAAAGACAAGCTCTGCTCAGGCTCATCACCAAATAGTACTAGTGCTGGAGACACTGAAAAGGAGACTAGTATTAGCAGTGGAGCATGTTTCCAGAAGCTATGGGTGCTTGACCTGAGTTACACAGACTGGTATTGGCTGCTATCAGTAGAGGCACAAGATCTAATGGTTGAGCTTAGGGAGCTAAATGTGAAGGGGGTCAAGCATTGGAGCATAAGCCATCTACTCCGTGATGACAACAATTCTAGTACTGGTGTCGGAAGCAGCACCAAGCCCCTTGGGCTACTCAACCTTGTCAAGCTCCAAGTCGCGACCGAACCAATAACTGAAGTTCAACATCAGTCACAAGTATTGCAGCAAGATCAAGTAGCAGTAACATTATTCCCGAACCTGTCTAGCTGCAAAATCATCAAGACAATCATTCTGGATGGTTGTTTTGAGTTGACGCGAATTGACCCTCATGACCTACCGCCATCACTCGAGTCATTTAGCTTCTCTAGCAGCAGCAATGACAATGATGTTGATGTCACAGCCAAGATAGAGAGCATCTCCTTCCGAGGATGCACCCAGTTGAAGAGTGTGCTTTTGAGAGGAGTGTTTGAGAGGCTCAAGCAACTCGACGTCTCAGGCACTTGTATTAAAACCCTCGACCTACGTTCAATGCGAGGCAACTGGTCTCTCAAGGAGCTCCTACTGCTTGGATGCAAGGAGCTTCGTGCAATACTATGGCCAAAACAAGATGTATCATTGGAGGTTCTGCACATCGACACTAGTAGCACTGAACTTGGTCATGCTACAGGTGTAGTTGAATCATCATCATTCTCACCCGTTGAATTTAAATGGTATATTTCAGTGAGGGACAGAAGACTCCTTCGCTCGCTAAATGATACAAAATATCCCTTGGATGCACCATGCATCGAGATCTCATCCCCTCCTGCTAGTGTTGCTACTGCTACTACTGATAGTTCTGAATTAGGCGGAACAATAAGCAAGAGAAGGCCCATTGCCATTAGCAGGGCTGAACAACGTTGGTTGATGTCAACCAAAAGCCGACGACCAACTGCTGACCACAAGAAGTTATATGCGGATGTCGACTCCACGATCCAGCACTTGCAACTACAAGCAACCATGAACGGCAACTGGATGTGGCCATGTAAATCGGAGGGCAGCACCTCTCACTACATTAGCTTACAAGATGATAAGAGGATGCAGACGAAACCATTGTCGTCGCCATCTTTGCCAGGTTCCATCTGTGAAAGAGCTTCAGGCCTGCACGTGCATGACAGCTTGTCTGTCGCAAGTATCACAAGCCATTCAAATGAGGCACGGAGATGGTATAACCTAGAGTGGTGCAGAGTGGAGAGATGCCCTAACATTGAAGGCGTTGTATTCACTCCACCTAGTACTGGTAGTAACAGCATTTTCTGGTACCTAAAGACATTCTGGGCATCCCAACTAGCAAGGGCGCGCCACATCTGGGACTGGAGCACAACGGGCCAGATACATTTTGAGCCTGCAGATTCGTCATTCTGGTTGAAAGTGCTACACCTAAATTGCTGCCCCAGGTTGATATATGTGCTTCCCTTATATGACAACAGTCCTTCCTATGCATACTGTGCGTTGGAAACCCTTGAGATCGTGTGTTGTGGTGACCTCAAGGATGTCTTCCGAGTGGATGATAATAATCAAGAGCTTCTAAAAACTATAAAATTTCAAGAGCTGAAGCACATCCACCTGCACGAGCTGCCCTCTCTGCAACGCATCTGCGGGCATAGGATTGTGGCCCCCAAGCTCGAGACCATCAAAATCCGAGGCTGCTGGAGCCTCACCCGCCTACCGGCTGTTGGTCTTGACAGTACCCGCAAGCCCAAGGTGGATTGCGAGAAGGAATGGTGGGATGGCCTGCAGTGGGATGGGTTGGAGAACGGACACCATCCTTCCCTCTATGTGCCCACCCACTCACGCTACTACAAGAAGAAACTGCCCAGAGGTTCCATGCTCAGGTATGTACATATGTCTGTGTGCATACATGATTGTTACTTGGGTATCATTCCTTGCGCGCACATACATACATACGTAGAAACTTATATAGCTCAGTACTTTAGTTACTCCATCATATATATATATATATATATATGATCGAGCTTTTCCCTTTTTTTTTTAATTTTGTCTGACTTGGCGTGCTTTCTTTTCTTCTTAAATTCAGGTGATCGATATATACGTCCATACACTACATATTTGATACTGTAATCATCTACGTATCATTCCCTTTCCCTCATCCAGTGGCTCATCAAGTTCTTCAGCTCTATCTCTATTATATATGTCCTTATTTGGGGCTGGTGTTCAAAGTGCTCGCTCATTTCATCATATCATTTGCAACGGCAACAATATCTAATGCATGATGAGTAAGTACATCTCCGGCCGGCATCCAGACGCTCGTCATCTGCTTGTTACTAGCTTGGATTCTGTTCATTTCTGCTTCTTTTGTTCTGTGTGAAAATTAATAAATGGATGCTCAGCTGCCAGCTGGTGTGTGAGCTCTGCATCTATCTGCTAAGTTATTTTCTCCATACATGCTTGCTTTCCGTTTGGCCGGTTAGTCGATCTGCTTGTTCGACCGATCCATCCATCGGATTACTACGTATGCTTCATCTTTCTGGATAGATGATCATACATGTATATGTGAAAACTTTGATCTCTAGCACCGTTCTGGTGTGGTGTGCTTCCTAGAGGTCGACGAATAAATCATCAGCTTCAGCGGCATGAGAAGATCCATTGGGTGATCCTCGTGCAGCCGAGTTGCTGTTGTGCACTTGTTTGTGGGTGTGTGTGTGTTCGTGTGATTTGTCAGCATATGTGGACTGACCGAGTTTGTACTCCTAATTACTTCACTTGTATGAACAGAAACAATGATGATGATTGTGAGTGTGACATATATTTTCTATGCTGCAAATGTATGTATTAGTTGCTCTGTCATTTTGAAGGTATTGTATATTTTGCTCTGCACTCCACAGTCAACACATGATATGCCTGTGTAAATTTTCTTTAACAAACACTCCTTATCAAATCCGCATTTCTTTTGTTAGTTTATTCTCTGCTTCAAAATGTGCAAAGGGAGAAGCACAAGATTTTTTTTAAGCCTCAGGTCTGACTGATTTGATCAATGAATTAAGATGCATTTCAACCAAATTAGCAGTCACCATTAGTAATTGTGTTTTGTACTTGTGCAGTGATATGATACTCTGTTTTGAAGTGAAACCTTCTGCAATATTGCAGTGGAGAGTGGCATGCAGTAAGATTTGGGGTGTATCCCAGGTGTTAGTGTTTGCTGGGCCTGTATGAATACACACATTAGGCCCATTTTGGCAGACAGCTGCACCTATTAAAAATACAATCCATAACTAGCGAAATACAAGAGCAAAAATACAGTCCTTTTTCCAATTCAGTGCTTACTCAAGAAAACCTCAAACTAGATTTCCAGTCTTCATTTTTCCCTGTTTATCCTAATTTTGTAGCTACAATTAATTCAAGATACAGGAGATTAAAGAACTTGGACTTAAAAAATAATGGTGACACAGTAGCACCTTAATTTCCTTCTAGTTTCAGAAGGGACAATTTCCTTTGATTCAACTATATCCAAAACAGGCTTCAAATTACATCCAGTTCTACATCCTTGCTTTGCAGGAAACATTGGATCTTGCTAGAGAAGCCATTAGTTATACGAGTAGAAGCAGCAGGTCGAGAAGCTTGGCAACATGTAGGCTGCACCCTGCATTTTCTTTCATAAGTGATGGTTGATGCAATGCAAATCCTAGTCTTGCTAGGAGATTACAGGAAAGCTAGGTGATCTGATTTGAGCAAATTCGCACAGTTTTGCCAGCCATTTGTTGCATTAGTTAGAGATCCATCTGATCCATATACGCATTACGATTAATTGTGTTACAGAACGTATTTAAAAATACTGATCGATGCATGTGTCCTACTAGTATATATGTACGGCAAGACAAAAGCATGCAGGATCATGAGTTGGACAAGGAGCAGGTGAACCGACATTATTTACCTTTTTCTTTGCGGGTGGGCCCCACGCAGCAGCCTATGTTGCTCGCTGAGCTGTTAAATTTACATTGTGTGTCCAATGCCATTGTTAAACATCTACTTCCTTCGTCCCAAAATAAAACAACTTTTATACATACATACATATATATATATATATATATATATATATATATATATATATATATATATATATATATATATATATATATATCTGTATGTGTGTTTGTATGTATGTATGTATGTATGTATGTATGTATGTATGTATGTATGTACAAATTCATGCATAAATGTTAATTTGTTTAAGTTTGGAAAGGAATACCCTCAAAAAAGTTTGCAAAGGATTGAGAAGATCGCTAGAGTAAAATGCAAACATGAGAGTGCAGCGAGATTATACAAACTATATATGGTGGTACTATTGAATAAACTTTTTGTTGTAATTGTTAAACTCCCATGTGGAACTATAAAGATTGCTTTGGGAAAAAAATGCGAATATTAGGAAGGACCTAATATCAAATAAATAGAAGGGATGAGTCTTCGAACTCAGGCCGGCTAGCTCACCACCATGTGGAACTGGCCGGAGTACCCCTGGGCTTTTCTCTAAAGATTGCTTTGGTTCTAAAGATAAATGCAGAAATGTATGAAATAAGCTCTTTTTATGTTTTCTAAAGAAGAGGGAAATAATATCATATCATTGGTTAAAAAATGTTAAGAGACACAAAGAAAAATAAATAAGATTAGCTAGAATCGGAATAATTAACATATCATAATTGTAGTTCTATTTTAGAAGAGAGAAGGAACCTCACACTATTGTGTAACAAAACTGTACAAAATAACAAGCCCCCTTGAGTAATATTTAACAAATACAGCATGTATACCAACTCAAAAGAGGACATGTGTATAATTAATATAACATGATATATATAGTTGAAGACACCATCAGAAATGCTAAGCCTAGATATATACTACTCTAGCTAGGCTCTAGCTAGCTCATACATATCAATTAATATAAAAATATTATATTAAAGATATATAGTTAATTTGCAAGCATATGCATGACGCAAATGGCACGTTTAATTAATACTATTTGTCAAAACTGCATCAAGTGGAAACAATAGCGCACATGATTCCATTTGAAACTTAGCCATGTCTTCATGTTTGGCAGTGCTAACCGAGAACACGACAATGCATCTTCTACATATTTCACCTAATAGTTAACACACTGACAACTTCATGAAGCTTTCACCGAAAATATTTGAGATAGATCACGTGTCACAGGCCGGCTCAATAACATGGTACAACTTAGATTGGGAGTATAATTAAAATGGGCATAGCTAGGAAGGCAACAGCATAGAACATTGACAACATAATGATCATGCATGTATTAAGACATTGACCCACTCTGGCAAAATCTAGTCTAATAAAAAACTCACAAGGTTAATTAGAACATTCAGAGATGGATCTCATCATGTCCTGATGGTATACTTGTAAATGCAAGTCGCTTTAATCATACAAGGATGGATTTTAAAAAAATAAACTCTTCCAAAACTTATTTCTAAACATGAACCTTTTGGCATGGCGAGACAACAATACCATGTGCAACCCATCATGGCGTGACAGTGTTGTTTCACCTAAGTGGGGTGGTGTGACCAAAAGGTTTGGATTAGAAATAAGTTTTGGAATAGTTTACTTTTGAAATGAAAAAATAAAAGGTTCAAAAGAAATAATAAAGAATCAAAAGGATGTGATAAGAAAATAACTCAAATCAATTAATTAGTTGCTCTTTATTTATGCTACATTGAAAGAAATGAGTTTTTTTTTAAAGGAAAACAAATAAAACAGATGAAAATGTGTTATAAATTTAGGGAAGAATTTAAAAGCAAAGATGACGACTTATTTTCAGTTAGCAACTACTCCACTATAGCTCTAGGTGAATTGGAGAGCTACTAGCTAGGGATCTTTGACTTTTGCCTTCTGTTTGGTTAATTTCAACTTTCAAGTATCATCATTGCGGGACGTTGACTTTCTAATCCTAGTGAGCAATCAAACTTTGATAATCGTGTCACATTAACTAAATGAGACCCATTTAAGTTTAACAAACAAGCGTTTTGACATAGTAAAGTAATTGCTGATTATCAATGGCAACCCCTTCTCATGTAACATCCACGATTTTCGGAGCTCAAGGATTTGTCTCAGCTAGGGATGGCAATTTCCCCCGTGGGGCCGGGTCCCCTACGGGGGCGGGGGCGGGTTCAGTTTTTGACCCGCGGGGGAGGTGGGGCCGGGGGCCCGCATTTTTGTGGGGAGGGGACAGGTGAGGCATTTCACCCGTGGGGTGCCGAAGGGTGTATATTAAATCTCAAAATGTAGCCCATAGAAGATCTAAAAGAGCCACAAAATTTTAAGTAATAGCCTTATCCTCTCCACTCTCCCCATCTCCCCTCCCCTCACTCTCACTACACAGGCGGAGGCGGCGGCGGCGCCACCGCGCCGAAGAAGAACAATGTCCAAGGGCATTTCGGTACTTTCAATGCTCTTTTTCTCTCTGTTTTCACCGGAAATAATAAAATAATGCATCAGGTGTCTAGCAGCTAATTACCATATTTTTGCAATGTCCACAAGAAGATACATGTTCTTTGGGTGTCTCACAGCAAATGTCACAAACTTTGAGTATCCTATAGCAAAATTTGCATTTGATTTAGTACAAACCTAAGGGCTTATTCTGAATGCAGGAATGCAAATTCATAGTACCAATTCCTCCAAACTGAATGAATGAAGTACTCAAATCCTATAGGAATTGAATCCTCAAATTGTTCTCTACAATTTGTAGAAGCCCTAAAATAACTTAGGCCGTGTTTAGTTCGGTGCCAATTTTTTTTTACGTATACGGACACATATTTGAAGTATTAAACGTAGACTAATAACAAAACAAATTATAGATTCCGACTGTAAACTGCGAGACGAATCTTTTGAGCCTAATTAATCTGTCATTAGCAAATGTGGGTTACTGTAGCACTTATGGCTAATCATGGCGTAATTAGGCTCAAAAGATTCGTCTCGCAATTTACATGCAAACTGTACAATTAGTTTTTTTTTCCATATTTAATACTCCATGCATGTGGCCAAACATTTGATGTGACGGAAAAGTTGGAAGTTAATTTGAAGAAAAAAGTTAGAATCGAAACACATGCTTAGTATGAAAGAGTGAGAATGAACTAACCGTACAAGTAAATTTGCAAGTCAAGTCACCACAAAAATTAACCTCTAGCAATCATTGATCTGATCCAACATGGAAAAGGTGAAGACAACCATGTGTGGTTGACTTTTTTAACATATGACAGATGATAAAATTTGGTCAAAAGTTAGCAGCAAACGTACCCACATCCATATATGCATGCATGCATCACATCTTGCAAAGGTGAGATTCTATCTGTCTCTCGATCTGCATGAATCCATGGATACATGTCTGATTGATCTGATCATGCATCACAGTTGAGAAGAAGCTAAGCTAGGTCCACCAATACTGTTAAGTGACTAGTTAAGCAAACAAGATGGTGATGTGCATTGCCCAACTAATGCAATCACAAAAGAAATTTCATGTACATATGAACATATGATGTCAAAGTTATACCTTCACCAATTAGTTGATGCGTCAAATGGTATTGGATTACGTATACGTATCTTGGCAAATAATAGTTGCAAATTGGAATAATACGACGACATAGTATGAATCTATGATTAAACGTACATCGAATGAAGAAGCATCAACCTGAATGAATGATTAGTTGAAGAAGCGTGTAGATCGAAGATTTGTCTAATCAAGTGGCTTAATTATTTGTCCATATATACAACACTACAATACAAACAGATACTACACTGGAACAGCAACTAGACAAAAATTAAGTTCATCTCTCCCTCAAAATGCATTTAATTTATACATTTATATGATGTTGAAATTGCTGGACGATTATGCTAATACAAAAGGTTGATACAATTAATTGATTTTGAGTGTTGTTTGCTGCTTCACTCGGGGACAACACGGTAGATGACGACGAAGCACGGCAGTATGGCCCTTGGGTTCGCCACGAACAGCTCCTCCAGGTTGCCGTACACGCTGCTCGCCGCCTCGTCGCCGGCCACCGAGTCGAACGCTCCCTCCTCCTCCTCCGCACCGCCATCGTCGTCGTTCCGGCGGACACGGCCGGCGATTACGCGGCACACCAGCATTGCCCGGCACCCGCCCGCCTGCTGCGCCGCCGCCGCCGCCGCGCCGCAGTCGTGCGCGCGGCCGCTGCTCGCCGTGGTGCGCACGCCGAGCGGGTGCGCGCCCGCCCACGGCGCGAACCCGTGCCGGATCGCCGCGCACACGCCGCAGGCGTCGTCGTCGTCGCAGAGCGAGGTGGCGCCGTTGAGGCCGAGCGGGCAGGCGAGGGCGGCGGGGTGGAAGCGGAGGAGCTCGTTGCCGTCGGCGGCGGCGCGGGCGGCGGTGGCGCGGCAGCGGGTGCGGACGGCGTCGCGGTAGGCCTCGAAGCGCGCCACGGTGCGCGCCGCGTTGTGCACCTTGAGGATGCGGTCGATCTGGCAGATCGGACGGTCGCGCTTCTGCCAGCTCGACTTGAAGATTATCTCCACGATGTTTCGCCCCGAGTCCTCCGGCCCCAGCTCCGACACTGCATATGCATTGCATGCACTCCAAAATTAATCACTCGCTAATCCTCCAGGGAGCAAGCTAATTAATTGGATCTACCGTAATGTAATGTAATTAGTGGAGAGATTAACCACGCACAGCTAGCTAGCTAAGTGCATTAAATGCAGTGAGTGCATCAGCATGTGCAAGCTAAGCTCACAGTTATCATAGCAGACAGTGTGCAATCAAGGCACTGAAATTCAGGAGATCAGTACTTCATCTCGGCCGCATCAACAACAATAATGGCATTGCAAATAGTGCAGCACTGTCATGTGATAGGACACTTCAATTGACCTAAACAGTTCAAGAGGATGATGTACATGTTCATGCAAGCACATCGATCACTTAACTAACCTTAGTGGCTGCCATGGCCCATGGCAGTTTAAAGCTGTATAATCAGCTATGCATGTTCTGCATCTATTTGGAAGCTTGAGATTCTGCTAAGTAGCTTGTTCGTACCAGAAAAAAGATCATTTTCTAAACAAATATCGAACGAGGGGAGTAGCAAGCTATTGAGAATTTAAAGTTTGATTCCTGGCTTCTGGTGTTTAATTTATTTTCTGAATTCTATAACTATATATTCTTAAACTTGGGTGAAAATCTGATGTGTTTCGAAAGCTGAGAAATTCTATAAGGAGCTATAGCTGCCCTAGAAACTTCATAAAAAAAATAAAGGCATCAAAGGACAAGCAAGTACTCCCTCTGTCTCATTTTAAGTGCAGTTTTGAGTTTTTTCGTCCAACATTTGATTGTCCTTCTTATTTGAAAGTTTTTTTTTATTATTAGTACTTTTATTGATATTAGATGATAAAACATGAATATTACTTTATGCATGACTTATTTTTTTAATTTTTTTATATTTTTTTTAAAATAAGACAAACAGTTAAATATTGGATATCGAAACTCATAACTACACTTAAAATGGAACCGAAGGAGTAAACGACACCTGAACAATCTGAAACTTTGTGTTCCTTTCAGAGTACTAATTTCACAAATTGTGAGTGTGTTCGTGTTTGTGAGGGTACACAAAAGTGCATGCAGATCCTGTGTGCTACCAACTAATATAATAAATTGGCAGATTGGATGGATACTTTGCCCAACTACTGTAGTTGTAGAAGCACTGGGATCTCACTCTGCAGTTCTTTCTAGTACTCCTACATTGATTCTATTGCTTCTGGTGCATTGTCTTAATCAGGCACTGTACTGTCATTGCTGTTAATTAATGATCTTTATAATAACTAATCATGTGCATGCAGTATCCTACATGCATTGAGATGCCATCAGTAGTCAGAAAGCTTCTACCCATCTACCTTCAACAAATGGAGATGCAGATGCGACTGCAAGCATGCAAAAGATGGCTAGGCACAGATACCTTTTGATGTATTTTTGCCATCCAATCTTAACTAAAATAATTAACCAAAGATGATTAATGTGCACAAGACAGTAGCTTCCTTGTAACCCACAAAAGACAAAGGAAAAGAGGAAAAGAAAGATGGGGTTAATAGCTTTGATGAGCAGCATCTTCCTTCTCCTTTCTGTTTGTCTCCTCTCCTCTCATCTCATCTCATCTCACATGGTTTGATGTGCCAAGAAACTAGTAAACTAATAACACTGTCACTCCACTAAGATTATAATAATAATTATCACAATATTGGTGTCTATGTGGAAATATCCATCATCATTTTGTCATGAGTAAACCAATCATATTGACTGGGCAATATATAGTACCCACACACGCAGATCTCAATGCCTCCTCATTAGTGTTACTAACTTGGATTAGCTAGGAGTACTATCTTAACTTGTTCTACACCCCAAAAGCATTGACTACTATTCACACAACATGAACCTCAGTTTGTCAT
This sequence comes from Oryza sativa Japonica Group, assembly GCF_034140825.1. NCBI lineage: Eukaryota > Viridiplantae > Streptophyta > Magnoliopsida > Poales > Poaceae > Oryza > Oryza sativa. Next base: position 918,934 of record NC_089038.1, on the reverse strand, counting down.
TTTTCGTTAGAATGGAGATGGTTGATATCAATATCGTTTACGGTTTATGTAAAGTTGATGAAATTTGTAGAAATTTTCATCAAAATTTAGTTAATTACCAGCATGGCGAATGGCTTGGTGGTGCTCCAAGCTGTCGGCCTTGTTGAACACCTCCCCACACTGCGAGCATGCGCACAGCTCCCGTGGCCTCGGATACCTCCTAATTAACACCAGATTATTATTCGCTAATCAAGTTAATTATGAGCTTAATTAAGTAATTAATCGGATTAGGAGGAGACCTTGACATGGGCTCGACGTTGATGGCGCGGCACTCGTAGCAACCGGAGAGGCCACGGAGGGAGGCGTGGTGGCCGCCGCCGCCGCCGGAGGAGGAGGTGGCGGCGCGGTGGGCGCGGCGGGAGGAGCGGGTGAGCGGGGTGGTGTCGCGGTCGAGGGACGCGGCGGCGGTGGACGCCGCGGAGGCGGAGCTGGCGGCGTCGACCACGTCGCGGATGGCGCAGAGCGACGCGCCGCACGCGCCGGCGCCGTGGCTGCGGAGCCGCGACAACGCGGACGACGGCGCGGCGGGGTCGTGCACGCGCGCCGCCGCCGTCGCGCTCCGGCAGCTCAGCAGGCTCTTCAGCTGCTCCCACGACGACGACACCGGCGCGGCCGACGCCGACGGCGCACCACGAGACGGCGTCGTCGGCGCCGCCGCCGCCTTCTTGGGGCGGTGGCCGGTCGTCGTCTTGGCCGCGACGACGACCTGCTTGGTGCTCTTCTTGGACGACGCGGCCATGGCGCGGTGGCTTCCACTCCCTGCAGGCGGCGGCGTTCTCGGCGTCGGTGAGAGCGGCGGCGGCGGCGGCTTCTTCTTGCGCTTGGTGTGGTTGTGGTGGTGGTGGTGGCGGCGGCGGTCGGAGGTGTCGGTGGCAGTGGCCGTCTTGGAGGAGGAAGAGGAGGAGGAGGGGAGGAGGAGAGTGGAGAGCGCCATGGGAGGGGAGGGGATACTAGCTTGGTAAGCGAGGTGGTACTAATAAATTTTCTTCTCTCCTAGTTAGTGCAACATGGGAGAAGGTGTGATATATATCAAGGCTCAGCTCTCCACCCTATTAAACATTTCTTTTGTGAAAAAAAGAGAGAGAAGAAATCATATATATCTATAAAGTCCATCCCATCCCCCAAGTATAGTTAATGCATATCACCTCAATTATTTTTAGCCTTTGGATGATTTATCAAGGATGTAAATTGCATCTCTTCACATCACCTTAATTGTTTTTAGCCTTTGGATGATTTATCAAGGATGTAAATTGCATCTCCTCACATCTCCTTAATTGTTTTTAGCCTTTGGATGATTTGTTGAGGGTGTAAATTGCATTTCATCCCTTCAAAAGACACACCATACAATCCAATCATTATAACCTTTGGATAATTTATAAAGGTAAAAAATATATAAATACATGAAAAAAATCGTATAGTAGATAAGAAAGAAAATTTTAGAACTTGTATCTACTATATTTTCACGCAATTCTGCAGCAGCAACACGTGGGTTCCCATGTAGTTAATTAATATGGCAGTGGATATTGTGTGAGAAATTTGGATCTGAAAAAAATTAATGGAGAAGTGGGCATTAATGCAACCTCAGGACCAGGGTAGTGGGGTTGGATGCATTTATTAAAATACCCCTGGACCATAGTGTGAAATGTTTGAGTTCATGATCCTTTCATTCAGCAAAGTACTACAGTGTAATGACTGTTGAAATGCGTGTTGTGGTAAATTAACAGAGATAATGAAGATATACAGCGCATTGTATTGTACTTGGGGTGCCATCTCATTCTACCTGGGACAACATAGCGTGTAGATCATAGATGATGGTGCATCCATTGCCAACTCTAATAGAGTTATGTAAAAAATATAGCAACTCTAAATAGGTGTAGATCATTGAAGTCACGATTATGAATTGGTTTCTGACATGTGGATACATGTTACCTCGGGTCTATATGTCAATGACAAGGTCATATGACTTTTTGTGTCAGAGGAACCTGATCCCAAACTGTATTGTAACTTCTCTTCAACCCTAACGAGTATATGGTAATCGGCCCATTGAAAAATCAATTTTTTATCTGCATTTGTAATTCATGCAATTTCAATTTTCTGCAAGTTTGGAATGCAAATAATATATTCACAGCACATAAAAAACCATGTAAAGTAGACATAAAAAGTATAGAACTATTGGATCCCTGGTAGGTGAGTCAAAAATGTGATTCCACGATTGTTGTTTACTAAATCAATGAAGTAAATGTTTCTTTTTCTTTTTCTTTTTTTTGCTTTGAAACACATAGTCATTAAGTAAATATGATCATAAGTACCGGACCAATTGTAAAGTTAACTTGTCAACATTTAGAATTGTTACTCTATATTCTCAAACAGAAATGAAAAAAAAATGGTTTGCGCACATCTTTTCAAAGAAGAAATATAGAATATTGATAAACTGTATTGTCCTCTCCAGCAAAGATCGCCCCTATTGACATTTCCTTGTAGGTACAGGCTTGCATGAGACATCCCAACATCATAGTTAGCTTAGCCACCAACAGGTGAGAAAACAGTACTACTTTCTCTGAAAACAACATGTGAGAAAAAAAAAGGGGGGGGGGGTACATATATAGTGCATAGTATATTGTCACTAAGTACCAATGAATTCAGCAACCATTTTATTTTCATTGATTGGTTAACTTCAGCAATGAGAGCTAGCTATCTAGGTCCACAAAATTTGACCACCAAAAGTGTTTGAAAAATCGACCATCCACCGCGAAAGATCGCAGGAAAGAAACTGAATTTCTTGGGCTTGAATCATGAATGCCAGATCGATCTCGATGATTTCTGCCTGCTTGATTCATTTTTTTGCAAGTGGTAGGAGTGTGGGACAGTTTCAGAGGACAGCTGTTTGTTTGGCCTGCAATCTTGTGTTGTGGAGTAGCTAGTACCAGAATGGGTAGAGATCCCCTCTTTTTGGGTTGCATACTGAAATTGTGTGTTCCATGATAAGAACAATGTGATCAATTGGAGCCTGGTAAGGGACATTTGCATGGATTGGTACCACAATCTCATTGGAAGAGCAACACATTATTTGTGAACATGTTCCTGAGTACAATGGGAGAGTTGCTTGCAGATGAGCTTGTGTCCAACTATGTTCTTTTTTTTCCTGTAAAATAACCATTTTTTCTCCGTTTTGCATGAATAAACCATAATTTATAAATATTTCAAAAACATACTGCAACCGCTGGGGAGTTCAGAAGCTAAGTCCTTCAGACAGATATTAGTGTGCTGGTGAGAAATTTGTTGACGAGATAAGGTCTCAACAGCTAGTGTCGAATGTTTGCCTAATATATTAAAATAACGCTTCTGATAGATATTGGAAGATTTCCAGATCAATTGGTGAAAAAACTGATGCATAAGCTAGCCATGATCGCAATTATTATTATTATTTTTACAATCTGAAAGAAATCTGATCATTTCAGAAGTGAAACTATCTCTCTCAAAAAGAAAAGAAAATACAGAGGAGAGAGGTTGAGCTTCCCCATCACACCACAGGATGAGGGAGTTGCTAAGTACTAAATTAGTATGCTATTCTCAGTTGCTTACCTGCCTCAAGTAGGTTAACTGCCCTCTCACTTCATCCATGTCCTCATGTCCCTTTCTCTTCCTTGCTATAATCTCTCTCTCTCTCTACGATTAGTTAATGTCAGGATCATCTACCATATATGTGTCTTCTCTCAAATTTGGAGTTATTGGATGCAACATTAGAGTTTCTTGGCAATAATTTGGATTGAAAAGATTCAGATGTTAGCAACACCACATGGCGACGAAATGTCAGGACTCCTTGTGACCTTGTCCATGAATACAAGCATACTATATTTGCAAATGTAAACTACTTAAATAAGATGTGATGCCTTTAGAATTCATACAAGAGCAACAAAACATGCCCTACGTGGATTATCGCCAATGATCAAACTTTATTCTTCAACCAATGAACCAAAGCAACCTAGCATCTTAATTACCAACTGAACTATAGGTAGTTGCATTACATCACATCTAGGCTGAAACTAATACGATGCTTGCTTCAAAACAGAATATACAGATTATTTCTGAAATGCTGACATGCTAGTGACAAGCATGGTATGGTAACATGGGAGAGCTAATGCTAGTGAGATATACATAAGATGCTTGAGCTTTCTGGCCAACCATGCATGCTACCATTTTGTCTGGTTTTCCTTCCTATTTTTATGAGCTGAAAGCAACAGCGAAGAGGGAGGAGTCCGTGGTAGGTATGAGGCATCTTCAGGGTGAGCTAGCAGCTGGTTTGCATGGCACCAATTTTCTCACAACAAATCCCCAACCAAAATGCATCCAAGGAAGAAAAGGGAAAGGAAATAAAAGTAAGGAGGACATGAAAATTGTACCAATGGTTGTTGATTATCTGATCAGCCTGCTAACCTCTTCTAGAAATGGGTTCAGAACCTGTACTTCTGAGAGGGAAAATGACAACAAATTCCAATAATTGAATTGGATTGGGTTATTTGTTAGGACAAATGCATGGTGATGTTTGCATCTGATCAGCATCTGACATGCTTGCACTGCACGCACTGACTTGCTCTGCAAATGTTGGCGCAGAGCAGCAGCAGATCTGTGCATTAACTTGTGGAGATGTGAGGAGTAAAGGTAGTACAGGCAGGTGATCCACATGTATGTGAGTAACTCTGATGATCTGATCTCTGAAGCCCATTGCAGTAATATGCAGCTGTTCTATGGATCACAGATCCATGGATCCAGCCAACTGCTCCATCGTGGGCTCCATTAACAAGCTGTTTGCACTTTGATTACCCTGAACTTTATTCTATCCATAAAACTGAGATTGTCTTCAGGAAAAAAAAAGGAACTAATCTAATTCCAGATACTACAAGACAATGAAAAACAACCGGCGGTTTCGTTAAGTGTTCAACTGTTCATACACCAAGGCAAGGAACCAGCTACAGTTGAATAGTGCCCTCAAGGACAAGCTTTCTAGAAATTTTGCCAGACATGATCCAGACCACGAGTTACCCAGATGCAATCCCAGGTCTGAATTGAAAGGTACTAAATAAAAGCCAACACAATAATACAAAGGTGTCCCATGGGCTTTGTCTGAGCCCTTAAGACAGAATGTACGAATCAAAAGTTCCATATCCAGCATGTGTAGGGGAAACTGAGTTACTGTTCCAATGTACCCTCGACTCCATACAATTAACATTTCAACATTTCATGTTCATATGAGAACGCAGGAGATGCCACCATCCACATCAGGATTAAAGAGCGTGACAAGATCATGGCATGGCATGTTCCCAAAATTAATTCTCTTCTACAGGACCATTTCCTTCAGTGCAATCACTCTTGGGCGGGCAAAGATCATGATTCTTCGTCACTTTCATTGCCAAAAACCGATGACATTTTTGTAGCAACCTTAGGTTTCTTGCTTACATTGCCAACTGGAGCCTGTCCGTGCAAAAGAGTAGCCAAGTTAACAATTAGATACTGCTGCAAAAAATAACCGATAAAACAGTGTTTTTTTCTTAAAAAAACAACCTAACGTTTGGAGCTCCCATGACACTACAGTATAATGGAGTTTGGTGGTGCACAAAGCCACAAAGACGACCCGGTTGACATGTCGAAAGGATAGTAGTATATGCATTATATTCTCACTTTAGGCCAAATAAGTTAATGTGTCAAAAGCTTCTAGAAGAGCACATATGCTGAGAGGAAATTACAGTTTAACAAAAAAGCCTAAGAAAGTTTCAACTTAACGGCAAACTAGAGCAATGAAAAAAGAATGGAGAATATAGAAAAGATAAAACAAATTCACAGAGTTCCATGCAAGCACACAACTACTTTACTTCCATAAATGGTCATATCAGTTTAACAAAATATGTTGTTCAGATGTGGGGTACCTTGGAAGGAGCCATTTTGGAGAAGCCAAACTTCAAGGTTTTACGCTGATCCTGATTTGAAGGGTTAGGCAAGTTCTTCATTGTAATTCTCTCTGATGAGCTCTCTGATGGTTCTTGCTTCTGCTGCTGCTGCTTTCTATGAGCATCAGCACTGAAGTCCCATTAAGGAAATTGCAAGTTCAATAAACATTCAGCACATTTGTTCATAGTTAGCACATCATTGAGTTATCATTGTTATTGACTAAAACATGGGATGGATACAGTTGAGCAAATTTTGCCAGCTCCTTCTCTTCTCGTTGCTGCTCACGTTTCTGCCTGTCATCACGGCTGCTGCTGCTGCTGCTTTGCATTTCTTTCATTTCCTTGAACCTCTGTTGTAACCACAGTGAACTTATCAGAAATATAGTCCTGAACAATTAATATGTAAGAGTGAAGGGGGAATATATGTATGTGCACCCATACTTCACAAAAGAAAAGGCAGTAGAAGAGAAGTTCGCTGCACCAAGTAAACACATTACCTTCCTATGATTGTGGTCGTATGAGCTCAAATGAGACTCAAATTCATGCGCCAATTTGTACTGCTTGTTACAGAGACTGCAAAAGAACACCTTCTGTATCTCCTTGACCTCACTACGTATTTTCTGCTCGCGTTCTGCTATGACCTGGATTGTCATGATTTGCACCAAGCAGGAAAAAGAACCACCAAATAAAAAATGCCCAAAATGCTCAAGGATCATGAGGGCTGATGCTAGCAACTCTTGCATGAATAAGATACAAATATCAATATGTAATGCCAACAGCTAGATATAAGATTTCAAAGTGCAAGCATCAACCCTGAAGAAATAGAATATTAAGGAATCAGTGTTCGATTGCACACCTCGCGCTTCTTTATATGTTCTTCAGTCTCCTCAAGCTCTATGTTTAATTTCCTCCTTTGCACATTATCTTCTGATGTGAAGAAGTCATCTTGCTCTTGCTTCCCCACACCCAATTTTGCATCTCTGATACCAGCTTTTATTGGCTCTGTTATACCTATATAACATTAAAGAGAAAAGGGCATTGTCGTGAAGGTGCCAGAATTTTAGCAGAAAATATTAAAGCGATGACTGTTTTTTTTTTAATCAATGATAGTAACTAGTTAGAAAAATAGAGAGAACTCAACATAATGATAGTTAAAAATTTTGAATAGACATAAAGGGATAACTAACAAAAGAGGTTAAATCATATAGTTCAGTCAAGTCGTTATGCCACAGACATGGTGATTAGTTATGACTAGTCTTGTACTGCTCAAACAGAAGGTGCAGAGAGAAAGGGGGAAGGTTCAGAGAAGAATGAGGAAGGAGCAAGGATTGATCAACAAAACAAAATAGAGGAAAACAGAGTAAAGTAACATCACCAAGAACAAAAGGTTGCATTGATAGGAACTACAGCAAGTCATTGCATTGATAGATTTTCCTAGTTTACACCTATAAAACTAGCCTGTTGAAAGACCAGATATTCCAATCTAGTGCCTCCCAACAGAGCAACCTTCACAAACAACAACGTGATAATTACGGAAAATGAAGCATAACAGATTGGCAGTCAATCATCTCATAAAATTGCTCAACTAACCTTAACCTAATGCTATACTCCCTCTGTCCCAAAAGAAGCCAACCTAGGAGGGGTCGCATCCTAGTACCACGAATCTGGATAGCCCTTTGGCCAGATCCGTTGTACTAGGAGGGGTCGTAAGCCTAGAACTAGAATACCTAGAACTAGAACACGACAGAAGCAAGAACCGCCAACATCCCTTTAAATCTCCTATCCCTTGCCAATTCAGTTATTCTCCATTCGTAGCCATGCATACCATAATATGTTATGCATGAAGAAATTAAACCTGAACTTAGCCTAAGACAAGATTTTATTAGAGATGCATGCAAATGTAGTGACAGTTACTACGCTCACAAACCACAACTACAAAACTAAGGAATTCAATAAGGATTGTGGAAACTGGTAAGCTTAAGATGGCAGAGCCAAGTGTTGAAACATTAAGCTGTTGCTGACAGTGTAGTTTGAAAAGTTAGGGGTGTACTGCAATGGAGGTAAACAAGATGGAGAAAGCAAGTGAGCGAGGTAGAGAAGATGAAGTTTTATACCTTGCTCGTTCTTGCCGAGCCCCTTGCCCTTCCACCCCATCTTCTGGAGCAGCCTGAATCCGACGTTGGAGGAGGTGAGCTGCGTGTCAACGGACGCCTGCTCCAGCCCCTCCGTCTCGAGGTTCTCCGTGGGGCGGTGGCTCATGGGCAGCCGGAACTCATCAAAATCATCCTCCAGCTCCTCCTCCTCTTCCACCGGAGCTCCATGAGGATTCCTGCTGCTGCTTCCGCCGCCGCGATCTCGCCTCTCCTGAACAACAGAAATCGGTCAGATGGATCTGGAGCAGATCGGAACGGAGAGGTGGGAGTGGTTGCTACTCACCATGGCTTCGTAGACAGACGCGAGGTGGGGGGAGGGATGCTAGGGTTTTCGTCGGAGACGCCTCGCCGCCGCCGCCGCCGCCGAGACGGAGTGAGGAGAGGGGATCGGAGGTGGTTGCCGTACGGTTGGGCCTGAACGGGCTTATATTGTGCTCCGTGCGGCCCACTAATATTGGGCCGTAACGTGTTGGTTCGGCCCACGTTGACCACGGCTCCCGCCAGAACTCGACTTTGGTGGACTTCCAAAAAAACTCGAATTTGGAAAATGAAAAGAAAAAAGAAAAGAAAAGCATTTCTTGTCCGAGTCGAATCAGCAGCAGCAGCAGCATGTACAATAACAAATAAAGCTGAGAATGTACAATAACTATTTTCAGTTTTTTTTACAAATTATAAAAGTTGAATTTGGTATTGCATGTTTGTGGAGTGATATATTTCATATAAATCTATGTTGTCAATTTTTTTCGAATATTTTGATAACTATTTAGTGGTTACAAGAGTCTCAGTAGCACCTTAGGTCCTGGTTGGACTCCTCGTGGGAGCGAATTTTCCAGGATTTAACGGCTTTGTGTTTTCAGTGGTAGGCGATGTACCCGTCGACAGCGAGGCGCCTGTGGTGATTTCGTCAATCTCCAAGATGGATTTGCCGGCTCAGTTTTCGAAGATGCTCGTAGGGGTAGGGTTTGCGTGTGTTCATAGGGGTGAGTGGATGTGCGTTGTGAGTATCTGCGTTGTACTGTGTAATTTAAAAAAAACGAAGGGGTGTCCTCTTGAGGAATGAAAATCCACATCCACATTAGTCGCATGGTGATTTGAGGGTATGCCGACACGTCTGAAGTGGAACTTGGTGAAGAAGGTGAGGTCTTCATGATCTCACCCGAGTGGTTTGACGCCAACTCAAGGGAGAAAACTTTAGGGTAGGTCTCTGCCGTATTTGATAAACCAAACGGAGTGGAGTGGTTGTCTCCTACCGACTGGTTTGAATCCGAGCTAAGAAAAGAGATCTTGCCGAAATTGTCGGTGATGAAGTCAAGGCTGCCAAAGCGATACACCTGCTCTTGGGGGAAGGCGAAGTCGTCGATGCCTGATGTAGATCCCATCGCACTAGTCGGCGAGAAAACTTGACGCTGCCCCTACCTAGCGCGCCAACTGTCAAAACTATATTTCAGCAATACTAAAAGGGGTAGCGAACAAGTAGGAAAGTAGATGGGTTATGAGATAAAAAAAATTATACAGGTTCAGACCCTCTCAATGAGAAGTAATATCTTACTCCTGTCTGGGAAAATATTCCGCTGATTGTGGTATTGATCTGACGATCTCAATTGTGGTTATGCCCCCCAATAAGGCGTCCTGCCCTCCTTATATAGTTGGAGAAGCTGGGATTACAAGATAGAGACTTTATCTTTACGGTTTAAATCTCTATAACTACTTTACAATCATAACCGACTAAGATTACAGGTTATTTACTTGATACACAAGACAACGCAATACCCGAGTCTTATCCTATACATATTCTAACCATATGATTTATTATCCCATGTAACCAGTCGGAGAATCAATCATTGTGGGTATATGGTATCCATAATCTCTACAGATGCAATGATGGAGTAAGATGACTGACCAGAACCTGTCAAGAACGGCCCGACGAGATCTATTTGACGACTAGGGTATTGGCTTTCTCTGGATTTATATCTTGATGTGGCTTTGACTATAGCTTGTAACTCGATGCCCCTCCCTTCTCGAGGAGGCCTTGTGTTTATAGCGATGATCACCTTCTTCTCTAAGTTAACTCGGAGATATAGGACAACATACGAGTTAAGGAGACCTTATCTTTCCCGACTAGGACTCTGATACTTTCTGTCTCGGGAAGATAATTTCCTTCTAGATGTGCTGCATTTCCCTAATCAAAGGGTACCTTTCCGTATATAATTAGGTAAATAGTATTTCCGTATAGTATAAACCAAAGTATAGGAGGTATGCCTTATCATTGACACTGATAATATTACTATAATTTTTTGTTATAATATTTAAATAAATAAATATTCAATTTTATTAAAGTACTTTTTAGAATAATCTATAAATAATAATTTTCTAGTATCTTCAAACTTAGGGCCTTTTTGAAACGTGGGATTGGAAAAACTTAGGATTTTGACAATAATGAGGATCCCTTTGAAATGCATGATCGAAAAAATTGTAAGAATAGGAAAAACAAAGAAATAGGATATGAAACATATGCAAAACAGAGAATTGGAAAACACAGTGTTTGATTGGACCGTAAATGGGTCTGTATTATTGGAGTTAATTGAGTTGGTTATTTACTTATACATATCTAATCTACACTAATTGAATAGAAAAGTGACCATGAGCTACTAGATTTGTCTCGATCCTAAGCGAGATAGCTAGAACTTTAGCTTAGAGTGAATGTTAAATTTCCTATATTTTTCCTCCAGAATCATAGGAATAGGAAAGTTTCCTACATTTTTCCTTTACTCATTCCTAGCAATTAAAGGCATGAACAGTGTACGATTTTAATTTCTTTGTTTTTCTTCCATTTTTCCTCCAATTAAAAGGGGCACTGAAATAAAGCATTGCAAAACACAGAAAAATAATAAGAATGGTCGTTTGATTGGATCACAAGAAAAACACAGGAATTAGAGGAGAGATAAAAAGTCAAAAGAAAATTTCATGAGATTCTACTTCATATTAAATTTCCTCCAAAACTTGCATGGAAGAGGTATTCCATAGGATTCATTTGTGTCTATTCCTTTTATTCAAGGAGCTATCTACTAGAAAAATAATCCTATGAGGATAAAATTCTCCAAAATTCCTACAACTTCCGTTTGATTCAAAAGTGGGTCTTAATAATTACTAGTCATAAGTCTAGTCACCTCAATCTCACAAAACGAGAGGAAAATTTTGAACCGGAAGCAGTAGTGAGCCACCAACTAGCACGGATACAAAACAAAATCAAATGTCAAATAATTTGACTGAGAACAACGATAATTTCTTACTCAAGTGTTAGCCCATGATTCATTGATTCGTGAACGCCGTTCGTGCAGGTTTATGGCCCCCCAAAATTAAATGTGCAAAAAATTAGGTCGACTATGGAAGATAATATAGTGCGAACACATCAATTTGTCCCATACGCATGTTTCCTGATCAACACAAATGATTTAAGAATAGATCTCTCAGGCCTCGTTCTTATAGGCTAGGTTTGGGGGGAATGGGCCGAAATCCCCGTGTGCCATCCCGGCCAGATCTAATTTTCTTCCGTGGTGCATGTACGCGTTCGCCTGGCCCGAGGTGGGGTGGGGGAAATTCTCCACCCGATCCATGCCAAACCCCCGGTACAGAAAAATCGTCTCGGAGACGATTTTTTTCTTCCCGAGCATACACGGCGCTCATCTTCCTCGACTCCTCACGGCGCTAGGTTTGGAGGCGGCGCGAGGTCCGGGAGCAGCATATCTCCAGCCACCACTGGTCTCCTTCCCGCCCTCGGTCACCGCCGGTCTCCATCCCGCTACAGCCGCCGCCGCTCGCCATCTCTCCTTCCTCGCTTCGGATTCACCGGTTGCGGGAGAGGGCAAGGTCGAGGGCAACAGCCCGGACATCAAGAAGCAGGTCTGATTCTTGATCTCCTCTTTTCCTACTATGAAAAGATTTTGTGACTTTTCTAGTGGATGAATTTGTTGCTAGTTGATGTATTGAGTGGCTGTATGGATTGAAGTATTAGTCATATTTCTAACCTAGTTGGTGCTCGGTGTCTGTCCTTTCTCCCACCAATCATTAAGATGAGCGAGTAGAAGCCAAACCAGTCTTTCTGATTTTGCACGATCTCCCTTTGTATACTGACAGTTGACAGGATCAAGTGAAATTAGACAGCTCCATTTCAGTGTTAGGTGCTAGTATTAGCCTGTCATTGTTCCAGTTGCTTCTCTCATGCAGAGGTGCAGAGCACAGCTTCTTGTCCTGCTGCTTGCAAAGATCAATTTTTTCGTTGGCTTTGTTCCAACATTGAAGGTTCACCTGATATGATTCGATCAACAAAATTAACAGTTTAGCTGAAGAAATGTTGTGAGATAATAGCTGTGAAAAGTGTGAAATGCCTATTCAACAATTCTTTAGAAGTGCACTCTCTGTAATGTAATACATTCCAAAGGAAATTGCAAATGAAACTTGAGTGAAAATTTGTCAGGTAGTTATAGATATTTAAAGTTGACCGATTTCCTCTTTGCTGGACAGGTCCTACATTATTGGTTGATACTCCAAGAAACACAAATATAACAGGTATTATGCATACTTTTCTTTTTCCAAGGAGCTACCTGCTCTATCACGAACATAATTAATAATTATATGATATATCTGATGAATTTACCACATTCAGCAGTGCTGCCACTGCCCATGGTCTCACAGATATGACAAAAACATGAATATCATTGACTAGCTCAATTATTACTATATGTAGTGCAGAACTACGGAGTACGGACAAATCGACATATAACTCATTTGTGTTGATATTGCAACTGTTGGCATTGCAAGTTCTGTGCTTATATTCAAGGATTAACCTTTCAGGGAAGAACAATATGAAAAATGAGACGCTGGCTTTCTGGTCCGTTCAGACAAAGACAAGTAGAGATGATGTATATCAGGGTAAGTACTTTATCTGTCCAAATAGTCCTTGTTTTCTATAGCAAGTATGGTTGAGTGCTTAAAAGCTGAAAATTGTGAGTATATGTACTGGGCTTAATCGTGCCTGACCTTCTTCCTTGTCTTAAAAATATTTTTGTTCCAGAATTGTAGATGATAACTCACTTCTTATTTTAGTTTTCCAAATTAACACAGAATAATTGTCACTTTCCAAACAAATTTTCATATGACTATTCAGGTGTCCATAATGTTTCCTGTTTGTTTTTCAGGTTTTTAAGATTAAGAGACATGACTTTTGATGGATTTGGAAGCTGATGGTGGTAGTTGCCGAACTCTCTTTATTTTTGGGAAAAATTCGGAGACAAGGAAAAGTTTGTTTTCAAGGGCTTGATGATAAACTAGTTTTAGTTTCGTCAGTTCTTTTGGGGTTTGCCTGCAGAACTGTTATTCGTAGTAGAATGGTAATTCAATTAGCAGAACTGCAGATTTAGGAGTCTGTAATTGTACTGTTTCAACAGATCAGTATATGCAGGGCCGAATGTGGAAGACGATATATGCGCTTAATTTCCAATCTATTGCTATACTAGTATGACAACTCAATCTCTTGTCTGTGACTAGCATATCTATGGAAAACATATGATTATTTTGGATGTTTTACTGCTTGTAGAATTTAATCTATCCAAAATTATGATTTTTTAAAAAAAATTCTGGACTATTTTTCAGAATTCGTCTGTGGTAAATCTACGTTTTTCTATTTTTGGGGGCTTTTTACAATTATTTTGCACATTGATTTTTTTTCTGTTTTCATGATCAATTTTTTTTCTTATCATTTCTGAATTATTTTGAATGGTAGTGATCCCTTCTAATCCCCCTCTATCCAAACCCAGGGATAATATCTGCTAATAATCCCACCAACCACCCGCGCAAGTGGACGAGAGGGGGATTCACAGGGAGGGATTGGGTGTCAGGTGGGGGAACAACCTGAAACAGGCGTTTCCGGAGAAAAAAAAAATCCCCTTTTCTCCCGGCCCCTTCCCTTCCATCTCCGGCGACCCTCCGATCGCCGGCGTGAGGGGAGGGGGCGGGATTTTCGTCCCTTTAGTAATCTATTAGCTTAGGTGTTGGTCTTCTCTCGTAGTCGGGTCTTCCTGTCGTCGGGTTCTTCCCGTTTGTTCAAGTCGATGGATCGCCGGAGTTCGGCACCGTCGTCCCGGCGACGGAAGGAGTCGCTTTTAGTCGCCGAGGGTTTAGTTTGGAAAAACAGAGGAGGAGTTGCAATGAGGGGAAGGCAGATCGGTCAAAGGAACTTCTTCAACCTGTCAGATCCAGCACAAGTTTGGTGGCGCTGCCCCCTCCCTGCATCTGGCCGGCACGCAACGACAGTTGCGGCGTTGGCTGCCTTGTCCCCGGACACCATGACCCACCCTCTCCGTCTCCGGCCTCTCCCCCTCCAGATGTTGGGGCGGCGACGGTGTTTGTTGGGGTGGCGACAGCTCTCGGATTCAAGGACAGCAGGTAACAAAATATTTGGCAGCCTGTGCTTCTCGAGAATGCTGCGTTGGTGCTGGTCGGATTGGTGCTTGCATGATCTGTTGGTAGATGGGCTGGGGATGATAGTTGCTCATCAAGGAATTGCAGCTGGCCACCAGGTTAATTTCTCCTCATCCTCCTTTGTTGAGCTCCAAGCTGAAGTAGAAAGACAGCAGATCAATCAATGCCATCCTAGTTCTTGACTAAGGTTGGCCGGAGTTTGGGGACCTCTTTCTTGATGTTTCTATGCAGTGGTACCCATGCTGGGTTCGTCGTTCGGGTTGAGGGCAGACCGTCCGAGCAATCTTGTTTCGCAGGATTGCAAGTCAGTGCTCCTCAGATTCAATGATAAACTCCGTGGAAATCAACTGTTAAAGTCCGGTGAAGCTCACACCAAAATCTACGACTCAACAACAAACCTTCAATTTGTGCCGTTCCCGTGGAGGCAACCAAAGGGGATTATCGGTTTGTCAAGCGGTGTGCACGTCAATGAAGGCCCATGGATGTAGTCGTCACGGCAACGCCGCTACTCCTGTCGATCTCATCCATTATCACTGTATGGCTACATCAGGAATTTGTTTCCCTTAGTTCAGTCTGTCTCATCTTTAGAAAGGATGGTTTGGTGTATGATCAATTTGTACTGGGGATTCTTTCCCTAATCTCTGTCTTTTCTATATAATAAAATGAGTACTTTTCAAAAAAATAAGGTGGGGGAACAACCCAAACCCCACGTGGGTTGATTTTCCTTTAGATTAATTTCCACAGATAGCCTCACTGATGGTGCACCGGCCGGGGTTGACTTGACTTGAGTTAAGCTATAGCTAGGTCCTCGTTCCATAAATCCGGCCGGCACCAAGCATATATAGTCTTGCATTGTGCTCCAACTCCGTCGACGAGAGACGATTATATTGATCGATCGTTCAATTAACCAACAAGCAGCATTTACTTTGAGTCTCGATCGTCATGGCGTTGGAGGTTGTGGCGGTTGGGTGGGCGATCAGGACGATCGGATGGATCGTGTCGCCCATGACCACCAAGGCGGTGAACAAAGGCATCGACCTGCTCAACTGCGACCAAGAAGCCCAGCTGCGCAACCTGGTGGCATGTCTTGAGCCGCAGCTGCGTAGGCAGATGGAACACATGACATCCATGCCGTATCTGGACAAGTGGGTGCAGAGCCTCAGATCTGCCTTCTACGACGCAGAGGACATCGTGGACATCCACGATTACCTTAACCTCGCCCTCCACATGCAGCTTTGTCGCTTTGGCTGCAAACCAAACCAAGTGACCTTTTTTTCCCCCTTCTAATTCAAATTACTAACCATATTTATAAAAAAATAAAATATCAAAATACGTTCAATATTAGATATATTAAAACTAATTTGGTACTATAATAAAAATTCTGATTTACTATCCGTATAATAATAAAAAAGAATTGATACATTGCACTACCAATACTAGTATTCGTAGAGCACTAAACCAAACAAGCCCATAATTCCCATGGCCATGATTTATCTTAAAAACTAGGGGATTCCCCGTGTTTGCTGTGGGAATTACTAAGTAATTTTCAATATTATTTTTCGTTACAATTCAGGTAGGAGTAAAAAGAAAAAAAATCAAATCTCAGGGCTTATCGATATTTATCAAGAAACAAATGAAATTCGCACTTTAATGTAGAACATGTTTATAAGTATATATTAAATATTATAAAAATAATAGAGATTTGTAAAACTATTGTGGAAATGATGTGAGATGTGGTGATTGAATATGCTTGCGTGCTAATTTGTAGAATTAAATAGATTGTGGATGCTCTTGCATGTTTGCATGAGGTTGAATATGTAATTATTGTTAGTGGGTGATGATGTGGTATGGTTGCATGTGAAACTTTAGAGTTAGTGGGTTATAACTTTACAGAAAGTATAGATTAACCATGGCACGTGGCCAAATCAAATGGCAAAAGACCGGCAAGCTTGAGGATGATAAGATATATCAACTGAATTCGGAGATTGTTCCATCATTAGCAACTCTATTTTGGACCTTGCTCAGATAAACTTGTTAGTCCACAATGGTAGTATACTTTACACCTTCTAGCCCCCTCCTCCACCTTCACCACAAGAAGTTTCAGGACTGGGGGAGATAAAAGTAGTACTCCTTCCGTCTCTAAATATTTTTGACACCGTTAACTTTTTATCACATGTTTGACCGTTCGTCTTATTCAAAAACTTTTGTGAAATAAGTAAAAGTATATGTATACATATAAGTATATTTAACAATGAATCAAATGATATGAAAAGAATTAATAATTATTTAAAATTTTTGAATAAGACAAACGGTCAAACATATTTAAAAAAGTCAACGGCGTCAAATATTTAGAAACGGAGGGAGTACCATTTTTACAATTTTGCTTAGGTATTCAGAATGGCCTGGAGACTAGAGTGGGTATGCATGGGAATAATATATAAGTAATTAATTGTGACATGACGGTGAAATCCAGCTTGCAAATTTTGCCATTTTTTTAAGCACATGGTTAGTTCAAACACGTGACAGTTGTTTTTTCATTTAATTTTCAAGATTAAACGCTGAAGCTTTAGTACAAAGTTGCTTGAAAACATCGTAGAAAGGAATTTTTAAGGCTCATTTGGAAGAAATTTAGTGTTTGAATCATACAGTAAATATTCTACCGAGTATTTGATCAGTTTGGAACAAAAGATTGAAATTTAGAACTTCCAAAAATCATATGAAATTTATTTGGAATGGTTCAAGACAAGGGGATTTTTTAGAATTCTCCCCTAAAATTCACGTGGTTTATCCAAGTGGTTAATTTTGTATTTTACCTATATTTTCCAATCATCTGTTTTACTCATAGATTCCCATCAAAAGCCTTATTGGCTATTGCTAGAAGACAACCTACGCATTGTTGTCGAATAGATAAAAATAAATTGTTGGATGTGATGCATTCTAAAGCATGAAAAGAAAAAGGAGAATGACAGGGCTCGGGAGCCCGACGGGGGTGGAGCCAATCGGGCGTTCCCCCCGATCTAGTGTACTCACAATATTTCACTATGTATAGATCTAATGTTGCAGTGCACTGAAATATTCCATTGCAACAAAAAAAACCCACATATTTTGGAAACCCCCTATTAAGAGAATTCATTTCATTTTTTGTTCCACCGAAAAATGTTTCACCTAGTGTACTTATAATGTTTCACTATGTATGGATCAAATGTTGCAGTGAATTGAAACATTCTTTCGCTATTTGCTGAAACATTGTTTTTATATAAGGTGAAACGACACCCGATTCAAACGAGTGAAACATTTTCAATCTACTTAGTGAAACAATTCCGATATATCTAATGGAACATCGTGCAACATTTAAAAATAATTCAATAATAAGCTTAAAAAATTTTTCGTCGGAATATATCCATGTGTGGTTTTGTTTTGAAGATTTAATTGTAACAAATTTAATGGTGCAATCGGATCATGATTTGGATAAGTAATTTAAGAGAAAAATCAGTTTAAAATAGTTTTGCACGTAAATCGGGCACTAACATCGGCGCCCGATTTTTCTCTAAACCGATCGGACGTCCGACCCGTAAACTCGTCCGAAGAAAAAGATAGACAAATGTCCTTCTGGATAAACCCAAATTTTAAATAAGGGACGATGAGATGAGGTTTTCGAATTCATTGTGTGTAGCTTTACATGTAACCACAAAGCCAATAAATATTATTTAGAAATTCATAACGAAGAATAATCTTCTAGATAGAAATAATTAAAATCTTAAGTAAAACTCCGACATATGATGTTGAGATGTGCAAAACCTCCACCAATGGTGATGGCGCTAGAGTAACTTGCAAATACTTTTCACTACCAGAAAAACGATTTTTCCCAATGTCACCATTTATTTTTCCAGTCGGACTATGAAAAATCACCATTTGCAAAAAATAGCTACAGATAATACCATAAATCTAGTCCCGCTTGCGAAAATTGATATTCACCCGCTAGAGTAATAGATACCATAGCCACCGCGCCGTCAACCACCGCTGCTGCCGTGACCAGCCGCGCGCCGCTGTCGCCACCGAGAGCCTCGCGCCGGCCACCACGGGCGCTGTCGCGGCTGCCTCAGCCACCGCTGTCGTCGTCATCACCAGCCGCGCACCGCCGTAGCCGCCGTCGCTCACCCGCTGCCGCCGACCCATCGCCGCGAGCTCCGCCGCCACCGCCGCAAGCTCGCCCGCCCGATCTGTTCGTCGGGTGGCCAACTCCGCAGGCGCGGCCTCGTGCCCCTCCGCCACCGTCGCGGCCTCCGCGTCGTCGCGCCCGTCGCTACCAGCCGCACCCTCCGTCACTGGACAAGAAGCTGCCGCTGTCACCAGTCATCGTCCGGCTCCACCGTCCCCCAGCAAACGCCGACATCCTCCCACCGGCGCCGGGCACCGCCGGATGCCTCCCCGCCAAATCCGGCACGGATCTGGCAGCCTCGTCCTCCGCCGCCAGCGCCTCCAAACTCCGCCGCCACCCCCGCCAAACGTCGCCACCCGAACGCAGTACCCCACCGCCGGCAACCGCCCCGCCAGGTCCGGCCGGTCGGCACGGATCTGGGCGGTTTCCTCCTCCCGACGCCGGCAGTACCCCCTGCCCTTGTGCGGTGAGACGGAGCGAAGCCCCGTCGCAGCTGTCGCTCGCCCGCTGCTGCCGACCCTTCGCCGCGAGCTCCGCCTCCACCGCCGCAAGCTCGCCCGCCCGATCTGGTCGCCGGGTGGCCAGATCTGCAGGCGCGGCCTCGTGCCCCTCCGCTACCGTCGCGGCCTCCTCGTCGTCGCGCCCGTCGCCGCTAGCCGCACCCTCTGTCATCGGACAAGAAGCTGCCCCCGTCGCCAATCGTCGTCCGGCTCCACCGTCCCCCAGCAGACGCCGACATCCTCCCGCCAGCGTCGGGCGCCGCCGGATGCCTCCCCGCCAGATCCGCCAGATCCGGCACGGATCTGGCAGCCTCGTCCTCCACCACCAGCGCCTCCAAACTCCGCCGCCACCCCCGCCAAATGCTACCGCCCGAACGAAGTACCCCGCCACCAGCAACCGCCGCGCCAGGTCCAGCCGGTCGGCACGGATCTGGGCGGTTTCCGCCTCCCGATGCCGGCAGTCCCCCCTGCCCTTGTGCGGTGAGACTGAGCGAAGCCCCGTCGCCGCCGTCCTTGCGGCCGCGCGACTTTGCTGCCGGCCGCTCGGGCAGCGGTGAGGCGAAGGAGGAGAAGGGAGGGAGCGGCGGGCGACGGCGAGCTGGGCGCCTCCCGTGTCGCCCGAGAGGAGGCGACGCGTGAGTCGTCTTCCGATGGCTCACTTATAGAACTTTATTGCCATAACTGTACTTAGTGGATTGTACTTATATAGAAAGAAATGATTCATGTGCCCATCCATGCGTTCTGAAGGAGCCATAAAACTACAAGTCCAAAAAAAAAAAACTTATATGCTACTAAAATTTTCCTTTGGGCCAATAAGCACGTTTCATGTTACATGACTCTGCCATGCCTAAACTTAATGCAGGTCAGCTCTCCCTCTAATACCGACTCATGGTTACGTGAGCTGCTGAAGAAAAGCCAGAAGAAGCTACACAACCAGTAAGCTGAAGAAAAGCCTAGAGAAGCTACAAAAACTAACTAAGGGCGGGCTTGTGAATCGAGAATTATTAATGACGGAGACAACTATCGAGGAGACGATGTCGGGCACTACTTCCTCAGCTACGGGGCGAGTATTTGGAAGAGATGTAGATCGTACAAAGATAGTAAATATGTTGCGCGAAGCAGCAGGGGACGGTGAACCAGGCTCCAGCAACAACCCGTGTTATTCAACAACAATTGGCATCTATGGCATTGCTGGATCCGGGAAGACAATCCTTGCACAATATGTCTGTGAGTATGAAAAAGAGGATGGCCATTTTTCACCTGTCATGTGGGTTGATGTTTCTCAAAGTTTCAGTGTGGATAAAATTTACAGACAGATGCTCGAAGGAGCCATTGGGCGACCATCCTATAAGTACCAAAATCTTGATGCCCTAGAAAATAAGCTAAAAGCGGAATTGAGAGACAAAAGGTTCTTGCTGGCGCTGGATGGTCTCCAGTCGGATGTTGCTCAGCAAGAACGGGACCAAGTACGTAATACACTGAATTTTGGGAAGCGGGGAAGTAAGATCCTAGTTACAGCTTTGTCCAAAGATGCAGCCATTGTCACGCCCAGAAATTTAACCCAAATTTCCAGACTATTTTGCGTATTAAATCCCTGTCTAGGACCAGTCAGGGTACACAAAACGACAAGTAATATACAGTTCCAAACGTAAAATAAGCGTAAAATACTTACAGAAGAGGCACTTAGTCCTCACACCGAAACAAAAGCAGCAGCGGAAAAAAAAAACGATCCTAGCGGGGCTTCAGCTCCACTCCACAGGCAAAACTCAACTGGGGTCTGAGCCTTGGTCCTTTAACTCCATCTTCAGCTCAGAAGCACTACACTTCTGAAAAGGGGGAATAATAGCAAGGCTGAGTACAACCACCGTACTCAGCAAGCCACACCAACGATGCAGACGTGCAAGGGGATACAAGGATGGTTTGTGTCTATTTGCATAAAGGCGGTTGTAAAACATTTTATTGAGCAAAACAGTAAAACTGTTGAGTAATTAAAGTAACATTAAATCTCCACTGATCAACGCTACACCACGTTGAACAGGCCCAACCAACCCACCTAAACTACAGTGTATTGGGTCGATTTATTAAGTGTGAGACTAATCACGGTGAATCTGGTCGACTGCCCATAACCGCGGGCACGGCTATTCGAATAGTTTTACTCTGATCAGAGGTGTACAACTGTACCCACAAGACACAGCCCCACGACACGTTTCCGTGCGCCGACATGCCACCACGACATACCGGAAAGAGGCCGTGACAGGACCCTTCGCATAACCCCCTCTAACCAAGCACACCACACCTCAGGTTTCACCCCCACTCCTCGCAAGGCAGCGGGCAGTCCCCTCTCGTGCCTAGGTGAATCCGGAAGCCGCATAGGCCGTCGCAGGGCCCATCCAAACTCCATCACGCCCACCCTTGCCTGGATGCGTCGGCTAGAGGAAAGCTACGCTACAAGCCCAGCCGTTGCCCACGCTGGCTTGTGGTAAGTACGATAAATTCTTCCAAGGCATCCCGCGAACCGGTCCTTAACTGCCATGGATGCGACCAGCAAAACCATGCACCCACAGCCCACCATTCAGTCGCATTTTAGTTGAATAATTACGACCATGAAGCATGGCCAGATGTCTCGAGCACGCAGCTCACCAAGATACTAAAATGTCTAATACTGCAATTATCCCATCGACTGAGCTAGTGGTAATTAAGCATGGCTAAGCATATAGTTCTAGCTAGGTCATCAAAGTAACACCAGCTAGGCGATTTATTACCCATGGTTGACAAAGGACAGATATCAAGTAAACATGGCACAAGCGAGCAGATAGGTAAAACCCTGACCCCATGTAATTAGCAAAACATGCATATTTATTTGCAAACAGTAAAACATTTGTAAATTGGGATCAACATGCTCAAGGGGAATGTGTGACTTGCCTTGCTTCTTCACTTGGATCTTCTGAACTCTTATCCTTGCGAACACGATCTTCCGAAACGACGGGAACTACACGCTGGCACGCAAAACGAGGAAAAACTCTAATAAAAACCAAGAAAACAGTACATAAAAACTAAACAAACATGTAGAGCTTAATTTTAGATGAATTTTGCAAGTTGAATGGCTCAATTCGGAGTTCGAATGAATTAGGTATGAATTTTAGAAGTTCTAAGCCATTTAAATGAATTTCTAGAATTAAACTCGATTTATTGCGCAATTATTATTTATTTTTACAAAGGAAATGGTCCTCGCTGACGTCAGCAAGGGGTGAGGCGCGGACCACGTCCACAAAGGGGGCAGGCCCCACACGTCAGCGGCACGGCCCACCGTGGACCGAGTCCACGGTGGCGATCGGCCACGCGGCCGCGCACCCGACGATCTAGATCGGCCAAGGCCGATCGGACGGCTGGGGACGGCCGGGCGGCGCGGCCTGGCCAGCGCGCACACAAGGCTGGCGGCGGCGGCGGCCAGGACCAAAGCGACGGCGGCACACGGGCCGGGCGTCGCAGGGAGCTGCGGCGCGCAGCGCGGGAAGCGGCGAGAGGAAACGGGGGCAGTGAGGGAGAGGGAGGTGGCGGAGCTCACCGAGGGGCACGGCGACGGCGAGAGCAGCCGGCGGAGGGAGGCGGCGGCGCTCCACAGGTCGACAATGAGGAGGGGCTCCCGGCGGCGGAAGGCGGCGACCGGGCGGCGGACGGGGAAGAGCGGGACGCGGCGAAGGAGGCAATGCGGCCGGCGTGTCGCGGCGGCAGCCGGGGTGATGGCGAACGGCGACCGGAGACGGAAAAAAAATGGCCGGTAGGGTGGCGTGGTGGGGAGGTGGTTCTGGTAGTGGAGGGGAAAAATGGATGGGCGGCTGGGCTTGCCCTTGCGGTGGTGGATCTAACCGAGGCAGTGGCGCGGCTTGAGGTGGTTGAGGATGGCGGCTAGAGGCGGCCGGAGGCGGTAGGCGGTGGTGCACGAGGCGGCGGTGTTCCGGAGGCGGAGAGGGGAAGTGGAGTAGAGGCCGGGCTGCGGCACGGCGCCGCGAAGCCGACGGTGGTGGCGGATTGGCGCGGCGGTGGGTGGAGCAGCGGTGGCGGGCGGCCGGAGCTCGCCGAAAAGCGGCGGTGCGCGGGAGCGGCGTGGGGAGGGGGAGAGAGAGCGCGGCTGGCTCGGGTGAGGAGAGGAAAAGAGAGAGGATGCTTCGGGGTTCGTTTTTATAGGGTCGGAGCGGCGGAAACAGGGCCGAGAGGGGCGGCAACCGGCGGGGAAGTGGGGCGCCGACGGGGGGTGGTGGTGGCTCGGCCGGCGCCGGTTTTTGTGGGACGAGCGGGGAAAATGGTGGAGGACGTGGAGGGGATCGTGCCCACGTCGTTGGATGCGAGCTCGGGTGCGGGAGGGCGCCGGATTTTGCGGCGACGTGGGCGGCAATGGCGGTTGGGGTTGGCCGGCGAGAGGTAGGAGGAGGAGCTGACAGGTGGGGCCCACGGTCCCACCTGTCGGCCGGATGGAGAGAGAGGAGGGAAACTGGGGGACGTAAAGCAGACTTTCGCAAGGCGCGGGCCGGCCGAGAGAGAGAGGAGGCGCGCGGCCCGCGGGAGAGGAGGGGAAGGCTTGGGCCAAGCCCAAAAGGGAAGGAAGGAGAATTTTATTTGTTTTCTTTTTATTTAATTGGTTAAATGATCTTTGTGACTTTAAAATTATTTCTTGAGCTCCGAAAATTTGCGGAAAAATCCGGAGAGTATTTTAGGGCACAAAGAATATTACAAAATATTCTCAGCTAATGATTTTTAAAGGAAATTTTTAATTCCCTCAATAATTCACTTGATTAAGTTGATTTAACTTTTATTTAATTTCTAGAAAATGTATTATTAATTGATTTTTATTCCCGAACGAAAATCGGGGCGTTACAGCCATGTCCCTAGGTGCCAAGAGCCCCGTTGAAATTTCTGAGATGGATGATAATGATTTCCTTGATCTATTCATGCATTATGCACTTGATGGTGTGAGAGTACTTGATAGCCAAAAACTTCAAAAACTACATTCGATTGGCAGAGGGATCGCAAATAAGCTAAGAAGATTACCGGTTGCAGCAAGGCGAGTAGGAGACAGGCTATGCAAAAATTTAGATGCCAGCTCTTGGCAAAAAATTAGAGATAATGAAGTACCGTGTACTGACATCATACAAGAACAGTGGCGGAGCTACCAGAAACTTAACGAACAGGTCCGGCGATGCTTTGCTTACTGTAGTATGTTTCCACGGAACTACCGGTTCAAACGCAATGCATTGGTTAAGCTGTGGATGGCTGAAGGGTTTATCAAGACTAGCAATGGACAGAAAATGGAAGATATAGGTGAAAAATACTTTGAAGACCTAAAGTCATGGTCATTTATAAAATCAGAAGGAAAGCTTGCTGACAGTGACGATGAGTGGTTTACTATACCTGATATGCTGCACGAATTGGCAGAGATGGTTGCCGGAAATGATTGCTTACGAGTTCTGGGGGATGAGGTGGAAGTGTTCCGTTCCGATGTCCGCCATCTGTTTATTACTTCCAGCAATGCAATGAAGTATAAACATGATATCTACAAAATGAAGAAACTCCGGACATTAATCATTAGCGCTGATGGATCGAGGGGGATAACAGAACAAGTTCTTGAGCGAATGCTGAAAGAATTGAAGAAGTTACGTGTGGTGCAAACATATCTGGATCAAGATAGAGTGATTGTCCCGGAGTCAGCCTGTGGCTTAAAGCATTTACGTTTTCTCAGCATTTTGGGATCCCATATAAGACAGGTGAAGTTGCCAACAGAATTTGGCAAACTCTACCATTTGCAGAACCTAGAGTTCCCTCTTTCATATTATTTAGATTTAAACTGTTCCAATGTCAAAAGGATGAGCAGCCAGCTGATTAACTTGCGGTCTATTTCATCTCCTTATGTTGATTTGGGAATTCCTTACGTGGAGGATTTAAAGCAACTGCAAGAGCTAAGTCACTTCAAGGTAAGGAAGGAGGAAGCGTATCGGTTAAAGCAGCTGATGAAGCAAAATAACCTTCGTGGCAGCTTGAAAATCAGTGGCCTTGAGAGTGTTGAGAGCAAGGAGAAAGCTCTAGAAGCCAATCTGACAGAGAAGAAGTGCCTCACAACATTGTCACTTGAATGGCATGCTTATCACGCATCCTATGTCAAAGCTGACAAGGATCTACAGCTCCAAGTGGAGATACTCGACGGCCTCCAACCACCAGAGCAACTTACATGCCTCAACATCTGCCACTACCTGGGTCGCACAACACCAAGTTGGCTGTCAAGGGAACATGGGGGCGTCAGTAACCTGCAATTCCTCGAACTCAGGGAGTGTTACAACCTGGAAACTCTCCCTGAGATCGCCAAGCTCTTCACTGACCTTCGCAAGCTTAGGCTCAATGTTCTTCCCAATCTGACAAGGCTCCCAAGACTTCCAGGCATGCTGAAGAGCCTGGAAATCAGCGGCTGCAGGCGTTTGGAGGTGACATCCATGGATGACCAAAGGTTGTTTCCTGCATCCCTAGAATGTCTCCACTTGACAGGATGCACTGTCGAAGACACTGTCCTGCGCGATTCATTGAGAGGATGCACTGTCCTGGGTAGCCTGAAACTAAGTCAAATTGACTCTTTCACAGAGATACCTTCTGAGACAATGAGGTCTCTAGTGAGGCTTAGGGATCTCTACATCGGTGGCTGTAAGCAATTAGTTCGCTTGGAAGGCCTGAACCATCTTGATAGCCTGGAGCACCTTACCATCATCAAGTGTCCCAGCCTTATGGACTTGAAAGTAGCCGGCAAAGCACACGCAGTTCCTCGGCTAACCGTCGATGACATGTCCCTTGTACCCAAGCTTTTGTCAAGAGGGGCATATCCATCACTGAAATGGCTTGCGCTCGAACACTCGGTGGAACTGAGGGGAGAGTGGATCCTAGAGCACTTGACTTCACTAGCTTACCTTGGGTTTACTTCCTGCCATTGGAACAGCTTACCCAACAACTTGGAGAACCTCACCGCACTTAAGGAGTTATATTTTGATTTCTGTGGAAGTATCCGGTCCCTTCCAAAACTACCTAAATCTCTGCTGTACTTCCGATCCATTGGCTGCAAATTCCTTTTCTTGGGATCAAATTGGGACGATATAGCACGCATTCCCTACAGAAGGATTTTATGAATGGTGAAGTATGCCTAAATGAAATAATCCCTCCCTCTCTACCTCTCTAACAGCGTGCTTAGCACACATGGCAGATGGTATTGATTGCCAATCCTTAAGCAACAGATGAGGCTTTCTTGGTGACTTCTCGCTTTTCGGTGCATGAAACAGAAACACGGGAACAGATTGCAGCAACACATGGACATTCGTTTGTCAACTCTTGACACCAGCATAATAATAAATGACATGTGTTGTTGTATCCATGAGTAAGCATGAGGCATGTTCTACTGCACGGTGTATGTTTTCAGTCAAAAAAATATGACCAAGATTCTACACCCTGATGAATGCTGCACAGGACATCCCCACTGACCCACACACAACACCCAGGGCTAATTGGGACATTTATAGCGCACCTTTTAAAACTTACACTGTAAATTTCAGATATGCACTGTATTTTTTTTCTAGTACTCACTGCATAGAAGAATTTGGTAAAAACAGTTGATTGTCTACTTAAATCCTTTAGAAAAATATACTAGTGTAATTTAACATATAAGTAAAAAAAAGGTCAATAAGAAAGAGATAGGAGATATACATCTATCTTTCTACCCTATAATTCACCAAGTGATCTACCCTATAATCTACCAAGTGATCTACCCTACATCCTACAGACATCATACTTCATGGAACGGTCAGGAGAACGGACGAGATCCGCTCAATCCTCATGCACGTATCTCTTCCAATTTTGCTTCCCCGCACGCGCTACCTCCACCAATTCCGCCACCATAATATCCGTGATTGCCGCCGCCCAGGCCATTTTTTCCTCTCTTCATCCTCGCTCTCGCCCCTCGCCATAAAAAACGAGGTGATCGTCACAGCGGCAATCCTCCCCGCAACGAGGTGGCACAGGCATGGCGGCCTCAACATCTTTGTGTTGCTTCCTTTTCTTTATTTGGTGCACTCACTGCATTCGACTATTAAACTCTCTTGTTTTTATTTTTCACTAATTATTTTTAGAGATTATGCATAACTTTCCGTTTGGCTAATATTGTGCATTGTTTTAAATGATGTTTCACATTTCAGTTACAAATGGTTCATCAAACATCTAGTGTGATATGCCAATAATTAATTTTTTTAAGTAATGTTTCCCCCTCCATCACTAATGTTGCATGTATATTACAAAACTTTCATCATTCAATTACATAGCATGGATCAGATGTTCTGAACCATAGTCTCTTCTATTAGGTGTTGTCATCTCATATTTTATAAAACTGATTTACCTTAATCATGTTTTAAATAAATAAACCCATGAATAATGAAAACTGAGTTTCCACAAACCAGGGAAATCATTTTTTTAATCAAAAACTACTCCATGCTGTTTTTACTTTTTAGCCATTGCTTCGTTCGTCCACCCCACCTCATCGCTAGCACCATCACCTTCTTCACCAACTATATTCATCCTTCTAAGACAAGAGCCAGTGGACCACAGCAGCATTTTCCCCTCCATGCCACGCATTGCGCTCCCAAGTCATTCCTCAACAGCTTTGGCAGCATCACCATCAATGTCTAACATCTTTGTCAACAATGACCTTGATTGTGTCACCATCTCCGTCCTTAGTGCAACCTTACATGCATGGGCTTTTGCTAATTGGTGCGCGCGCCAGATCCGTATCTAGCGCGAGCGCCCTCCACCCGCTGCCACGGGTCTCTTTTTTTTAGCGATTTTTTCTGTGCGTTTTTCCTTTTTTTTGGCGATTTTTTTCTTTTCATTTTGCTCTTTTTTATTATTCTTTTTAAAAATTTCAGCACAAGTGCTTTTAAATATTTTGTGTTATAACTTTTTAAATCATGACTTGAAAATTTTTAAATCTTAACTTGAAAGTTTTCAAATTTAGACTTGAAAGTTTTCAAATCTCGAGTTGAAAGTTTTTAAATCTGGGTTGAAAGTTTTTGAAATTTGAGATGAAAGTTTTCAAATCTTGAGTTGGAAGTTTTCAACTCTGAGTTGAAAGTTTTCAAATCTCGAGTTGAAAGTTTTCAAATCTGGGTTGAAAGTTTTCAAAATTGAGATGAAAAGTTGAAAGTTTTCAAAATTTGACTTAAAAAATTCAAAATTTCGAGTTGAAAGTTTTCAAATCAGGTTTAAAATTTTGAAAATTTGACTTCAGATATAGTTTTCGCTGCCTGACTGCGACATACTCCGTACTACTATAGTTTAGATAAGACATGATAATGTTTTTAGGGAGTGTTACGAGATGCAACGAGTAACTGTATGGAGAAGGAGCAAGCAAGATGACAGTGAAGAGGAAGTAAAACCTTGCTTGCCGAACCCTTTTGCCCTTCCAACCCATCTTCTGGAGCCGACGTTGGAGGAGGTGAGCTGCGTGTCGACGGAGGCCTGCTCCAGCACCTCCGTGTCGAGGTTCTCCGTCGGACGGTGGCTCATCGGCAGCCGGAACTCCTCAAAATCATCATCCTCCTCCAGGCCGTACACTCCATCCCCCTCCTCATCCTCCTCCACCGGAGCTCCAGGAAAATTCTTAATGCTGTTGCCGCGATCGAGTTCTCCATCAACTCCCTCTCGACATACTTGCTAAAATCATACCCGCTCCCCTTCTTGCTGAACCCGCGTAGCTCTGTGGTCTATCCTGAACACCCAAAAGGCAGAACAAGCTGGATCACAGGATCGGTCAGATGGATCTGGAGCCGAGCCGACGAAGCAACTATCCGAGCGGATCGAAACGGCGAGGTCTTGGTTGTGGATACTCACCATGGGAAAGAGGGGAAGAGATGCGTGCTAGGGTTTTCGTCGGAGACGCCTCGCCGCCGAGAAGGAGTGAGGAGAGGGGATCGGAGGCGGTTGTCGTACGGTTGGGCCTGAACAGGGTTATATTGTGTGCGGAAAAAGTACACCGAAGGCCCCTCAACTTGTCATCAAAATCGTCCCCTAATCTTTTCTAAAATGACACTGGACCCACATTTCATAGACACAAATGGGCCCATTTGTTATCCACTAGAAGTGTCAAAACAGCGAAGCTCCAATGTTTGCCTGAACTCTTACTCTCAGAATGCCTTTATGCTTAAAATTGATCTTTCTAAAGCTTTTGATAGATTGGAATGGGATTTTATTGACTCTGCTCTTCAAAGGAAAGATTTTTCATCATCATTTAATTAACCTGGTTAAATCCTACATTAGTTCCTCTTCTTTTTCTGTAATCATTAATGGTCAATCTTATGGTTCTTTCAATGCTAACAGGGGTATAAGACAAGGCTGTCCTCTTTCTCCTTATCTTTTTTTTCTTGCTTTAAATGAACTTTCTGATCAACTCAATAAGGTTCTTCATAATCAACACATCAATGGCATTAAACTAAGTGATTCTGGACCTGTTATTCACTCTCTTCTTTATGCAAATGACCTCATCATTACAGGTACAGCTAATATTGAAGAAGCTTGTCAGATAAAGAACATCATTGAAAACTTTTGCAGGAACTCAGTGCAAACTCCAAATTATGATAAATCCAGTATAATGTTCAGTAAGAAAACCCCTTCCCACATTCAAGAGGCTATAAGGCTCATTTTCCCTATCAATCTCATGGATGCCAACACTAGACATTTAGGTCACCCTCTTTTTGTCACCAATAGAAACAAGTTTGTTATCTATAAATTCATCATTGATAAATTCAAAGCCAAGCTGACCACCTTGAAGGCTAATAATATGTCTCATGCATGCCGTCTGACCTTGATTAACTCTGTCTTTGCTTCTTTACCTGTCTACTATATGGCTACTATTCTTCTCTTAAAAAATATTCTTAATAAAATCACAGCTATTATTAGAAAACTTTGGTGGGCAGGTGTTAGAGAAGGACATGACAAAAATCCTTTATGCTTGAGAGCTTGGAAGGACATTTGCAGGCCCATTTCAAAGGGAGGTCTTGGTATTAGAGATATACAAGCTGTTAATAAAAGCTTAATTCTAACTCAGCTTGGAGGTTGATCACAAACCCACAGGAACAAATTGCTCAAATCCTTAAAGGTAAATACTTTCCTAATTCCTCCTTTTGGGATGCTCCAAAAAATATTTCTAAATCTGTCTATTGGAGCTCTGTTTTAAACATTAGGAAGGTTTTAAGACATTCTGTCACTTGGCAGCTAGGAGAAGGAAACATTTCCACTTGGAATCAACCATGGTGTGATCTTAATGAAGATATCTATAATTTTATAAAAACTAACCCCATGCCTAGTCAATTACCTGTTAAAGTTGCAGATTTATGGAATAATGAGAAAGAGAGGGACAATTTGAAGCTTAACTCCCAGTTTGAAGAGGAAGCTGTTCAAAAGATTTTGCAGATCCCCTTGATGCAGGACACTTCGAGTGATAAACTATGTTGGAGATTCACAAAGAATGGAGAATGTAACTCAAAAAGTGCTTATAGGGAATTCTACAAAAGGGATAATCAAAATCTTCAACAGGTAGATTCCCAAACCCTTGCTCTTATTAAGGCCACCTGGAAAGACAAGAACATTCCTCCCAAAGTCAAAGTCTTTGCTTGGAGATTTCTCAGGGAAGCTCTTCCCTCCTCTCTCACACTTAATCAAAGAATAAGTGACATCCCTGCTGCTTGTTGTAGATGTGGTACGCCTGAAAGTGATCTTCACCTTTTCTTCTTATGTCCTTTTAGTAGACTTACTTGGATGATCTCTGGTTATCACTTTGATATTGATAGATTTCAGGCCAGCTCTAGACTCTCTTTAATTATAGCCTTTACTGTTAACAATGGTCCAAGTAGAATTAATTTGAGCAATCTCTTCATCATTATGTGGCAACTTTGGAAAGCCAGAAATGGCTTTAAGTTTCAGGGTACCTTCAAGGAACCCTCTCAAGTTAGCTACCTGGCAGATGCTCTGATTTCATCTTTTTCCCAGATTTCTTCTCAATTTGCCTTGCAGGATAATGAGCAATCAGAGGCAGGCACAAGGAGGATGGACACAATTCCGAATGGAATCAGATGCTACCTGGATGCAGCCTGGGACAATGGACAAACTGGCATAGGAATTTTTTTTTTTCATAATCCTCAAAATCATAATGCCATGTTTATTCAAGCCTGTTCAAACAAAGCTCATTCTGCTCTGCAAGCTGAACTTCTTGCTTTACAACTTTCTTTGGAAACTGACATGTGTTTGAATTTTTCAGGTGTCACTTACCTATCTGACAATACTACTATTGCGGACACAGCAAAGAAGAAGAATTTCATGGATGATCCAGGCCACTGGAGTCTTAGACCTTTTTGGACGCAAATCACTTCCTCTGTTCCTATTGACAGGATTTAGGTGCGATGGATCTCAAGATAATTTAAGAAGATGGCGGATAAACTAGCAAAATAAGCTAAGTCTTCTACCAGAAGAGATTTAGCTCACAGTTGCCAAAATATTGCGCATATAGCCTATCCTAATAGGGAATGTCATGCCACAAGACTAAAATACCTCTTCAGGTCTTCTAATTGTACCCTCAAATATGTACTCTGTTTCTAAGATTCAATATATTCCTGGTTCTAAAAAAAAAAACTCATAGCAATGTCTTGTATTGTGAATATGGAATTTTTTTGAGAATTAATATTATTTTTATGGAAAATCGCAAAAGTAGTGGCCAACCGGGGAAAATCGCGAAAGTAGGTCCCTGTCGAACGGGTGCAATTCGATAGGGCACCTATCGAACGACGGGCAGTCGACAAAGCCCTGTCGAACGGCTGGCGTTCGACACGCTCACCTGTCGAACGGAGGGAGTTCGACAGGGCCCACCACCCGGCGCCGCGAGGCCTGTCGAACCGGGGGCGTTCGACAGGGCCCTCCACCGACCCTGTCGAACAATGGGCGTTCGACAGGCCGGTTTAAAGCCCCGTCCACCCAGGCCGCGAGTTCGATTTGTTTGAGGACCACATCGCCAGCCGCCGCCGAGAGTCGCCACATCGTCGCCGTGAGCGCCGGAGGGAGCGAGGGGAGGGGATAGCAGGCCGGAGAGGAGGCCGAGGAGGCGCCGGCCGGGAGGAAAGGGTTGGCGACGCCCTCCAGCAGTGAAGTTAAGGTATACATTAGTAATCCCTAAGTACAATGCATATGAAAGTTTAATAAAAAATTGGTTTAAGAGTTGTTAATTGTTTCGCATTGTTCGATGTTAGTATGCAAGGTTAGCACATATTTGTTATTGCTAAATGTTGGTAGAGGTATTTAAGTAATTGTACGGTTAAATTAGTTCTTAGTTAGTACATATTATTGATATGTTGTGTGTTAAAATAGGTACAAAGGTGTTATATTTTATTTGGATTATTAAACTAGTTGTTTGTTACTAATAGTTGTAAATTAGTACACGGCAATGTAGTATAAGTTGTAATAGGGTAATTATCGAATAATTAAATGATTAAACGTGAGACTATTTGTCATGTTTTATCAGGATGTCAGGTGATATGCCCATTCGTCTGTATTATGGCGATGCTTCTATACAAATATGTGATAGCGGGGTGGATTTAACTGTATATGCCTTCCATGATACTAGTCTGAATGCACCGGAGCATATGGGTTTGAACGACGTGTTAGGGTGGTTGTATAATATGTTTGGGGTAGATCCAGTGCACGATAAATTTGTCATAAATGCCGTGTGGCCAGTGAGGGGTCAACATGGATGGCAGTGGAGAGTAGTGGAGGTTGCGTCAACTGGGAGTTGGAGGAAGTTTGTTAGTAAAGTAAGGGAGAAAGGCTATAGCTTGGCAATAGTGGTGCAGAAGACAACATGTGTTGATCGATCGGGGGAGTCAAGTCATGCCGTGGTGGAAGAAACTCCGTTGGAAGGTGGACAAGCTGAAAATGTTTGGCAGACTGAGCAAGGTCGAGGGGAAGAAGTAGTAGAGGGTAATACATAAGGAGAGGTCCTTGTTCGTGGTACTAATCGTGAGGCCAACGACTCGGACGATGAAGAACCGGATTCGCCTATGCGTGTTGATGCAGCGGAGGAGAATGAGGCGGTAGTGGATCAGATGGAAGTGGAAAACGAGGAATACCTTGCGCTTGTAGTGGAAGGAGAAGATACAACACTGTGGGACAACGAAACTAACATACCCGATGATTGGACGACCATATCAATGAGTCGTATGAAGGTAAACGATGGTTTAGATGCCCACTGGTGTTATGATAGTAAGCAGGTGAAAGTTGGACAGATGTTTCATGACAAAGGTCACTTACAAGATGCGGTGAAGAGGTGGGCATTTGTCCAGAAGCGTGAGTTCAGGGTGAAGGTTTCAAATAGGACGACGTATGACTTGAAGTGCATACAGGGTGGATGTCCTTGGAGAGTGCATGGTTACAAGCCACAACATGACACTTTATGGGTAGCTTCGAGGGTTGAGCAACATATGTGTTTGTTGGAGAATACCCGTCTGGTGCACAAAAACCTGACAGCGGCATTTGTGGCACAAATGGTATATTCAAAGGTGGTTAGAAAAACATCTTTGTCCCCTTTCACCATAATGCATGACGTTGAGAAAGAGTACGGATATGAGATATCGTACGACAAGGCTTGGAGGGTGTAGCGCCCGTTCCGTCGTGGCGCCTAGCGGGAAAATTATCTCTTAAAAACACTAATTGCGAAATTTGCTTCTTCGCTTGTCATCTAGTGTCCGTGCCATCTCAAGATCTCAATCCCCGATCCATCGTTGAGTTCAAATCCGAATCCGAATCCAAATCCTTCCAAATCAAATTCCTCCGCAAAAGTCTATTTTGCCTCCCCCGGGGTCGATGGGCCGAATTTCTCTCGGCCCATCTCCCCCTCTCCCCCGGCCCTCTCCCTTCCCTCCCGGCGCTCTCTCTCTCCCTTTCTCTCTCTCGCTCTCTCTCTCCCTCCTCTCCCTCCGCCCCGCTCCGCCCGCGCGCTGCACGCGCGAGCGCGTGAGCCGCCCGCGCCGAGCCGAGCCCTCCTTTCCGCTCCCTCGCTGCCGCTCCCCACGCGTCGTTCGCGCGCGCGCGCCCGCGGGGTTGCCGTCCGTGCCGCGCCTTCTGCGCCGTCCGCGTCGCCCGGCCCCGCTGCCCTGCCACGCCAGCGCGCGTGCCCGAGCCGCGCCACTCCATCCGCCGCGCCTCCCGTTGCAAGCCGCGCGCGCGTGCCGTGGTGGCCGACCGTCTGGTCGCCGCCGCCGTCACCCTCTGCCGCGCCAACCCGCGCCTGTCGCCCGTGTCGTCGCACCGCTTCAAACCGCCCCGCCGTCATCGCCGTCGTCATCGCCTCGGCCCCGCCACTCCGCGCGCAAGCCGCCAAGGGACGGAGGCCGAGCCCTCCTCCCTCTGCCGCGACGCCCCCGCTCCCCTCCTCCTTTTTCCCAAATCGGCAAGGGGGCAAGCCCCTTTCTCCCCCTCTTTTTCCCCTTTTCCTCCCGCCGGCGTCATCCTCCCTCCCTCCTGTCGCCGTTTTGGCCGCTAGCCGGAGCGCCAGCTCGCGCCTTGACCGCCAAAGTCGGTTTCCAAACCGACATTGCCGCCCCCTATAAACCCAGGCGCCCTCCCTTCCCCTTTTCCCCTCCCAATCTTCCCTGTTTCTCGCCCGCGCCATTGCCGTCCTTCTGGCCGACCGCAGCCGTCGCGTGTGTGCCGGAGGAGCCGGTGCGCACTAGGACGCGGAAGGGGACTCCAGGCGCGTCCTCTCCTTCCTCTTCCCCGGCCCGAGGCCGGAGAGATCACTCCCGCGCCGTCGGCCTCTCGTCACAGCGCCCCTCCTCATCTCGGTGATGCCTCCCTCCGTTCTTCCTCCTCTCTCTATCTCCCCCCCTTAGTTTTTGGTAGTAGCACGAGTAGCCTCCCCGTAGCTAGCCGGCGCCGCCCCGACCGTTGTCGTCGCTCGCCGTGGCTCGCCGCCCGAGCTCCGTAGCACCCGCTCGTCACCGGCCTCGCTCGGTGTAGCTCCGCCCAATCCGACGCTAGCAACGGATTCCCGTGGCCGCGTAGATGCTCTCACCGCTGGGAATTGGCCCCTCGTGACCTCGTCGCCGTTTTCCCCTTTGCTCTCCGCCGGTTGCCGCCGCCGAAATCTGCCGCCGACGGACTCCCTCCGGCGAATCCAAGCCGTTGGCTCGCTCCCTCTCCTTCTTCCTCGTCGTCTCGGTGTACGCCCCGTCGCCCCTCATCGTCGCAAGGCGCCCCGGAGAAACCACCGCCGCCCGCCTTCCATTCACGGCCGGGCCTTCGTCTTCCTCCCGCCATCCCACGTGGCAGCCACGTAGGCGCCACGTCGGCGCCAGCTCAGCCGAGGTCGGGTCGGGCCGACCCCGGTTAGCCCCTCCCGTGCGCGCGTTCCACCGCGAGCCGTGAGGCTGCGCGTGGGCCCGCCGCATCCGTTCCTCCGCAGACCGCGCGCGTGCACCGCGTCCTTCCCCCGCCCGCGCGCGTTCGCCGCATACTCCCTCCGCACGGTGAGCCGAGCCGCTGACAAGCGGGTCCCACCCGGGACCGCGCACGGTGAGCCCGGTCCACCGGCTCTCTCTCCTCCCTCCCGCGCGCGCGACCGTCTTGGGCCGCCTTGTGCCGGCCGGCCCATTTAGCTCGGCCGGACCGCCCTAATT